>NW_004444194.1:19772-24217 GCF_000243295.1 Trichechus manatus latirostris
CAGTAAAGATTATAGCCTAGAAAATCCTATAGAGCAGTTCTACTTTGTCACATGGGGTCACTTTGAGTAGAAATCAACTTGACAGCACTTAACAACAACAACAACAACACGATGTGCTTAGGAAGTTACAAATAGTTCTCAATATCTGATCAACAATGAGGATCAGGTGATAAAAAGTGAAAAATAAATTTCGTCAAGTAGCCTAGCTGAATAACAAAGAGACTTATATTTAGCTACAGGATTGATAATTAATTCCAAAATTAGAGGAGAGCCAATGTTTATAGTGGGGATGTTCATGATCAAGCTCATCCAATGGAAAAATCACCTTGGGTCAGTGTGAAGAAGACACTGTTGCTGCTATCAAAGCCATAGAAACATGAAGGAAATGCCACAGTGGAACTGAGGATAGAGAGGGGAGGAATGAATGGAGATTCATTATTGCATAATTGGTACAGAATTTTTGTTTTTGGTGGTGAAAAAGTTTTGGAAATAAACAGTGGTGATAGTTGCCCAACATTGTCAATGTAATTAATGCCAACAAATTGTACACTGATGGTTAAAATGGCTAATTTTATGTTATACATATTTTATCACAATATAATTTGGAAAACAAGACCAAAGAATATATGGCAGAGTTATAACAGTCTCTATCATTCACTTACACATCGTGCTGTACAAATCATCCTTTCTAACAAAGTTATGAACTAACTGAGTATATTACAGTGGAAATGGAAAAAAGTCTTAGGGAACTTTCATAGAGATACAATCATCCGATCCTCATATATATACAAAGTATAAGGAAGTTTGGCATCCACTATTGAGTGTACATCTTATCAGTTTACAGAAAGCAGGCTGGCACTCAGCATCCATTCCTCCCCGCTTTCGTTTGTGTTCCTGTACAGCAGAGGATGGTAATTGGGAAACTGTTTCCCAGGATCACTAAAACCTAACATTTCCATGCGATTACTGGGATATTGACTAGATGTACAAAGGCGAATCAAAGGGCAAAAGTGAGGCAGATCCTCGTATCAGCCAATTATGTGGCCAAGGACAGTTGAAGGGCATTTGGTTATTTGGAATAAATGAAGGCAAATTTCCATGTCAGTAGCATCATAGGTGTCCAGAAGAGATGTGCTTACCTTTTGTTAAACAAATGCAGATCTAGCAGGCACAGTGAGTCTTGAGCTAAAAATTATAACGAAAGTTTCCTACTATCTGGACTGCAAAAATGCTTCGTGCTTGTGGAGCCAATCATTTCAGTGGAGACTTCTTGATTCCACCACCTTCCTGATGATAGAAGAGGTATCAACATTCTTAGCTGGTCTGGTTTTCAGAGTTGTTCTAGAAGTCATTCCCAACACTTCAAGGACATACCACCAGTCCTTTCCATAATTTAATACGTACATGTGTACAAAGTCTCTGCTCAAAATTCTTAACAAGACTTCTGTTTAAATAAAATAATGCATAGAGCTCGAATATTTCATACCAGAACTGATTGCAAGAAATAGACTTCCCAAAATAGGAATCTAGAAAATAATAGCTCAACTTGTTGGGCTTGAGGACAGTGATGATGCTCTTCCCATGGGATCTTCCTTTCCTAGTACTACATGGCTAGACAGTGAAAGATCTATTTCATAATGAATCATCTGCAGTCATCCTGAAGGAATTAGCTAGTGCACAGAAGATTTTGGGTAAAAAAAAAGGTTTTGAAAGAAATATAGAAGAAGCAATTGTTTATAATATATACAAATCACAGAGATTGAATTCTGGAAATAATGCAGATTTATGAAGTGATGAAAGTATTATGATTTAGGTCTTCATAATTAGAGCTCTGTTCATGAGCAACTCTCTAATCTTGAGAAAAATGATTCTGTTATGTAGAGAACGTTTCTTAGCTGAAAATTTTTTTTAGAGCCTGCTTTATGTCCTTGTTTCTAAGACTGTATATAAACGGGTTTAACATGGGTGTGGCCACAGCATACATCACTGAGGCCATTGTACTGGCCATGGAGTTTGGGGTAGCAGCAGAACTGAGATATACCCCAACACCTGTGCCATAGAACAAGGAAACAACTGAGAGGTGAGACCCACAAGTGGTGAAGGCTTTATACTTGCCCTGAGCTGATGAAATTCTCAAAATGGAGAACACAATCTTAGTGTAAGAGAAAAGGATCCCAGCAAGTGGAATAACACCTACAAGCCCTGTTGTAAGATACATCGCTAAGTCATTGAGGAAGGTGTCAGAACAAGCAAGTTGGACTACCTGATTAAGTTCACAGAGAAAGTGGTGGATTTCCAACTTCGTACAAAAAGACAGTCGTAAAACCATTAAGCTATGTAATACAGAGACCACAAGCGTCAATAACCAGGATATCAGAAGCAGGAGGCCACAGAACTTGGGGTTCATGATGACCGTGTAGTGCAGGGGGTGACAGATAGCCACAAACCGGTCATAGGCCATCACTGCCAAGAGGAAGTTGTCTAATCCTCCAAACAGCATGAAAAAATACATCTGGGTGATGCAGCCCTCATAGGTGATAACCTTGTTCTGCATCTGGATGTTCAGCAGCATCTTTGGGACTGCGGAGGAAATAAAACAGATGTCTGCAAAGGAGAGGTTGGAGAGGAAGAAGTACATGGGTGTGTGGAGGTGGGAGTCAATGATAATGGCCAGAATGATGAGCAGGTTCCCAATGAAGGTGGCCAGATATATTGAAAGAAATAGCCCAAAGAGGAAGGGCTGCATCTCTACCTTTTCTGAGAGCCCTAAAAGGATGAATTCTGAAACACGTGTTTGGTTTCCTGGTTCCATGTAGCTGATGAAACCACTGGAAAAGAAAAAACAGCAATGCAACTAAGCCATAAGCAGTTAACAACTACTTAACAGATATGCTGATGTTTATATTTTAAACATGTTTAATTAATTAATTCAATATGTTGTCTATAGATCTAGTACCCTTTAGCTGAGAATTTCATAGAATACTGAATGCTCTATCTTCTCAATGATGTTAAAACCAACTAGACATCCTTGCCTCTAATCCCAAAGTTTTTCCCAAGGCAACATTTTTGTCTAGAAATTCCCCCCAAGACTTTGTTTCATTCATTCAATAAATATTTTTGACCAATTCTTTTTTGCCAAGTGTTGTTGAAGGCACTGGAAACAGCAGTAAATATTAATTTTAAAAATCCTTGCCTTAAATGTTATTCTAGGACATATGTGTTGGGGGTGGGAGTCTGTGAGCCAGGGGCCAACTGTGGAAGGACCATCAATTGCTCATATGCAAGTTCAAGATAAAACTGAAGAAAATTAGAACAAGTCCATAAGAGCTAAAGGATGACCTAAAGTATATGCCACCTGAATTTAGAGACCATCTCAAGAATAGATTTGACACATTGAGCACTAATGACCAAAGACCAGACAAGTTGTGGAATGAAATCAAGGACATCATACATGAAGAAAGCGAGAGGTCATTAAAAAGACAGGGAAGAAAGACCAAAATGAATGTCAAAAGAGACTCTGAAAGTTGCTCTTGAACGTTGGGTAGCTAAAGCAAAAAGAAGAAATGATGAAGTAAAACAACTGAACAGAAGATTTCAAAGGGCAGCTCGAGAAGACAAAGTATTATAATGACATGTGCAAAGACCTGGAGATAGAAAATGAAAAGGGAAGAACAAGCTCGGCATTTCTAAAGCTGAAAGAACTGAAGAAAAATGCAAGCCTCGAGTTGCAATATTGAAGTATTCTCTGGGAAAAATATTAAACCATGCAGGAAGCATCAAAAGAAGATGGAAGGAATACACAGAGTCACTGTACCAAAAAGAATTGGTCAATGTTCAACCATTTCATGAGGTAGCATATGATCAGAAACTTATGATAATAAAGGAAGAAATCCAAGCTGCAGTGAAAGCATTGGCAAAAGACAAGGCTTCAGGAATGGATGGAATACTAACTGAGATGTTTCAACAAACCGAAGCAGTGGTGAAAGTGCTCATTCATGTATGTCAAGAAATTTGGAAGAAAACTACCTGGCTAACTGACTGGAAGAGATCCATATTTATGCCTATTCCAAAGAAAGGTAACCCAACAGAATGTGGAAATTATTGAACAATGTCATTAATATCACACGCAAGTAATATTTTGCTGAAGATCATCCAAAAGTGCCTGCAGAAGTACATCGACAGGGAACTGCCAGAAATTCAAACAGGATTCAGAAAAGGACATGGAACCAGGGATATCATTGCTGATGTCAGATGGATCCTGGCTGAAAGAAGAGAATACCAGGAAGATGTTTACTTGTGTTTATTGACTATGCAAAGGCATTTGACTGTGAAGTTATCGATAACATTTCGAAGAATGGGAATTCCAGAACACTTAATTGTGCTCATGAGGAACCTGTACATAGATCAAGAAGCAGTCATGGTTTAAAGTCAGAAAAGGTGTGCAT
>NW_004444194.1:24317-26539 GCF_000243295.1 Trichechus manatus latirostris
GGGCATCAGGATTGGAGGAAGACTCATTAACAACCTGCGATATACAGATGACACAACCTTGCTTGCTGAAAGTGAAGAGGACTTGAAGCACTTACTGATGAAGATCAAAGACCAAAGCCTTCAGAATGGATTACCTCAACGTGAAGAAAACAAAAATCCTTACAACTGGACCAATAAGCAACATCATGATAAACAGAGAAAACATTAAAGTTGTAAAGGATTTCATTTTACTTGGATCCACAATCAACACCAAAGGAAACAGCAGTCGAGAAATCAAAAGACATATTTCCTTGGGCAAATCTGCTGCAAATGACCTCTTAAAGTGTTGAAAAGTAAAGCTGTCACCTTGAAAACTAAGGTGTGCATGACCTAAGAGGCCATGGTGTTTTCAATTGCCTCATATGCACGCAAAAGCTGGACAATGAATGAATAAGGAAGAAGAATTGATGCCTTTGAATTGTGGTGTTGGAGAAGAATATTGAATATAGCATGAATGCCAAAAGAAGGAACAAATCTGTCTTGGAAGAAGTACAACCAGAATGCCCCTTAGAAGCAAGGATGGAGATACTACGTCTCACGTACTTTGGACACGTTATCAGGAGGGATCAATTCATGGAGATGAACACCATGCTTGGTAAAATAAAGGGTCAGTGAGAAAAAGGAAGACCTTCAAAGAGATATTCTGGCACAGTGGCTGCAACAATGGGCTTAAGCGTTACAATGATTGTGGGGATGGTGCAGGACCAGGCACTGTTTCATTCTGTTGTGCATAGGGTGGCTATGAGTCAGAACAAACTCAACGGCACCTAACAACAACAATACCATACCATACCATACCATACCATACCATACCATACCATACTATACTGAGCTGAACTATAAACCCAAAAAAAAAACAAACTCGTTGCCATCAAGTTGATTCCAACTTACAGGGGCCCTATAGGACAGAGTAGAACTGTCCCATAGAGTTTCCAAGGAGGGCCTGGTGGATTCAAACTGCCGACCTTTTGGTAAACAGCCGTAGCACTTAACCATTTACCATCAGGGTTCCCTGAACTAAACTATACATTATATTGTATTTTATTGTATTACATTGCCTTGCGTTGCATTGTGTTGCATTGCATTGCATTGCATTGTATTGTATAATTGTTGCTGTTGTTAAGTGCTGTCAAGTGGATTCCAACTAACAGAGACCCTATAGGACAGAGTAGAACTGCCTCATAGGGTTTCCAAGCAGCTGCTTGTGGATTTGAACTGCTAACCTTTTGGTTAGCTCCCTAGCTCTTAACCACTGCACCACCAGGGCTCCAATGTATATTATATTATGCTATGCTATGCTATGCCATGCCATGCCATGCCATGCTATGCTGTGCTCTATACTATAACCAAAACCAAACCATTGCCTTTGAGTCCATTCTGACTCATAACGACCCTGTAGGACAGAATAGAATTGCCCCCATAGGATTTCCAAGGAGCAGCTGGTGGGTTGGAACTTCAGGTCTTTTGGTCAGCAGCCAATATCTTAAGCATTGTGCCACAAGGGTTCCACATATTTTCTACATTACATTATGTTATTTGTATGAAAAAAACCAAACCTGTTGCTGTTGAGTCGATTCGGACTATAGGACAGAGGAGAGCAGCCCCATAGGGTTTCTGAGGAGCAGCTGGTGGATTTGAACTGCCAACTTTTTGGTTAGCAGCTGTAGCAATTAACCACTGCACCACCAGGGCTCCATTATTTGTATATACCAATGATTTCTTCAACACAAATACCTTTTTTCCAACAACATAAACAGTGACTATACATGTGGACCTCGCCAGATGGAATACACAGGAATCAGATTGACTGTATCTGTGGAAAGAGATGACGGAAAAGCTCAATATCATCAGTCAGAACAAGCCAGGGCCGACTGTGAAACAGATCATGTTCTAATTTTCTTCAGCTTCAACTTGAACTTGCATATGAGCAATTGATGATCTGTTCCAAGTTCAGGTTGAAGCTGAAGAAAATTAGAACAAGTACACGACAGCCAAAGGATGACCTTGAGTATATCCCACCTGAATTTAGAGACCATCTTGAGAGTAGATTTGACTCATTGAACACTAATGACTGAAGACCATATGAGTTGTGGAATGACATCAAGGACATCATACATGAAGAAAGCGAGAGGTCATTAAAAAGACAGGAAAGAAAGAAAAGACCAAAATGGATGTCAGAAGAG
>NW_004444194.1:27250-45169 GCF_000243295.1 Trichechus manatus latirostris
GACGGATCTTGGCTGAAAGCAGAGAATACCAGAAAGATGTTTACCTGTGTTTTATTGACTATGCAAAGGCATTCGACTGTGTGGATCATAACAAGCTATGGAAAACATTGCAAAGAATGAGAATTCCAAAACACTTAATTGTTCTCATGAGGAACCTGTACATAGATCAAGAGGCAGTCATTATAACAGAACAAGGGGATACTGTATGGTTTAAAGTCAGGAAAGGTGTGCATCAAGGTTATATCCTTTCACCATAACTATTCGATCTGTATGCTGATAAATAATCCAAGAAACTGGACTATATGAAGAAGAAGGGTATCAGGACTGGAGGAAGACTCATTAACAACCTGTGTTATGCAGGTGACACAACCTTGCTTGCTGAAAGTGAAGAGGACTTGAAGCACTTATTGATGAAGAACAAAGACCAGCCTTCAGTATGGATTACACCTCAACATAAAGAAAACAAAAATCCCGACAACTGGACCAATAAGCAACATCATGATAAACAGAGAAAAGACTGAATTTGTAAAGGATTTCATTTTACTTGGATCCACAATCAACACCCATGGAAGCAGCAGTCAAGAAATGAACAGATGCATTGCATTGGGAAAACCGCTGCAAAAGACTTCTTCAAAGTGTTGAAAAGTCAAGATGTTACCTTGAAGACTAGGGTGCAACTGACACAAGCCAAGGTGTTTTCAATCATCTCAAGTTGGATGATGAATCAGGAAGACCGAAGAAGAATTGACGCCTTTGAATTGCGGTTGCTGGCGAAGAAAATTGAATATACCATGGACTCTCAAATGAACAAACAAATCTGCCTTGGAAGAAGTACAACCAGAATACTCCATGGAAGCAAGACTGGAGAGATTAAGTTTCACATATTTCAGACATGTTATCAGGAGAGATCAGTCCCTGGAGAAGGACATCATGCTTGGTAAAGTAGAAGGCCAGTGAAAACAGGAAGACTTTCAACAAAATAGATTGACACAGTGGCTGCAACAATGGGCTCAAGCAAAACAATGATGGTGAGGATGGTGCAGGACCGGGCAGTGTTTTGTTCTGTTGTATATAGGGTCGCTATCAGTCAAAACTGACTCAGAAGCACATAACAACAACAATATAATCTATATAAATGATACACATAATTCATACTTCCATAAAAGACACTTTATCTCCATTTCGTATAATATCTACTTTTTTGTATTGTAAAAGCTTGAGATATCTGCTCAACCGTGTTACCTTCGCTGATAACTTTCCCTACACCCTCCACAGGCTGCCTTGGTGGTGTATTGTGCCCTCCTGCACCTGAAACCGAGCTGATTGAACCAGCAGAGGGCACTCTACAGATGAGTCAATCAGCTTCACTCTTCTGAGAACTGAGTTTCTTAATTCAGGGATTCTACAGGCCCTGGAGGAGGCTTGATGGGAGGCTTGATGGAACAGTGGTTAAGAGCTATGGAGGCTAACCAAAAGGTCGGCAGTTTGAATCCACCAGCCAATCCTTGGAATCCCTATGGGGCAGTTCTACTCTGCCTTATGGGGTCATTGGGTTTGGTTTTGATTTTGGCGTAGGCCCTGATGGCACATTAAGAGTGCAGGCTGCTCACCAAAAGGTCATCATTTGGAGTCCACCAGTCGCTCCTTGGAAACCCTATGGGGCAGTTCTACTCTGTCCTATAGGGTTGCTATGAGTTGAATCAACTCGACAGCACATAACAACAACATAAACCAAAAACCAAACCTGTTGCCTGTTGCCATCCAGTCGATGGTTTATGTTGTTGTTATGTGCCGTCGAATCGTTTCAGACTCATAGCAACACTATAGGACACAGAACTGCCCCATAGGGTTTCCAAGGAGCGACTGATGAACTCCAACTGATGACCTTTTGGTGAGCAGCCCAGCTGTTAACCATTGCGCCACCAGGGCTTGTTTATAGGGTCGCTACAAGTCGGAATCGACTCGACGACAAGTTTTAATGAGGTAGTCATGGCAATGGGGATCCCAAGGACCACTCAGTTCTGGGGCAGGGATTTTGTGTGTTGATCTTTTGCATGTTCATAAAGAAGGGGAGAAAGCCAGTCTAGAGAGAGAAAGAAAAGAATAAAGGGAAGAAAGAAAATTAAAAGCTACGTAGAATTCAGAGAGGGCAGGATGTGGAAGCAACTTATTTGGGTGCTGGCAGCCTTACAGTCCCTAATGTTAGTCCCCACAATACCCAGAAAAATAATAATAGTGGAAGTACTCAACTAGATAACTATTTTCAATCTTTATGACTCAGAAGGAATCCTATACTCACGCTACAAAGATAACGTACAAATATACTTCAGCAAATAATTGAAATATACACAAAGAAAAATTAGAAAAGAATTTTAAAAAAGACTTCCAATTAATTTTTCAAAATCCAATGAGTTTGGGAGGTGTTTTATTATAGGAAACTGTAACTATTTAATATACTAATGAAATGCTAGCGAGTTCTACCACTTTTAAGGAAGAAATGATACCAATTCTCCAAAATCTCTTCCAGAAAATAAGAGCAGAGGGAACATTTCCTTACTCATCCTGTGAAGTTATCATTACCCTAATACCAAAACCAGATATAGATATCATAACAAAGGATGACTACAGACCAATATCTCTCATGAACATAGATACTAAAATCTTCAACCAAATATTAGCAATTCGAATCCAACAATGTATAAAAAGAATGATACAACACGACCAAGTGGGATTTATTCCAGGTATGAAAGATCACTTCAAAATTTGAAAATCAATTAATGCAACACCCTACATCAACTAATGAAAACAATCATACAATCATATCAATTGAAGCACGAGCATTTGTTAATATTCAAAATCCATTCACGATAAAAATTCTCAGAAAACTAGAAATAGATAGAACTTCCTTGCCTTGGTAAAGAACATCTACAAAAAACTTGGAGCCCTGGTGGCACAGTGGTTAAGAGCTCAGCTGTTAACTAAAATGTCGACAGTTTGAATCCACTAGCTGCTTCTTGGAAACCTAACAGGCAGTTCTACTGTGTTCTATAGGGTCAGCTAGCAACATACTCAGTGGTTAAAAACTAGACACTTTCCCCTTTAGATCAGAAACAAAACAAGGATGTTTCCTCTTACCACTTCTATTTAACATTGTTCTGCAAGTACTAACTAGTGCAATAAGATAAGCAAAATAAATAAAAGGTATACAAAGTGGGAAGGAAGAAATAAAGCTGTCTTTTTCACAGAAGACATCATTGTCTACATAGAAAATCCCAAAGAATCAACAACAACAAAAAAATTCCTGAAACTAATAAGAAAGGAGAGCAAGGTGACAGTATACAAAGAAAATGTGCTAAAGACAATGATTTTCTACATACCAGCAATGAACAATTAGAATTTGAATTTCAAATATATGTGTATGAATCATTTACAATAACACCCAAAAATAAAATACTTAGGTCTAAATCTGACAAAATATATACAAAATCTATAAGCTGAAAACTATAAAACACTAATGAAAGAAATCAAAGAACTAAATAAATGGAGAGATGTTTTGTGTTCATGAATTGGAAGAATAAATAATGTGAAGATGTCCATCCTTCCGAACTTGATCAGTACACTTAATGCAAACCCTTCTCAAAATCCAAGTGAGGTATTTTATAGATATCGACAAAATGACTCTAAAGTTTATATGGAAAGGTAAAATACCCAGAGGAGCCAACACGATACTGATGAAGAAGAACAAAATATAAGGACTCACATTACCTGATTTCAAGATAAAGTAATCGAGACAGTATTATACTGGAGAAAAAATAGACACATAGATCAATGGAAAAGAGTAGAAAGCCCAGAAATAGACCCATACAGATATAGTAAACTGACCTTTTGGTAAAAGAGCAAAGGATATTCAATGGAAAAAGCACACTCTTTTCAACAAATGGCACTGCAACTATTGGATGTTCATATGCAAAAAATTTAATCTAAACACATACGTCACACCTTTCACAAAAAGGAACACAAAATGGATCATAGATCTAAATGCAAAACAACAAACCTCCAGAAGAAAACAAGAAAAAAATCTAAATAGCCCTAAGTTGGGAAATGAGATTTTAGATACAGCACTGAAAGCATGATCCATGAAAGTTTGACTTTATCAATATTAAAAACTTCTGCTCTGCAACAATGTTAAGAATCAAAAGACAACCCACAACTGGGAGAAAATATTTGCAAAACACATATCTGATGAGGACTTGTATCCAATATAGATGAAGCACTTGAATCTCAACAATAAGAAAAATAAACTAATTAAAAAATGAGTAAAACATCCAAATACACACTTCACTCAAGAAGATATAAGGATGGTAAATAAGCTTCTGAAAATATTCTCAACATTATTTGTAATTAAGGAAATGCAAATTTAAACTCTAATGAGATATCGCTACACATCTATTAGAATGGCTATCCAACACACCAACACCACCAAATGCTGACAAGAATGTGGATTAATATGAACTCTCATTCATTGCTAATGGGAACACAAAATAGTACAACCACTTGGAAGAGAGTTCAGTTTCTTACAAAGCTAAACACAGTCTTAGCATTTGATTCAACTCAAGTGAGTTGAAAACCTTCATTCATACAAAAACCTGCATGCAGATTTTTATAGATCTTTATTCACAATCTGCAAAAACTGGAAGTAATCAAGGTGCCCTTTAATACTGTGAATGGATAAATAAAACGTGGTACATCTATACAATAGAATCTTAATCCAGTGATAAAAAGAAATGAGCTATCAAGCCACAAAATAAGAAGGATGCATCTTAAATGCTTATTGCTAAGTGAAAGAAGCCAGTCTGAAACGGTTGCATGTTGTATAACTCCATGTTGTATGATTCCAATTATATACATTCTGCAAAAGGAAAAATTATACAGGCAGTAAAATGATCAGTGTTCACCAGAGGCAAGAGGGCAGGAATGGGATGGATGACTAGATTAAGCACAGGTGATTTTTTAGAACATTGAAACTATTCTATGTGATACTGTAATTGTGGACACAACACTATGCTCTTGCCAAGACTCATTAAACTTTATAGAACAGAGTCAAATTTAGTACATATGATTAAAAATAATATTTAGGAGGTAAGAAAATCCAGAATGGGAAAAAAGGGAGCCAACATGCTACTATAGAGAGAAGCAACACACCATCCCTCCACAGCAAAGAACTGAAATACGAAAACAGAGACAAACATCAATCCTGGAACCCTAAGCATCAAATGAAGAGATAAAGGACTCAGCCAAGCACCAAATGGAATAAGAAACCGACAGAGAACAGAGTGAGGAGAGATATGGGCGGAGATCCCCTATCAGCTAAAAGCATGGATTTGCCATCTTGGACTACTGTTTGAGATCCAAGTACAGGGAGTACAGGAAAGCAGCTTCATGGAGTTCCCAGCAGGAGACAGAGCACCCAGTAACCAGCAATATACACTTTCCCACCCCCTCCCCTTCTTCCCCACTCACCCCCCCACTCGGCCTCCTCTGCTTCCCACTGGATGCAGTCTCTCGTCTGGAAGGCACCAGCTTCAGCGCCACACCACTTGGTTTCGCCCCATCCACACTGGCTGGCTCCCTGACTGCCATTTGTTTGTTGGTGGTGTCACTTTTTTTCCACTTCTTTTGGTTCTTCCATGCCTCTCAACACCTCCTTCTCCTTTCTCTCAAACACTTGGCTCTGAGTGCCATCTTTGCTTCTTCTTGAAAGGCTGTGAAGAGCCGCTCAACTGGGGAACTGCTTCCCTGGCCTGTGCCGCCATGCTGCTGGGATCCCCTGGGCTTTTTTTTTTTTTTTTTTGGTTTTTGGTTTGTTTTGTTTTATTTGTTTGCTAGCTTGCTTTTTCTTTTCACAGCTTGGGCACCTCTTCTACCCGGGCTGTACTGCATGGCTTTGTAGCCACTTCCCTGTTCTTCACAGCCAAACTGGTGGGATCCCTGGAAGCTTTGCTTTGTTTTTTTTTTTTTCTAATTTTTTTTTGTTTTTCTTTTTTTCTTTTTTTTTCCATTTTGTTTTTCTCCATTTCTCGGTTTCTCATCTCTCCACTCCAATGGCAAGCTCCCTTTGCGCCCTTTTTTGTTTATTTTTGGCTCTTGTTTCTCCTGTTTCCCACATCACAACCTCTTCCCTCCTTCCTGCCTACCTGCACTGTGCAATGAACATCACACCCCCAAGCAGCACAGGCACAGCCTACCAGAACCTGCCCTGCACTGATTCCTGGCCCACCCTGCCAGCCCTGGTACATGCCACAAACAACCCATCCTAGTACATCCCCTTCAGCTGGACCTGCCCTGCTGCACCATAGCTGAGCAACTGGCCCTGCCCATTAGACAAGGAGGTGAAAAGTATCATGCCTACAGACAAGCAAACAACAAAGACAGCCCGCCTGCTCAGACATAACCAAATAAAACAAAAAAGCAGGATGAAACAAACACATCTACAAACAATAAATGAAGAAAATAACTATTGAATGTCCCGAAGACAGCAGACAATATCAAAACATATTTAAAAAAAAGACAGGACTGTTCCAGTAGGTGTCCAAAATAAAACACCAGATGACTTTCCAGTAGAAGAAAGAGCACTAGAACTACCTGACAGGGAATTCAAATCTCTAATATTCAGAGCTATCCAAGAATTGAAGCAAAAAGTAGACAAAAATGAGGAAAAAATAGACAAATTCATTGAAAATGCAGACAAATTCATGGAAAATACAGAAAAATGGAAGATTTCAGGAAAATAATACAGAGACAAAATGCTAAAATAAATTCACAACTAGAAATCATACAAAAACAACAATTAGAAATCCAAAAGATAAACAACAAGATTTCAGAAATGGAAGGTGTCATAGAAGGGCTGAGGAGCAAGTTTGAAATGATGGAAGACAGGATCAGCAAAGTTGAAGACAAACGCTTGGATACAACTCTGAGGAAAAATCAGAAAAAAGAATGAAGAAAAATGAAGAAACACTGAGAATTATGTGGGATACAATCCAAAGCAAAAATCTGCGAGTGATCGGAGTTCCAGAACAAGGACAGAAAATGGAAAACACAGAGAGGATCATTAAAGAATTGCTGACAGAAAACTTCTCTACTATTATGAAAGATGACAAGCTGGATTGGGGACAAAAACCATCATTTTGTGTTAGATCAGAACTCTTATGCACTGCTGGTGGGAATGCAAAATGATACAACCATTTTGGAAAATGATATGGTGCTTCCTTAGAAAGCTAGAAATAGAAATACCATACGATCCAGCAGGAATATATCCCAGAGAAATAAGAGTCATCACACAAATAGACATATGCACACCCATGTTCATTACAGCATTGTCCACAATAGCAAAAAGATGGAAACAACTTAAATGCCCATCAACAGATGAATGAATAAACAAACTATGGTACATACACACAATGGAGTATTAGGCAAGATAAAGAACAGTGATGAATCTTGGAAGCATCTCATAACATGGATGAATCTGGAGGGCATTATGCTGAGTGAAATAAGTCCATCACAAAAGGACAAATATTGTATGAGACCATTACTGTAAAAACCCATGAAAAGGTTTACATACAAAAAGAAACAATCTTTGATGTTTACAAGGGAGGGGAGGGATGGGGATGGAAAAACACTAAACAGACGATAGATAAGTAATTTTGGGGAAAGATAAGACAGTACACAATACTGGAGAAGCCAGCACAGCTTGTACAAGACAAGGTCATGGAAGTTCCATAGACACATCCAAACTCCCTGAGGGACTGAATTGCTGGACTGGGGGCTGTGAAGACCATGGTCTCAGGGAACATCTAGCTCGATTGGCATAACATGGTTTATAAAGACAATGTTCTACATTCTATTTTGGTGAGTGGTGTCTGGGGTCTTAAAAGCCTATGAGAAACCATCTAAGATACTCCACTGGTTTCACCCCTTCGGGAGCAAGGGAGCATGAAGAAAACTAAAGATACAAGGGAAAGATTAGTCCAAAGGACTAATGGACCACATCTCCCATGGCCTTCACCAGACTGAGTCCAGTACAAATAGATGGTGCCCAGCTACCACCACTGACTGCTCTGACAGGGATCACAATAGAGGATCCCCACAGAGTTGGAGAAAGATGTAGAACAAAATTCTAACTCACAAAAAGACCAGACTTACTGGCCTGACAGAGACTGGAGAAACTCTGACAGTATGGCCTCTGGACACTCTTTTAGTTCAGTAATGAAGTCATTCCCGAGGTTTACCCTTCAGCCAAAGATTATACAGGCCCATAAAACAAAACAAGACTAAAGGGGTACAACAGCCCAGGGGCAAGGACTAGAAGTCAGGAGGGAACAGGAAAGCTGGTAATAGGGAACTCAAGGTCGAGAAGGGAGAGTGTTGACGTGTCGTGGGTTTGTTAACCAATGTCATAAAACTATATGTGTACTCACTGTTTAATAAAAAAAAAAAAGTTTATTCTGTAAACCTTCATCGAAACTACAAAAAAACAAATAAATAAATTTCTACAAAAAAAGGAGAGAATCCAGAATGGAATGTAGAATGTGACAAAACAATCTAACTGTATTAAAAATGTATTAAACAATCTCAATGAAGAGAGTTGTGTAAAAGGGACTGAACTAAGTAATTCTGAAAATAAGTGGATTCTGTAAAACTAAAGGCAAAAAAATTGGAAATAAACACTGTGGGTTAGCAATTCTGATACTTCTACACATGTGTACTGAAATTGAACAATTGAGTAAATCAATGGCAGATGATGGGAAGCAGGTCTCACTTTTGGAGTGGGAGTTTATAGATAACCAAGTGGAAGAGGCTAGGATAATCCATGTGGTAATAAATTAGAGTTGGCTACGTCAGTATAAACTCATATTTATCTTAGTATAGATAAAGATGGTTACATATAGAAATATTTATAGATATGGGTATATACACAAAGGAGCCCTGGTGGCCCAGTGGTTAAGCTCTTGACTGCTAACTGAAAGGCTGATGGTTCAAAGCCACCAGTTGCTCTGTGGGAGAAAGTTGTGATACTCTGCTCCCATAAAGATTACAACCTTGGAAACCCTATGGGGCAGTTCTACTCTGCCCTACAGGCTCACTGTAGGGTCACTATAGGTCAGAATTGACTTGACGGCAACAGGTATGCACAGGTGAGCATATACACATATATTTTCTTGTTCCATGATCTGACAGGACCTAGAGGTCCCACTAGCAAAAAAAAAAAATGTAGCCCAGATTTTGGTTTCTAATACCATTCTCCAATAAAAGGAACAGACCTTTTTGAAGAAATGGCTGATTTAGAACTGGGGTGGGATATATACAATACATACAAAAGAGCTAGAGCACTGTATAGTGCCAAAAAGTAATGAAAAGCTTAAAAATAAAACACCACCACAATAATGAGGATATGTCGAAGGGACACAAAAGCCAACAGAAAAAGCTCCCAATGGCCAAAGCTGGAACAATTTGAACTAAAAGATATAGTAGCATTGGATTATAACACAAGTATAAAGTAAATATTCATGAGCCCATACAGCTATTTTAAAAAATTGAATAAAAAAAGAATGAATGTAAAGAAACATATTTCCTTTGCAAAGGAATTATAACAATTTATATAGATATTCTGCAATCAAGGAGATGAAACATAACTCCCCATTTCTGAAGAGTAGGCTTCCTTTAGTGACTTCCTTTAAAAGAGTACAGTACGGAAAGGGGGGAAAAAGTAACTTTACAATGAAGAGAACCAGATGAACACTACCTCAGGCTGGTGAACAAGATCAATATCAACAGTGACAAGTCATGCTGATAGTAGTTATGCTTGATATGATATGAAGAAAATGGCACCTTACCTCTGTGGTCTTCATCCCAAAAAAATCCACAACTCCAATCTAATCATGAGGAAAAATATCAGACAAATACCAACTGAGAGGCATTTTACAAAATTCTTGACCAGTACTCCTCAAAACTATCATGGGCATCAAAAACAAGGAAAATCTGAAAAACCATCACAGCCAAGAGGAGTCTAAGGAGATATGACAACTAATTGTAATATGGGACTCTGGATGGGAGATGTTATTAATAGGGGACTGGGTGTGGGGTTTATGGGAACCGTCTGTACTGCAGTCACTATTTTTACTGTAACTACAAAACTGTTCAAAAACTAAAGTGTATTAAAAATTAAAAATATTAGTCAAATGCAAACACCTTGGAAACAGCTAGCTGTGAGCTTCACTCAGATGCCACTACGTGCCTTGGACAAGCAAAATCACTGCTGTAAGGCTTATATTCTTCATCCCTAAAATCAGAATAATGATGCTAATTTCATAGAGGAATTAAATAATTAAATAAAATAATGAATATAAAATGTCCAGCATTCTGCCTTATATTCATCAGTGGATTTTTGGATGCATTATGATTCAAACCCTCACAGATTCATTCCCTGCCTCTCCACCCCCACTTCCACTGTGCTATTTCCGCCACTCATCTCTCTGTGGTTTTGACAACAGCAATAGTCTGTTCTTCACATTGACCAGGGTGACCACTCCACAGGGCGAGCATGACCATGGACATCCTCTGCCATAAACTCTGCACTGACTCACCACTCATTTCAAAATTAAGTGTCAATCCTGCAGCCAAAATTTAAGGCTCTCTGTTATCTGGCTCCTGCCTACCTGGCCACGCTCATGTTCCACTTTTTATTCCCTGCCCTCATTGTGCATCAGATATTAACCAAACGCTTAGCCACTGTGCCACCAGGGCTCCAGATGTTAACTATCATGTGTAATTTCCTACACACACCTTAAATTTAACTAATCCCAACATTTACTCCCCTGCTGCCTCTTCCTGGAGTATTCTTACTCGTTTGCTGCCTAGAAAAACTCCAACTTCTCCTTCAAAGCTCAGTATGATTATCAGCTTCTCTGTGAAGACTTCACTAAACTGTCCAAGAAGAAGGCAACTGTATGATCCACTTCACTAGGATTGCACTGCCACCTCAGGATACAGCATTTATTTATATGGCTGTTGCCCTCTATCGACAGTAAGATCCTTGAAAGAAGGAACAATGTCTACTCATTTCTTTGTTTCCAGAATATAATTTAGTGCTGAATAAATGTTACATGAGTTAACCAAATGAATAAAGAGTTGAATGAGGTAAAACAAGGACAAATGCTGTTGAAAGAGGGAGTCCCCATGAATAAGAGCCAACATCAGAGGAGACAGATTAGAGAGAGAAGACATTTTAATATATCCATCACCCTCCAGAATCAGGGGCTTTACCTTGGCAGAATTTTTTATCATTAAACTTGCCTTTATTTGTTATTCTTGTTGATATGCCTAAAGTTACTACCAATAAGAGAGAGCCCTACTCATACCCCATTCCCCATCACCAGGTCATCCAGATATTATCAGGAAAGAATCTGAGTTCACCGATGCTGTTTCTTCCTTGTACCACTGCCAAAGTTAGAAGCTGTGCCCCCAGGAAGGGCAGGGAGATGGAACCACTTATAAGACCTCTAGAAGACACAATGGTATTTTCTCATCACCTGAAATTATTCAAGTAGACTTGAGATAGTGTAGGGAAGTATTTACAATTCTATGGTTTTAGGGGATGAATTCCCATGTGCCTCATTAATTATTCTTTTTTTTTCCACTCCCTGAGAGATTTCGCTGGAGCTAAGAAAGAAATAAAATGCAAACTTGTGCCAGTTTTGAGCCTTGGGATACAGCTTGCAGCTCCATTAGATCTCTTATCCTATTGGACTCCTTCATCCCAGGGGGTGAGCACCTCACCTTAGGTGTGTCTGTAGCATACAGGGTAACCCATAGTGATGATTCTATCCATCTCTGGGGTGAGGGTCTTTCTCCAAAGAGCTAAAGAACACATCTGGACATCAGTCACTGAGGTGCCAGAGTTTTATGAATATGCAGCCCTGACCACGTACAACACTACACAGGCTCACCAATGTATTTTTACCATGACTTCCATTTTGATTAATTGATAGTAGGCCCTGAATAAAAGGAAAGCCATTCCTATCAGTAAGGTATTGGGAAAGAGGATTATAGGATAGTCTCAGCAAGTGTTTGCACATCTACAGGTCACAACAGATGAAGAAACTGGTTATAACAATTTTAGATTTCTATCACACCCAAGTAAAATTTTGCTGAAGAGCATTCAAAAGTGGCTGCAGCAATATATCAACAGGGAACTGCCAGAAAGTCAAGCTGGATTCAGAAGAGGGCATGGAACCAGGGATATCATTGCTGATGTCAGATGGATCCTGGCTAAAAGCAGAGAAAACCAGAAAGATGTTGACCTGTTTTTTATTGACTATGCAAAGGCATTCAACTGTGTGCATCATAACAAATTATGGATAATGTTGTGAAAAATAAGAATTCCAAAACACTTAATTGTGCTCATGAGAAATCTGTACATAGATCAAGAGGCAGTTGTTCGAACAGAAAAAGTAGACACTGCATGGATTAAAGTCAAGAAAGGTGTGCGTCAGGGCTGTATCCTTTCATCATACCTATTTAACCTGTATGCTGAGCAAATAATCTGAGAAGCTGGACTATATGAAGATGAATGGAACATCAGGATTGGAGGAAGACTCATGAACAACCTGCTTTATGCAGATGACACAACCTTGCTTGCTGAAAGTGAAGAGGAATTGAAGAACTTATTGATGAAGATCAAAGACCACAGCCTTCAGTATGGATTACACCTCAACATAAAACAAAAATCCTCACCACTAGACCAATAAGCAACACCAGAATAAACTGAGAAAAGATTGACGTTTTCAAGGATTTCATTTTACTTGAATCCACAGTTAACACCCACAAAAGCTGTAGTCAAGAAATCAAAGGAGAGGGGGAGCCAACGTGGTGCTATAGACAGAAGCACCAAGCAGTCCTTCCACAGCAAAGACCCGAAAAACTAAGTAAAACAGAGACAAACAATCCTGGAACCCTAAGCATCAATGAAGAGATAAAGAACTCAGCCAAGCACGGAATGGAATAAGAAACTGACAGAGAAGGGAGATAGAGGAGAGATACATGTGGAGGTCCCCTATCAGCTAACACAGCACCAATTCACCATCTTGGACTCCTGTTGGAGATTGGCTGACAGGGGGTACAGGAAAGCAGGTTCACAGAGCTCCCAGCAGGAGACAGAACAACTGGTAACCAGCGATATACACTTTCCCACCCCCTATCCTCCCCCCTTACCTCGGCCTCCTCCCCTTCCTAGCCTGCCTCTGTCACTCGGCCGAGTGGGAAGTGCAGGGCCCATGCCACTTGGACTTGCCCTGTCCACATCAGAGAGCAGTGAACGGGGAGTACAGGAAAGCAGCATCAAGGAGCTCCCAGCAGGAGACAAAGCCCCTGGTAACCAGCCATATAGGCTTTCCCACCCCCCACCCTTCTTCCCCCCACTCAGCCTCTAGAAGACACCAGCTCTGTCCCTGTGCCGTTTTGATTCACTCTGCCCACACTGGCCATCTCCATCAATGCCATTTGTTTGTTGCTGGTGTTTTTTTCCAGTTCTTTTGGTTTCTTCCCTGCCTCTCACCACGTTCCCCTCCTTTCTCTTGAGCACCTGGCTCCATGTGCTGGCTTTGCTTCTTCCTGAAAGGCTGTGAAACACCACTCAGCTGGAGAACTACTTCCCCGGTCCACGATTCCACACTGGAGAGATCCTCAGGGCATTTTTAGTTCTTCTTCTTTTTGTTTGTTTTGTTTTGTTTTATTCCGTCTTGTCTTTGTTTCTTTTTTTTCACAGTTTGGGAGCCCATTCTAGCCAGGCTGTACCACCAGGCTTGGGAGCCACTTCCCCAGTCTGTGCAAATCTGTTGTGAAAGACCTCTTTAAAGTGTTAAAAAGCGAAGATGTCACTTTGAGGACTAAGGTGCACCTGACCCGAGCCATGGTGTTTTCAATCACCTCATATGCATGTGAAAGCTGGACAATGAATAAGGAAGACAGAAGAAGAATTGATGCCTTTGAAATACGGTGCTGGTGAAGATTATTGAATATACCATAGACTGCCAAAAAAACTAACAAATTTGTTATGGAAGAATTACAGCCAGAATGCTCCTTAGAAGCAAGAATGGTGAGACTTCATCTGACATACTTTGGACATGTTATCAAGAGGGACCAGTCCCTGGATAAGGACATCATGCTTGGTAAAGTACAGGGTCAGTGAAAAAGAGTAAGACCCTCAACAAGATGGATTGACACAGTGGCTGCAACAATGGGCTCAAGCATAGTAACGATTGTGAGGATGGTGCAGGGCCGGGCAGTGTTTCATTCTGTCATACATAGGGTTGCTATCAGTCAGAACCAACTCTTTGGCACCAAACAACAACCAAAACATCTACAAGGTAACAGGTTCTGCTATAAGACTGGTTCATACATAGTGCTCAAAGTTGATTTCATAATATCATATAACATAATATGTCATATAGCACAATATGCTAATAATACAACATATTTCATATAACATAATGTATTAATATATTCAAATTATTGTATTGTTCGTATAAGGATGACTTGATAATTCAAATTAGTGACACATGTAACAAGTAAAGTATTTACAGAAAAGGAATATGTCCGTTTGGCCAAGTTCTACACTATGAATGGAAAGTACTAAGAGCTGTGTATGCATATTGCAGAAGGATCCAATCTAGTTGAAGATGAAGATATTAGGAGAGGACAAGGAAAACCTTTCTGAGGAGCCTTTTAAGCCAAGAGCTAAAGGATGGGGAGATGTTAGCCAGAAAAACAGGGTGTGAGAAGATGTGAAATTTGGGCAAAATCCCCATTCCTGAAACTATTTATTTTCATTTTACCAAAACAGATAAGGTTGAAATCTGCCAATCTGGGATGCTAGATTACAAAATTCCCTTGAAACAAATAAGATCAAACCTTTTTGGACAGAGATAACTGGTTGTGATTGGCCTCACGGATTCAAAACCATTCCCTAACTCAGTCTACCTAGAAAAGGCACCCAGTCCTTTTCCAATAAAAAATAGTAACAATGATGGGATATTCTTGAGACACCGGGACTAGAGTAAACTGGTGTTCAGGAAGTTTTAATGGAGAGAAAAGTTGTCACTGAGAGATAAACAGGAAAATCAATGCATTAAAATCCAAACCCATTACCATCGAGTCCATTCAAACTCATAGTGACCCTATAGGACAGGGTAGAACTGTCCCTTAGGGTTTCCAAGGAGCAGCTGGTGGATTTGAACTGCCGATCTTTGGGCTAGCATCCGAGCTCTTAACCACTGCCCCACCAGGACTCCTATCAATGCATAGTGAGCTACAATACTTGCAGCATGCTTTCTATGGGTACTCACATTGTCAACAAATGGGTGGGAACAGAATTTTGATTCCTCTGTATCTAGCACAGTGCCTAGCACATCTCAGGTTTGCAACACATATTTTTTAAATAAAACATTAAAGCTCCTTAGACTAAGTATCCAATTGTTACTCAATACCTGAGCAACTGAGCTTTCCATAGAGCACAGACCAAGAAGAGAAGTCTCAGCCTTTTGTTGGAGAGGATGGATATGGTGTGAGGAAGGCATATCACAAGGACATAGGCTCTGGTCTAACTGTGATCTGCTTCAGAGGGTTTTTTGGAATCCTTACAGCTGAACCCCAGAATTCACTTTTCTCCTATGGCCAAGTACCATTCACGTTAGTCACACCTATCTGACCAGGCCATGGGCTGAGAATCACACGTGAATGCAGTCTGCCCCAGAGCCTGGGTTCAGTATGCCTGAAGGACTCAACATTAAAGGATATCCAGTATCTGTAAATGAATACCCAGTGCATAGCATCCTGTGATGTTTTTATTTTCTGCATTTTGTTTGTTTGTTTTGTATGATTTTATATTTAATAAATATATGGCCCTCATACATTGGTGGTGGGAAAGGAAAATGGTGCCAACACTGTGGAAAACAGTTTGGCATTTCCTCAAAATGCTAAACATGGATTTAGCAAGTGACCCAGCCATTCAACTCCTAAGTATATACCAAAAAGAATTGAAAATAGGTATTTAAACAAATACTTACACATGAATATCCATAGAAGCACTATTCTCAAATGTTAAAGGTAGAAACAATCCAAAAGTCCATCAGCAGATTAATGGATGAACTAAATGTGGTATTTACATACAATGTAATATTATTCAGTCATTTAAAAAGAATGAAGCAATTATACATGCTCCAACATGGGTAGTTGTATTAACTGGCCTTCCTTGTAGGCATATGGGTATTATCCTATCACTGAGAGCGTTGTACTTCAGGATAGATCTTGAAATGTTCTTTTTGACAATGAATGCAAAGACATTCCTCTTGAAGCTGTCATTCCCGGCATAGCAGAAAATGGGGAAAATATTAAACGATGCAAGAAGCATCAAAATAAGATGGAAGGAATACAAAAAAAGAATTTGTCGACTCTCAACTTTTTCAAGAGGTAGCATATGATCAGGAACCGATGGTACTGAAGGAAGAAGTCCAAGCTGCACTGAAGGCATTGGGAAAAAAACAAGGCTCCAGGAATTGACGGAATACCAATGGAGATGTTTCAACAAACAGATGCATCACTGGAAGTGCTCACTCACCTACGCCAAGACATTTGGAAGACAGCTACCTGACCAACCAACTGGAAGAGATCCATATTTATACCTATTCCCAAGAAAGGTGATCCAACAGAATGGGTAAATTACCTAACAATATCATTAATATCACACACAAGTAAAATTTTGCTGAAGACCATTCAAAAGCAGCTGCAACAGTATATCGACAGGGAACTTCAGAAATTCAGAAGAGGATGTGGAACCAGGGATATCATTGCTGATATCAGATGGATCCTGGCTGAAAGAAGAGAATACCAGAAAGATGTTGACCTGTGTTTCATTGACTATGCAACGGCAATCGACTGTGTGGATCATAACAAATTATGGATAATATTGGGAAGAATGGGAATTCCAAAACATTTAATTGTGCTCATGAGGAACCTGTACATAGATCAAGAGGCAGTCGTTCGAACAGACCAAGGGGATACTGCATGGTTTAAAGTCAGGAAAGGTGTGCATCAGGGTTGTATCCTTTCACCATACTTATTCAGTCTGTATGCTGAGCAAATAATCCGAGAAGCTGGACTATATGAAGAACGGGGCATCAAGATTGGAGGAAGACTCATTAACAGCCTACCATATGCAGATGACGCAACCTTGCTTGCTGAGAGTGAAGAGGACTTGAAGCACTTACTGATAAAGATCAAAGACCACAGACTTCAGTATAGATTACACCTCATCATAAAGAAAACAAAAATCCTCACAACTGGACCAATTAGCAACATCATGATAATCAGGGAAAAGACTGAAGTTGTAAAGGATTTCATTTTACTTGGATCCACAATCAACACCCATGGAAGCAACAGTCAAGAAATCAAAAGATGCATTGCATTTGGCAAATCTTCTGCAAAAGACCTCTTTAATGTGTTCTAAAGCAAAGATGTCACCTTGAAGACTAAGGTGCGCCTGACCCAAGCCATGGTGTTTTCAATTGCCTCTTATGCACGTGAAAGTTGGACAATGAATAAAGAAGATGGAAGAAGAAATGACACCTTTGAATTATGGTGTTGGTGAAGAATATTGAATACACTGCGGACTGAATGAATAAATCTGTCTTGGAAGAAGTACAACCAGAATGCTCCTTAGAAGCAACGATGGTGAGACTACGTCTTACATACTTTGAACATGTTATCAGGAGGGTTCAGTCCCTGGAGAAGGACATCATGCTTGGTAAAGTACAGGATCAGCAAAAAAGAGGAAGACCCTCAATGAGATGGATTGACACAGTGGCT
>NW_004444194.1:45269-47554 GCF_000243295.1 Trichechus manatus latirostris
CATCATGCTTGGTAAAGTACAGGATCAGCAAAAAAGAGGAAGACCCTCAATGAGATGGATTGACACAGTGGCTGCAACAATGGGCTCAAGCATAACAAAGATTGTGAGCATGGTGCAGGACCGGGCAGTGTTTCATTCTGTAGTACATAGGGTCGCTATAAGTCGGAACTGACTCGATGGCACCTAACAATAACAACAAGAGAGGTTAAGAGTCTTGCCTGAGGTCACACAACCAGTGCCCAAGGTGCTAGGCTCCCAGACTATCTCCCTGGGACTTGGAAAGTGTGGGTCTCCAAAGTGGGTTGAATGGTTCCCTCCAAAATAATATGTCCATATCCTAACCCTCAGAAACTTTGAATGTGGCCTTGCTGGAAAAAGGGTCTTTGCAGAAGTAATTAAGGATCTTGATATCATCTTGGATTTAGGGTGGGCCCTAAATACAATATAAGTGTCCTTATAAGAGAAAGGCAGAAGAGATTTGAGACACAGAGACACAGGGCAGAAGAGAAAAAGGTGATGTGAAGATGGAGGCAGATCTTGGAGTGATGCAGCTACAAGGCAAAGAACATCAAGGATTGCCGGCAGCCACCAGAAGCTGAGAGAGACGCATGAAACAGATTCTCCCTCTGAGCCTCCAGTAGGAACTCCCCTGACTTGGTTTTGGACTTCTAGCCCCAGAACTGTGAGAGAATAAACTACTGTTGTTTTAGGAAACTCAGTTCCACAATTTCTTTGGGCATCCCTATGAAAATAGCCTCGCTTGTAAGTTCCAGGGGGAGCTGGAGAAGGTGATGTCTTCATCTTTCAAGGGCAGAAACCTACTCTGAAAGTATGGGAAGGGCTGGCTGGTTAGCTGGGGACCTTACCATGCATCAAAAAATCAGAAGATTCCAGACGTGGGTAGAGCACCCCAAAAATCTTCAACACAGGATCTTGAATGGCCTGAATACGTCTCCCTCAGAAATGTCAATGCTGGCTTCACAATGTCAGCTTAATTGCAGTGTGAAAGAGGCAGTTCCCACGGGACCCTGAGAGGCAGATCTGGGGCCACATGGGGAAACTTTGGGAGGAAGTTGTCTTCTCACAAGAAATGGCATAGAAAGAGAGCAGGCTTCAAATGTGATAGTCTGGTCTGGGACTGGCCTATGCCACTTACTAGCTGTGTGACCTTGGCCAAGTCATGCCATCCCTGGAAGCCTCAGTTTCCCTGTCTTTAAATGAAAACAATCTTGTCCCATTAGTCCAAGGCTGTTGGGGGATTTAATTAAGTGATACATGAAAATTGCCTGACAGCATTCCCCAAATGAGAATTGTCAGGGCTTGACCCAGATGCATGCATTCTCTGAGATTCTTAATAGTAAATGATATGCAGGCCTGTGGTCTTCCATTTCTACCAATTTATCCATATTGACTCTATATCGGTATTATGCCAGCAGTCTGACTGCCATGGGAGATCCAGCAGTGTGCCAAAACCCTTAATGCACACAGACGTTGACATTCTATGGTTTGGGGAAAGATAATTGGGTGTGGATGTGCTGTAGTATTACCTCTAGTTTATCTGAAATCACAGGTATTGTTTCTGCTTTTTTTGTCTTTAACAAAACTACTTTATTAAAATATTCTAGTCAGAAATTGGCTACCTGGAGTACAAAGAATTCATTTAGACATTATCTTATTAAGAGATCTTTCAGTTCCATGTATATGTTTTTATTATTGAGCTATCATTCATATACCATAAATTCCCTCTTTTTAAAGTGTACAATTTAGTGGTTTTAGTATATTCACAACATTGTGCAATGATCACCACCACCTAATTTTGGAACACTTTTATCACTCCAAAAAGAAAACCCTTACGCATTATCAGTCACTCCCCATTCTCCCCTCTCCCAGGCCCTGACAACCACTAATCTATTTTCTGTCTCTATGGACTTACGTATTCTCAACGTTTCACATTAATATCACATGCAAGTACAATTCTGCTGAAGATAATTCCAAAATGTTTGCAGCAGCACATTGACAGGGAACAGCCAGAAGTTCAAACTAGATTCAGAAGAGGATGTGGAATGAGAGATATCACTGCTGATGTCAGATGAATCTTGGCTGAAAGCAGAGAATACCATAAAGGTGTTTGCCTGTGTTTTATTGACTATGAAAAGTCATTCGACTGTGTGGATCATAACAAATTATGGAGAACAATGTGAAGAATAGGAATTCCAGAACACTTAATTGTGCTCATGCAGGACTGTACATAGACCAAGAGACAGTCATTAGAACAAAACAAGGGG
>NW_004444194.1:47668-59682 GCF_000243295.1 Trichechus manatus latirostris
GATGAAGATCCAAGACTACAGCCTTCAGTATAGATTACATCTCAGCATAAAGAAAACAAATATCTTTACACCTGGACCGATAAGCAACATCATGATAAACAGAGAAAAGATTGAAGTTGTCAAGGATTTCATTTTACTTGAATCCACAATCAACACCCATGGAAGCAGCAGTCAAGAAATCAAATGACACATTGCATTGGAAAAATCTGCAGCAAAAGACCTCTTTATAGTGTTAAAAAGCAAAGATGTCACCTTGAGGACTAAGGTGCTCCTGACCTAAGCTGTGGTATTTTCTAACGCCTCATATGCATGTGAAAGCTGAACAACGAATAAGGATGACAGAAGAAGAATTAATATCTTTGAATTATGGTGTTGATGAAGAATGTTGAATATACCATAGACTGCCAGAAGAACAAACAAATCTGTCTTGGAAGAAGTACAACCAGAATGCTCCTTGGAAGTGAGGCTGGCGAGACTTTGTCTCACATACTTTGGACATGTTATCAGGAGGGACCAGTCGCTGGAGAAGGACATCATGCTTGGTAAAATAGAGGGTCAGCAAAAAAGTGGAAGACCATCAATGAGATGGATTGACACAGTTGCTGCAACAATGGGCTCAAACATAGTAACAATTATGAGGATGGCACAGGACCAGGCAGTGATTCATTCTGTTGTACATAGGGTCTCTGTGAGTTGAAATTGACTGGATGGCACCTAACAACCGAAGAACAGTTTCACTATGACTCAATAAGACTTGACTGTGTCATCAGCCAGGACCAGCAGATTTACTCTTTGATGAAGATCTTGTAAATAAAGTCAGTGTCACTCTCTTTTTCATCAATAGGAATTAAAAAACACCAGAAAAGAGGCTGGCAGCAAAATAGTAGTAATGCTAAACAGACAATAAAAAGCAGAACAGGGAGATCTAATAAGTTTAAAATGGATTGGGGGAGAAAGCACCCAGGCCAGCTGTTTCCTAAGTTAGTTCTTCTAGGGCACACGTGATTGACTTAAACAGGAAATGTTATCGGCCCACAGTCCAATATTGAGTTCTCCACTGCTCGGGCTTCAGGTCTCTGCACTATGAAGAACATATATTTTGCATTTCTTCCAGGTAGGTGGAATTGTGAGGATATTCAGTTAAAACCATTCGGTAGTTCTTTATCCCTTTTCAGTACCTCTCTGTCCTCCGCTTGACTCCTGGCTTGCTCTGGCATTCTTTCTCAGAAGGATAATAATAATGGCCTTCTTTCAGTTCTGCTAACCTCTCAAAGAAGGAAGTGGTTTGAACTTACATCCATGAAAAAATGTCGGGCTTGTATTGGGACTTTTCAATTTCTTACCTATAAAATTTTTGTTCTTAGTTTATGTCCTGTGAAATAATATGTTGCCTGGAATTTCTTCCCAAATAATCCAGTAGGGGAGAGGAGAGTGAATAGAGGTGTAGATAAAACAAGAGTAGCCATGAGTTTGTGATTATTATAGCAGGGTGATTGGCACACAGGAGTTCATTAACTGTTCTTTCTACTTCTTAGTATGTTTAAAATTTTCTACCAAAAATTAAAAATTATGTAAGTAAAGATTATATTGCACAAAGTCACAGCACCAGTGAGTGTTAGACCTAGGATCAAATTTAGTTGTGTTCAACTCCAATACCAGCAGTGTCATCTCAGCTCAGCATGGAAGTGAAAATGCAGAGAGGAAAGATCCTGAACTGTAAAGAGCTGATATGAGTATCTGAATAAAATACCCAGATCTGATGAGTTACATCATAAGATGTATCTCCTAAAATGAATGGGAATAGATGTTCTAATAAGTGTGCCTGTTATTTTCCATCTTACTAAAGGCTCCAAAAAACCAAACCCTTTGTCATCAAGTCGATTCTGATTCATAGTGACCCTATACTGCTTATCAATTCCCTAGAAGGCTTCTGGAAGATAAAAGGGAAAAGCTCTGCACTCCAGGTCCTGTAGGAAAGTCTAGGAGCTGGTCTGAAAGGAAATGCTGGGATGTTGCTAGAATCCATGGGGACCGTAGGGGACAGGCCTATTAACGAGGTGGTAGTAACTATTCCTGTGGGTGCCTTGGATCTCATTCCTCACCTGTCATTACCTCCTCCCTTTCTGTTCTAGGGATCTGTGCCCTGCTGATATCACTGGGAACTATTGCCCGGAGGGCTGGAGGTGAGTCTGTTCAAACAATCTCCACCCACCACCTGAAGCTGGGAAAAAGAGCATCATATTAGCAGGGGCTTATTCTTGAGTCCCAGATATAGTCTTGTTCTTTGGCTGAGAGAAAAAGACCCTGTTTCCTCTTCAAGCTCTCAGTCTATTACCAAGGACTCTTCCTTGTTTGAAAAGAGGCATCTCTTCTCCCTCTCCCTTCCCCACCAGCCCTTGCTTATCAGCTGGCAGCTGGCATCTTCCAAGGGCCTTCAAACCAGATATCCATTTACCACAGCTCCCTGTGCCCGGTGCCCACGGCATGCCCATTGTACCAATGCCACTGCCTGCCGCTGTGATCCTGGATTCACTTCTCTGTCAGGGAAGGACATCTTTAACAGCCTCTCAGAGGTTTGTACAGGTAAAAAGGCTGAGGGATTGTGGAGGGGGTCATCATAAATTGTGGACTTTGGGTATTTGTCAGCTCCAATAAAGTGGTGTAATCTCAGTTCAGTACGGGAGTGAAAAGGGATGTCAGCCATTGCAAAGAAGAAATATCTTGAGAGACTTCAACCCTCAGAGCAGCACCAAAGTTCTTTGTCAAAGGTAGGAGAGAGGAGCAGGAAATGGGGCAGTCAGGTCTCATGGTCAAGGGGTATAGTGTTAAGAGCTTGGGATTTGAGCAAGAGTCTCTAATTCCAGCTGTATAAGTGACCGGCTGTGTCAGCCTAAGCAAACTGTTTCACATTCCAGTGTCTCAGTGTCTTTATCTGTACATCTGGGATAATGCTAGTGTCTACTCATTTGGTTGTTATGTAATTTATTTAATTAATACATATAAACGGAATCCATAAAGACAGAAAGCAAATTTGTGGTGCTGGGGTGATGGGAAGATGGGGAGTTATTGTTTAATGGATATGAGGTTTTCTTTTGCGGTGATGAAAATGTTTTGGAACTAGATAGAGATGATGGTTGCACAGCACTGTGAATGTGTTAAACACCATTGATTTGTATACTTTAAACTGGTCAATTTTGTTATGTGAATTTTGCCTCAAGGAAAAAATATATAAATGATTAATTAATTAACACATGTAAAACACTTAGAATAGTGCCTAGCACTCAGTAACAATTCAATACATTGCTGTTGTTTTGGTTGTTGTTGTTGTTAATGGGTCAAAGACAGAGGCAGTACGGAGAAGGAGGAGGATGGGAGAGAATGACAGAGTGATCCAGAGGTCAACAGTGTTCTACCAGCTCTAGCACATCTTGCAGGAAACTCTCCTAAGCCAAGATCTCAGAGTTCCTCCATCTGAAAATAACAACAGGTAATCTCACGCCAGGATAGCTATTTGCAATTTGTGAAACACCATTTCTAAAATTAAACCACAAAATAACCAGATGAAGGGGCCCTTGGTGGCACAATGGTTAAGTACTCAGCCGCTAACATAAAGGTTGGAGGTTTGAACCCACCCAGCTGCTCCAGGGGAGAAAGACCTGACTATGTGCTTCTGTAAACGTTGCAGCCAAGAAAACCCTACAGGGCAGTACTACTCTGACACATGGGATTGCTATGAGTCAGAATCAACTTGATGGCTTCTAACAACAACAATAACAAGATAGAGTCCCTGGGTGGCACAGTTTGCAGTTGTCTGCTAACCTAAATGTTGGCAGTTTGAACCCACACAGCAGCTCTTTGGAAGAAAGTCCTGATGGTCTGCTTCCATAAAGATTACAGCCAAGAAAACCCTATGGAGCAGTTCTACTCTAACATATGGCATCACCATGAGTTGGAATTGACTTGACAACAACAGGTTTGGGTTTTTTTGGTTAAATAGCTAGAAGAGTAGATATCATTATTATTCCCAATTAATAAATAAGGAAACAGAGACACTGGGAGGTGCAGTGGCTTGCTCAGGCTCACACAGTTGGTCATACAGCTGAAATGTAAGTCAGGCTAATTTGTAGTTCACAAAGCTCTCAAACAAATATAGTCCCCTAAGATGCACAGAGCAGCCCCTTGAGAAAGCACAGATGCCAAATTAAAATGAGGAAACTTGGACCCTGAGAAGTGAAGCAAGTTATGCAAAGTCACAAAACTAGGAAGTGGGAGAACGTGGGTCCACGTCTCAAATTAGAGCATTCTGATTCTTGTTCAATTGGACATGAGTTGCATGAAATATTTCTGCTATGGAATATTTTATAGCCATTAAAATTATTTGTTGTTTTGATATGGAAAAGTATTCTCAATATATTTTTAAATCTTAGAAGAATTTGCATATACAAAATGATTGAGTAGTGGTCTAACTCTGAGGGAGTTGGGAACAGATGGAAAAGGAATGGTGACAGCTTCATTATTGGTGAAGCTGAGTGGTAGGTATATGTGGGTTTATTATATTATTCTCTCCCTAAAAATATTGTTGTAATCTTTGTGGTTGAATTTTTTTGTGTGTCCATTGCACTTTCTGTTTTTCTAGTTTTCTACTGTGAACACACTTTTTGTTTAGAAAAAACGAGAGAAACATTTTGAATCTGTATGCTACCAATCCTAGCCGCAAATTTAGATGACCCCAGCAGTTCCCACTTGTGTTCCAGATATCGAGTGTGGTAAACCCTTACGTGTATCTTGTGGAAACATAGCAGATTGTCACAACGTGGAGGGAAGCTCCTATTGTGAGTGTGCCTCTGGGTACAAATGCCTTTCAGGGGACACAAAATTCAAAAGTGAGAAGGAGAACACTTGTGAAGGTAAGTAGTTTCCCACGTGTGTCCCCTCCACCCCTCTCCCCATGTCACCTACCCACAACCTCATGCTGTCAAATTTGAGCACTTTTCTGGACCCAATGCCACCAGGTCTGAGAGAACAGGAGAGAGCACCCTTTGCCCAGGTTGGTGACTGGGCCCGGGTCCTATCAGGGGCCCTTTCCTCCTATTCTCTGCTCTTGTTCAGACTTACAATGCCACATAAGGAACACTTGTTGTTGTTAGTTGCTATCAAGTTGACCAGTGGCTTCACTAGGGTTGGTGTCACCCAGTGAGGTACCTCATGGTATCAACCCCCCCCATGGACCTCTTCCAGTGCCAGACCATACAGAATCCTTAATAATGTGTATTATCAATTTTAATCATAAAATCATACGTGACAAATATAGTTGTAAATTGCTTGAAAGTAGTATTTCTTTGATTGTATGAATATTAACAACAAAATTGTTTTGTAAAATCTACATTGAATTACAATATTCTTAGTTACAACATTATTAGTAACTGAGCAGAGCCTTTTTTTATTTTTCTCCTTTTCCTTTAATTACTATTTCATTCTCCAAAAAAGTATTGACATAAGTTCACAAATACTAATTACCAGAATATTGTAGCTAAAACTCTAGAAAATTTGACAAGATCAGTGACTATAAAAACAGTGGCAGCAACAAAAACAATAGTGCATGCTTGTAGCATGTGCAGACAAAACCATGTGATTCGAAGTGCCATTGTAATTCTATTTTAAATGGAAAAACATGCTGCAGAAAATGCCAAAGGCTTTTCTTCTCCTTTATCTTCCTTTTTATCCACCTTAAGCACTTTTTCACAAGTGACTTTTCAGGTTAAAACTCTTCAAATGCCTTTTGAGGGTACTTATACAATAATTTCATAAAAGGTATGATTTGGTTGTGTACCATTGCTCCAGGCTGTATGTCAGGGTTTGGAAATCCAGCTATGAGTAAAATATTAACTCTTAAATTTTTCAACATTAAGAAATCTGACACCAATGTATTTGCATCGAAGTGATTTTATTTTTAAACAATCTTGCTGGCAGCCTCATGCTATTTGTAAACTAATCATCATTCCCAAAGGAGAAAACCCTCCAATCTTAAGATGAGAGGCTTCTCCTTCACCACTGTTCAGGTTAAAAAACCAGAAAAACCAAACCCGTTGCCATCGAGTCGAGCGATTCCAACTCATATCAACCTTATAGACCAGAGTAGAACTGCCCCATAGGGTTTCCAAGGCTGTAATCTTTACAGAAGCAAACTGCCATATCTTTCACCTGCAGAGCAGCTGACAGGTTTGAACCACCAACCTTTTTGTTTAGCTGCAGACAGAGCTGCACCACCAGGGCCCTTTTAGAGATACAATAAGCAACATCATGTTAAACAGAAAAAAGACTGAAGTTGTCAAGGATTTCATTTTACCTGGATCCACAATCAGTACTTTAAAGTACCGAAAAGCAAAGATGTCACCTTGAAGACTAAGGTGCGCCTGACCCAAACCATAGTGTTTTCATTTGCCTCATATGCATGCAAAATCTGTGCATTTGAATGAGGAAGACTGAGGAAGAATTGACGCCTTTGAAATACAGTGCTGTCAAAGAATATTGAATATACCACGGACTACCAAAAGAACAAACAAATCCGTCATGGAAGAAGTACAGCCAGAACGCTCTTTAGAAGCAAGGATAGCGAGACTACTCACATACTTTGGACATGTTATCAGGAGGGACTATTCCCTGGAGAAGGACATTACGCTTGGCAAAGTAGAACGTCAGTGAAAAAGAGGAAGACCCTCAAGGAGATGGATTGACACAGTGGCTGCAACAATGGGCTCAAGCATAACGATGATTGTGACAATGGTGCAGGACTGGGCAGTGTTTCATTCTGTTATACATAGGGTTGCTATGAGTTGGAACCGACTCGAAAGGCAACTAACAACAGCAAATACTGTCCAGTCTCCACTCCACTGGAGCTGGCAATAGAAGAGCAAATTCATTGTCATCTTTTCTTTCCTAAGTAGAAAATAGGGAAAGATAAGTGTGAAGCCACGTCAACTCAAAGACACCCACACTTACTCAAAGCTGTGACCACAATTATGCAACTTCCTCATTTTCATCCACAAGATACTCTCAGAAGAAGGAACTTCTCCTTGGTGGGGAGATAGCAGGAATACCCAAGATATGCTGAAGTCAAAACAAGTTCCTCTAAATGCAGCATTTAGAAAAAAGCTTCCACCCACTGTGGGCAACACTGAGGGCTGTGTAAACCTGGAGCCCTTGAGGCAGAGCTGTGCTGGAGCCACAGGAGGTCAAGGAGAAGCATTAGACAACAGGCAGGGGCTTTGCAGGCTGGACAAGCTCAGCTCTGAGGTTACCCATTGTTATGGATTGAATTGTGTCCACCAAAAATATGTGTTGTGTGAAATAAGGAGCTCTGGTGGCATAGTGGTTAAGAGCTTGGCTGCTAACCAAAAGGTTGATGGTTCAAACTCAGCAACCCCTCTGTGGGAGAAAGATGAGGCCGTCTGCTCCAGTAAAGATTACAGCTTTCGAATGCCTATGGGGGCAGTTCTACTCTGTCTTATAGGGTCAGTATGAGTCAAAATTGACTCCATAGCAGCGGGTATACTTGTGGATGTAATCCCATTTGGTAATAGGATTTTCTTTGTTATGTTAATGAGGCCATATCAGTGTAGGGTGTGTCTTAAGCCAAGCACCTTTGAGATATAAAATGAGCAGAGTAGGCACAGAGAAGCAAGCAGAGATGGGGGAAGATAGATGCCATAGCACATGGGGATCACCAAGCAACTGAAGAACAGAAGCTGAAGAGACGAGGAACTTTCCCTAGAGCCCACAGAGAGAGACAGACTTCCTCTAGAGTTAGTGCCCTGAATTCAGATTTCTAGCCTCCTAAACTGTGAGAAAATAAATTTCTGTTTGTTAAAGCCACAAACTTGTGATATTTCTGTTATAACGGCACTAGATAACTAAGACACCCATCAAGCCCCTGCAGCAACACTAGGGGCAGATACCAGTGCTGCTGTTGTTGTTGTTAGGTGTTTTTCGAGTTGATTCCGACTCACAGGGACACTATGCACAACAGAAGGAAACACTGCCTAGTCCTGCTCCATCCTCACAATTATTGTTATGCTTGAGCCCATTGTTTCAGCCACTGTGTCAATCCATCTCATTGATGTTTCTGAACCTTAGAAGGTGATTTCTGTCTGACACGCTCAGACTTGCCAATAATCTGGACACTGGCCATTGAGAAAGTAATTTTATTGCAATGCAAAGAGCAAGGAGCTGGGAGGAAGTTCCTCAGATCCGACTCCCCGAGCTATGGGGAAGCAGGGCTTATATGTGATTTGTGCAGCAAGATGGTGGCCATGCAGGCATACTAGGCAGGGAAAATTCTAGACGGCGGCCAGGAAACATCAGGTGACATGGTTCTTGTCGGACCTCTTGCTTCTGAATAGGGTCCGGGTGATGATTTTTCTTCAAATTTATTCCACCTGTTGAGGCATCCGCTGTTGAGGTCGATTAGTGGTCACAGCTGGCCCTTCTGCGTATGCAGGATTGGCCAAATCTGGCTCAGGCTAGTGTAAAGACTAATGGAAATTTACTGGCATTCATAGGGTCAGATTACATTGAGGGTCTTCCTCTTTTTTGCTGACCCTCTACTTTAACAAGCATGATGTCCTTCTCCAGTGATTGATCCCTCTTGATAATGTGTCCAAAGTATGTGAGATGTAGTCTTGCCATCCTTGATTCTAAGGAGCATTCTGGCTGTACTTCATCCAAGACAGATTTGTTCATTCTTCTGGCAGTCCACAGTATATTCAATATTCTTCCCCAACACCACAACTCAGAGGCATCAATTCTTCTTCAGTCTTCCTATTCATTGTGCAGCTTTTGCATGCATATGAGGTGATTGAAAACACCATGGCTTGGGTCAGGTGTGTCTTAGTCTTCAAGGTGACATCTTCGCTTCTCAACACTTTAAAGAGGCATTTTGCAGTAGATTAGCCCAATGCAATGCGTCCTTTGATTTCTTGACTGCTGTTTCCGTGGGCTTTGCTTGTGGATCCAAGTAAAACGAAATCCTTGACAACCTCAATATTTTCTTCATTTATCATGATGTTGCTTATTGGTCCAGTTGTGAGGATTTTTGTTTTCTTTATGTTGAGGTGTAATCCATACTGAAGGCTGTGGTCTTTGATCTTCATCACTAAGTGCTTCGAGTCCTCTTCACTTTCAACAAACCAGTGCTACTGGCAAGAAGCAATTCCCAGATTCCTGAATGGCCCACTGTATTAGTTTCCTATTGCTGCTGTAACAAATTACCATAAACTTAGAAGCTTAAAAACAACACAACTTTATTACCTTACAGTTCTGGAGGTCAGAAATCTATGATGATTCCATAGGGCTGTGTTCCTTCTCTGATCTCATGCTTCCTTCTTATAAGGACTTTTGTGATTACTTTGGGCCAACTCAGATAGTTCAGGATAATCCTCCTATCTCAAGATCTTTGATTTACTTGCATGTACAAAATTCCTTTTGAATATAAGGTAACACAGTCACAGGTACCAGTAATTAGGATGTGGACATATTTAGGAGGCCATTATTCTGTCTACCATACCCACTATCCACCAAGCAGCTCTAACCTGAGATCATGCATATACACACACACTCGCATCGTCCCTGCCTTGCACAGAAAGTAAATCTGGCTTTGTGGGCCAGATGGTCTCTGTCACAACTACTAAGCTATGCCATTGTAGTACAAAAACAGCCTTACACAATCCATATGTGAATGGGCATGACAGTATTCCAATAAAACTTTATAAATACTGACATTTGAATTTCATATAACTCTTATGTGGCATGAAATATTGCTCTTCCTTTGATTTTGTTGAACCATTTAAAAGTGTGAAAGTCTTTCATAGCTCACGGGCTGTACAGAAACAGGCAGCAGACTATTGGCTGGATTTGCCGACCCCTGTTTTAAGGTGATTGGAAAGAAGAGAGTACTATCACCAGATGGCATCCATTTCAGCTCCAGTGGAGTCCTCAGTGCCTGACCTTAAGGAAGGTGGTGGAGGGAAGTAGGATGGGGGCTGTGAGTAGAGGGGAGACCAGGCTGTGTTAGGGAACTGACCCTCTTCTGTACGTGAATGAGTGCAGCTCCGGACAGCACCAATACCACACCACCACCCACTGCCTCAACATTAGGGGCAGCTACAAATGCCACTGTAGCCATGGCTGGGAGACTAAGCCTTGGCATCTGAATGGTCTAATCACCATCACCTGTGAAGGTATATGGCCCTCACACACACACACACACACACACACACACACACACACACATGCACACTAAAACACAAATTCATGTGCATGTACATGCACATATATGCGCACAGTATGTATGCAAATGCATGCACACATGCACATGTACACATGCATGCATGCAATGCACATATGCACTGATACAAGTGCATGCACACACATGCACACATACATGCCAAAGGTGCTCCTGCTTTTCTTGTCTACAGAGATTGCCTTCCCCTCATAGACACCACCTTCTGAAGTCAACAGCCAGGTGAGTGAAGCCTGAGCAGAGACAAGGGGCCTTCCCCAAAACCACCTAGTATCCTCCCTCTTCCCCTCCCTCAGGCTCTCTGACCAACTCCCTTTTCCCCTTTCCCCAGAGTCTCTCTCGATTCTTTGACAAAGTCCGGCAATTATACCAAGACTTCAAGTCAGCCTCAATTCAGAACACTATCCAGGTAAAGTCACTGCCAAGAGACATGCAAGAATTGGAAATCCCATAGAGATTTTGGTCACTTTGGTCTGGGTGAAGACAAGTCCCCATGTGGTGGTCACTGTAACTGGCCCCTCTCGAAGCCCCTTCTGGACTTTGAGTTTATATCATCCTTGGTATTCCTGACCCAGGTTGACCTATTAAGGGCTGAGATTTAAGCAGCAAGGAACATCCAGGGAACCAGTGCCATTGTTAACCCCCAAATAGAGAATATACAGGGTGTAGTTCTCTGAGGTTTAGCAGTCATGGTCTTCAGGCAGCCCTTCTGACCCCTGGCCCACTGGCTCTATGCTCCATTCCCCAGGAGCTCACACAGGGCATGGATGACCTTCTGGAGACCCCTGGGGACCTGGAGAACCTGTCCCCCTCAGAGCAGCACTGTGTGGCCACTGATCTGCTTGTTGGCCTGGAGAATGTCCTGAAAGGCCTGAGCAAGGCCTTGCCCAAAAAGCCATTGATGCTGCATGCTCCTGGAGGCACAGGTGAGTCCCTGGGTCTGTCCAGTTCTCGTGCTCTGCTTGTTCTCTGCTTCATTCCTTCCCCAACCCCACTGGAACTGAGGGACCACATTTGTACCTCAGAATTTTATTTAAAAGAATTTAGAATTCATATAATAAAATAAAGCCCTGTGAAACTAAATCCTTTTCAGTTTCAAACACAGAAGCATATAAACAAATCAAAAGCAATCAGTGAAGTGTACACCAACATTCATTGCAGCATTATTGACAATAGTCAAAAGGTAGAAACAATTCAAGTGTCCATCCCAAGATGAATGGATAAACAACATGTGGTATATCCATATAATGGAATATTATTCAACCATAAAGAAAAATTAAGTTCTGGGACATGCTACAATGTGGATGAACCTTGAAAACATTATGCTGAGTGAAATAAGTCAGACACAAAAGGACAAATATTGTATGAGCCTACTTATACGAAATATCTAGAATAGTCAAATGCACAGGGACAAAAGTTTATTAATGATTACCAGAGGCTGAAGGAGGAGGGGATGGGAGTTACTTCTGAAAGGATACTGAGTTTCTGTTTGGGATGATGTAAATTTCCTGGAAATGGATAGTGGTAATGGTAGCACAACATGGTGAATGTAATTAAGATCACTGAATTATACACTAAGACAGGGTTATATAACTTTTTGTTATATATGTTTCACCACAATAAATTTTTATTTATTTATTTTTTATTCTACTTCAGGTGAAAGTTGACAGAACAAATAGTTTCTCATTAAACAGTAGTACACATATTGTTTTATGAC
>NW_004444194.1:60309-62099 GCF_000243295.1 Trichechus manatus latirostris
CCTCTCAGGCAAGAAACCACTCAAAACACGATGAGGAAAGAGTTGCCTCCTTAAAGTAGAGTTGACTTTAATGACATAGATGGAGTCAAGCTTTCGGGACCTTTATTTGCTGATGTGGCAGGACTCAAAAAGAGAAGAAACAGCTGCAAACATCCATTCATAATTAAAACATGCAATGTAAGAACTATGAATCTAGGAAAATAGGAAGTTGCCAAAAATGAAATGGACCTCATATAGTTCTATATCCTAGGCATTAGTGAGCTGAAATTGACATTTTGATTTGGACAATCGTATGGTCTACTATTCTGGGAATAACTTGAAGAGCAATGGCATTACATTCATTGTCAAAAAGAACATTTCAAGATCTATCCTGAAGTTTAACGCTGTCAGTGATAATATTCATATGCCTATAAGGAAGACGAGTTAATACAACTATTATTCAAATTTACACGCCAAACACTAATGTCAAAGATAAGGAAACTGAAGATTTTTATCAACATCTATAGTCTGAAATTGATCAAACATGCAATCAAGAAGCATGGATAATTACTGGTGATTGGAATGCAAAAGTTGGAAACAAAGAAGGATGGTAGTTGGATAATATGGCTTTGGTGATAGAAACAATGCAGTAGATTGCATGATAGAATTTTGCAAGACCAACGACTTCTTCATTGCAAATACCTTTTTCAACATCAAAAACAGAGACTACACACGTGGATCTCCCTAGATGGAAGACACAGGAATCAAATTGACTACGTTTGTGGAAAGAGACAATGGAGAAGCTCAATGTCATGAGTAAGAATAAGGTCAGGAGCCAACTGTGGAACAAACCATCAATTGCTCATATGCATGTTCAAGCTAAAGCTGAAGGAAATTAGAGCAAATCCATGAGAGCTAAAATACAATCTTGAGTATATCGCACCCGAATTTAGAGACCATCTCAAGAATAGATTTGATGCACTGAACACTAATGACCAGACAAGTTGTGGAATGACATCAAGGACATCATACACAAAGAAAACAAGAAGTCATTAAAAAGACAGGAAAGAAAGAAAAGACCAAAATGGATGTCAGAAGAAACTCGAAACTTGCTCTTGAACATTGAATAGCTAAAGCAAAGGAAGAAATGATGAAGTAAAAGAGCTGAACAGAAGATTTCAAAGGGCAGCTCGAGAAGACAAAGTAAAGTACTACAATGAAATGTGCAAAGACCTGGAGTTAGAAAACCAAGAGAGAAGAATACTTTTGGTATTTCTCAAGCTGAAAGAACTGAAGAAAAAATTCAAGCCTCAGTTTGCAATATTGAAAGATTTTACAGGGAAAATAATTCAAAGACACAGGAAACATCAAAAGAAGATGGAAGGAATACACAGAGTCACTGCACCAAAAATAATTGATTGATATTCAACCATTTCAGGAGGTAGCATATGATCAACTGATGGTACTGAAGGAAGAAGTCCAAGCTACACTGAAGGTATTGACAAAAAACAAGGCTCCAGGAATTAACGGAGTACCAAGTGGGATGTTTCAACAAACAGATACAGAGCTGGAGGTGCTCACCCATCTATGTCAAGAAATTTGACCAGCTACCTGGTCAACCAACTGAAAAAGATTCATATTTGTACCCATTCCAAAGAAAGGTGATCCAACAGAATGCAGAAATTAATGAACAGTATCATTAATATCACACACAAGTAAAATTTTGCTGAAGGTCATTCAAAAGTGGTCATAGCAGTACATGGATAGGGAACTGCCAGAAATTCAAGCCAGATTCAGAAGAGGATATGGAA
>NW_004444194.1:75028-81754 GCF_000243295.1 Trichechus manatus latirostris
ATATGTACTACTGTTTCATGAGAAACTATTTGTTCTGTAAGCCTTTACCTGAAGTACAATAAAAAAAAAAAATTTAAAGGAAAAAAAGAAATCAAATGAAGTATTGCACTGAGCAAATCTGCTGCAAAAGACCTTTTAAAGTGTTAAAAAGCAAAGTTTTCACTTTGAGGACTAAGGCGTGCCTGACCCCAGCCATGGTACTTTCAATCGTCTCATGTACTTGCAAAAGCTGGATATTGAATAAGAAATGCTTGCTAAAGTAGAAGGTCAGTGAAAAAGAGGAAGACCCCCAACAAGATGGATTGACACAGTGGCTACGATGATAGTCTCAAGCATAACAGTGATAGTGAGGATGGCACAGTGTTTCATTCTGTTGTACATAAGGTCGTTATGCGTAGGAACCTACTTGATGGCACCTAACAACAACATAATATAAAATGCCAGAAATTATATTAATACCAATAAAGTATTCAAAAATAGAAAACTAATCATCACTTGAAAATTAAGAGAATCCAACTAATCTTAAAAAGTTAAAAATTATTTAATATTATTTGATGTATTTTAAGTAGAATCTAAAATAACACTGTAACAGTGGTATCATTGTTAAAATACGCTTATTTTTATGTAATTTCCCCAGCTCTTTTATCCTGTACATAATGGCGTCACTAAAGGGGTGTGCGGTATGTGGGCCACACCAGGTGACACTGTCAGAGGGAGTGACATCAAAATGACAAGTCTGTAAAATTTTTGTGCAATGTTTCAGCAGAAATTTACTATTATTTATAGAAATATCCCTGTAGTTAGTTATAAAACATTTTTTGTAAGGCTGGCTTACATGTATCAATATACCTACAAGGCTAAAATTCTATGCTAATTTACTTTTTGAACCTTCCAATGCACTCTAGTCAGAGCTATCATTATTATCCAATTACAATGACGATTCGAATCAGGTGATTTCGTCTGCACACGATGCAAGCATGTGCTGTTGTTTTTGTTGCTGCTGGTGTTTTTATAGTCACTGATTTTGTCAAATTTTCTGGTGTTTTAAATGCAATATTGTGGTAATTAGTATTTGTGAATCTATATCAATAACTTTTTTGAGAATGAAGTATTAATTAAAGGAAAAGAGGGAGTGATATATGGGAATTACGATTTATGAGTAACACTAGAACAAAAAACATTACTAAGGATTCTGTATGGTCTGGTATAGGAGAAGGTCCATGGGGAGGTAACATTATGAGTTACCATCACACCACCGTAGTGACACCACTGCCTCTATACTACATAATCCATTGCCAAAAGTCTATTCCGACTCATGGCAACCCTATAGGACAGAATAGAACTGCCCCATAGGATTTCCAAGGCTGTAAATCTTTATGGAAGAAGACTACTGCAACTTTCTCCCGTGAAGCAGCTGATGGGTTTGAACTACCAATCTTTCAGCTAGCAGCTGAGCACTTTCACCACTGTAGCACCAGGGCTCCCCCTACACATAGGGAGATAGCAGAGAGCGTTAAAAGCTGGCCACAAATATTTTCCTCTGACTCCTTCATTTTCATCTTGTCTGGTCTTCATTTAAAAACTTGTCCGTCTTTTTTAAATTTATGTATGTGTGTATTTTGAAGGAACTGCAATCATTTTATTACTGGTTCCATTTTTGTTTCAGAGAAAGAATTTCCAGACTTTCTTTTGTGTTTAACTTCATTATATATAGATGGCAATTACCAGGCAGAATAACCTCAATCAGATATTTTAAAACAGTATTATTGAGATATAATTTACATACTGTATGCGGTGCAATGGATCACTTTCGTGTGGCCTTTCTAGCTGTGGCCTTGTAACTCCCATCCAAGAGATTGGGTGGGACTATGCAAATAAGGCAATTGTGGCTAACCAAGGGGATTGGTCAGTTTTGCCTTAAAAGAGAGCTAATTCCAGAGCACAGAGAAGATCCCACCACCACCAAGGAAGAAGAGCCACCATGTCCTTTGGATGTGAGATCCCTGAGCTGAGAAGCTCTTGGAGCCAGGAAGCTGAGAAAGAGAGTGAGCTGTAACCCTGAAGATGGAGAGAAGCAGTGGCAAGAAAGACCTGCAAGAGACCGTGCAGTGGGCTACCAGACCCACGGAGCAAGAAAACTGAGTGCCTGGGGTGCCTCTGGGGACTTATTGGCAGCGGCTAAAAGAGCTTTGTAACTCTTGCCTGAACTGGGCATAGTCCTAGGGCCAGAGAGAGGTGTGCCTGCGAGCACAGCTGAAAAGAGGCTGTCCTGATGGAAAAACAAATTTGCCTATTCTGGACCTTTCATGTAAATTGAATCATACACTATATGGACTTTATGTCTGTTTTCTTTCACTCAGCATGATGTTTTTGAAGTTCACCCATGTTGTAGCACGTATCAGTGCTCCATTCCCTTTTATTGCCAAATCATATTCTATTGTATGGTCTTACACATTTTATCCAACAGTTGAACATTTGGGTTGTTTCCATCTTTTGGCTTTTATGAATAATGCTGTTATGAACATTCATGTATAAGTCTTGTGTAGACATATGTTTTCATTTCTTTTGGATAGATATCTATCCAAAGCGGAGTTGGCTGGGTCATAGGATTGAACACTTTGAGATATTGTCAGACTATTTTCCAAACTGGCTACACAATTTACTTTCCCACCAGGGATGTATAAGTGTTCCAGTTTCTCCAGGTCCCCACCAACACTTATTATTTTCTGATTTTTTTTAATTATAGTCATCCTAATCAAACCAGTTGCCACTGAGTCATTTCCACCTCACAGAGACCCCATGTGTGTCAGAGTAGAACTGTGTTCCATAGGGTTTTCAATGGCTGATTTTTTGGAAGTATATTTCCAGGCCTTTCTTCTGAGATGCCTCTAGGTGGGACTCAAACTACCAAACTTTCAGTTAACAGCTGAGCGAGTTAACCATTTGCACCAGGCAGGGACTCCATGACCATCCTAGTGAGTATGCAGTGGTTTCTCTTTGTGGTTTTGATTTGCATTTCTCTGTTGATTAGTGATGTTAGGTATCTTCATGTGCTTAATGGCATTTTGTATAACTTCTGTGGAAAAATGTCTATTCAAATCCTTTACCCAGTTTAAAATTGGATTATTTGTCTTCTTATTATTGAGCTGTATGTGTTCTTTATGTATTCTGGATACTAGACCATTATCAGTCTTTGATTTGCAAACACCTGTATCACATTACATCTATATGTATGTGCACATTCCAATTTGTAAAATCTTTTTTAAGAACAGCTGTATATATTTATTAATGTTTTCTTTTATGGCCACACATAGAAGGGAGTAAATCAAGCAGTAATTATCATAATTACATATATTTACTGAGCCCTTGGTATAGGTTGAAACTGTTGTTTTTGTTGCTGTTGCTGTGTGTCATCAGGTTGACTCCAACTAATAGCAACCCTAAAGGAGAGAGTAGAACTGCCCCATAGGGTTTTCTAGGCTGTAATCTTTACAGGAGCAGATCACCAGGTCTTTCTCCTGCAGAAGGGCTGAGTGGGTTCAAACTGCCCATCTTTCAGTTAGCAGCCCAGTGCTTAACCATTGTGCCACCAGGGCTCCTTAGGTTGAAGCTACAGCATATTAAAAACAGATAATTCACAAAGCAGAGAAAAATATATCAATACAAGCCAAAGTCATCAGTAGATGGCATAGATTTAAGAAAATTTGGTGTAGAACTGAAAATGAACTGAAAGAAATAAGATGTTATTTATCTTGGTAGTTCACTATTTTCAATTTGTAAAATCTTTGGACCAGAGTTACAAACGTCATTGCAACAGAAATCTTGCATTACCTATTAGCATTTTCTTACTGTTCTTGAGATTATGCAATGTTAGTAAAATGCTTTCTACAGAAGTACAACCTTTGGAGATAATTTGATTTTCAGATTTTAAAAATAATCAACATTACACCAGTCACATTGCTCTTAGTTTAATACTTAAAATCAGTGTGGTTTACCACCATACAGGAAAACCTAATCCCAGTTTTGAAAGCAATACCCTGTTTCTGCCATCTCTTATCTCACTGCCACCACTACAGAACTGTCCCTGGAGGTGCACGAGCGAGGAGCCGGGGACATCACCTTGGGCCAGAATAACACAAGGATGCTGCTGAACTGGGACACAGCACAGGAGGAACCTAGTGACTCCAGTAATGCTGAGGTGCAGGAGAGGAAGGCCACTGAGACCTGGCAATGGGACAAGACAGCCAGGGATGTGATGCACAGAGAATTCAAGATTAAAGTGAAGTGTCCGGTGGATGGGACCAAAAGGGGAGGAGGAGGTGATGAGGAAGTGCTTTTGAGGAAAGGGGTACTGGTGGGGACTCCAGGAAGTTAACCTTGGCCTTGTCCCCCAGGCCCTTCCGTGGTGGGCCTGGTCTCCACTCCAGGGATGGGCAAGCTGCTGGCTGGGGTGGCTCTACACAAGACACACAAGGGCTTGCTGTGGGGAGTCTCCCCCATCCTGCGCTCAGACATCATCTCTGCTTTTCTGAGCAACAAGGACACACAGAACCTCAGCTCTCCTGTCACCTTCACATTCTCCCACCATGTGAGTTGTGCTGGGGTAGGGAAGGGGTGTAAAAGGAGATGTGGAGGGAGTGTGGCCACAGTCTTGCTATTCAGTTCAGACTTGGGGCTCAGAGGTGCCCCCCATGGATGCAGCATCTCCCCCAAGAAAGCCAACCTTTCCCAAGCCAGCTTTGGGCCGGCGCCTCTGAGCACCAGGACTACCAGCTCACATCTGTACCATGTTCCTACAGCCAGTGACCCCTGGGCCAGGGCAGGGGGTGGTGTGTGCCTTCTGGGAACATGAGAAGGATGGATGTGGTCACTGGGCCACCACAGGCTGCAGGATGTTGGGCACCAGAGATGAGAGCACCACCTGTCACTGCACTCACCTCAGCAGCTTTGCAGTCCTCATGGCTCACTACGAACTGCAGGTGAGAAAATTGAGACGGCCCATGGCGATAGGGATACTTGGAGCTACAGGGTCCGGAAAGGAAGAGCTGTGATGGGTATTAAATAGACAAAGGATACCCAAATAAGAACAAGCAAAAGTTATTTATTCACAGCTTGCTATAGCAAAGGAGTCAGCCACCTTCGCTTGCATTTGGCAGAGACTCAAAGGCAGGCAGAAGAGTGGGAAGCTTTATAGTGGAAAGAAGGGAAGGCTTCAGGTGTGCCCTGATTGGAGGCTGTTAACATGTGGAAGCTGGAAGTGGGCTAACGAGAAGAGGGGCATCCTATGTGTTTGGTTAGGGGAACATATTTGGTGTTCTCCAGCTGGACCTAAGTTGGAAATGGTGACAAAAATTAAGGAAGCTGTCAGTTCTTAATCAAGTCCTGGCCATTGTTACAGGGATTGTTGTTTGGCTTCCTGGGCTGGAAGCTGCAGAGAGTACTTTGACTTCCTGGACTAGTTGTTGCAGGTTGTGGGTCAGAATTCTGATTTTATAAATGGTCTGGTCATTGTACGTTTGTTCATTCAGTCTCTCATGGGAGAGGTCAGAGGGGTCAGGGGAATGAACCAGTGAGAGCAGGTGCATCAGGTGACATAGTTACTTACTTTGGATCACCAGGAATTAAGATTCACTCAGGTGATTTCAGGTAATGAGGATTCACATGGAAATAAGGCTGAAGCAAATTCAGCAAAATGGCTAGACCTCATGGGAACCCAGAGAAATTCAAACAACCCCCCAAGGCAGAGTTTCCTCCTGTAAGTTTTCTATAGTATGCATCGCTCAAGTTTTTCATTTAATTTATAAAAAAGATGTTTTACTATGTATTATTGTAATTTATTATTATTATGGATCAAAATTCAAAAATACAGAGGGGTTAAATTGAAAAAGTCTCTTTCCCATCTGTATTCTCCATTGAAATGTATCATTCTGAGAAAAGAAAATCTCAGTTTCTTCGGAGTCCATAAAATATCTAGAGATATTTTATGCATAAACCACGAAATAACGTATAACCTTGTATTCGCTTTTAAATCATATGGTAAGTGTATGTTCAGCAACTTTATAAGAAACTGCCAAACTCCTTTCCCAAATGGTTGTTACCTTTCACATTCTCACCAGCAGTGTATGACAATTCCATTTTTCTATTTTTGCCAATACTTGGTATATTCCACGCTTTTAAGGTGTACCATTCTAATCAGCATACTTTGAAAAGCTGTTGTACCCCAGCAGGAGAGTATGACTGTAAAATTCTCTCTGCTGGGTCCCAGCAGGAAGATCCTGTGCTGGCTGTGACCACCTACATGGGGCTGGGCCTCTCTCTGCTGTGCCTCCTCCTGGCGGCCCTCACTTTCCTCTTGTGCAAAGCTATCCAGAATACCAGCACTTCACTCCACCTGCAGCTCCAGCTCAGTCTCTTCCTGACCCCACTCCTTTTCCTCATTGGGATTGACCAAACTGAGCTCCAGATACTGACAGTGTCCCTAAGGACTCCCTGCCCTGCCCCAGGAGAGGCTGGGCTCATGGAGCCATGCTCTGCTTGATCCCTTAGTCAAAAGGTCTTGAGTCCCAGGAAGGTTAGAGGGGTAAATAGTCCTGACTCAACTAGAAAACCATTCTTTCTTGACAACCCCTCCACATACATTAGGATTATGCCCATTGGCAGGCACAGGAGAGGCCCTGGGGGCACACACACACCCCGATGGCTGCTCTGGGTGACTCTCCCTGCTCC
>NW_004444194.1:82764-83756 GCF_000243295.1 Trichechus manatus latirostris
AGAAATACCATACTATCCAGCAATCACACTCCTAGGAATATATCCTAGAGAAATAAGAGCCACACATGAATAGACATATGCACACCTATGTTCACTGCAGCATTATTCACAGTAGCAAAAAGATGACAACAACCTAAGTGTCCATAAACAGATGAATGGATAGACAAATTATGGTACATACACACAATGGAATGCTACACAACAATAAATAACAATGATTAATCCATGAAACATCTCACAACATGGATGAATCTGGACAACATTATGCTGAGTGAAGTATGTCAATCACCAAAGAGCAAATATTGTACGAGACCACTATTATAAACACCCAAGGAAACGTTTACACACGGAAAAAAACAATCTTTGATAGTTATGAGGGATGGGAGGTGTGGGGACAGGAAATCACTAACTAGATAGTAAAACCAAAAGTAAATACAAACCCGTTGCCAACAAGTCAATTCAAACTCATAGAGACCCTATAGGACAGAGTAGAACTCCCTCATAGCGTTTCCAAACAGCAGGTAGTAGATTCGAACTGCCAACATTTTGGTTAGAAGCTCTTAACCATTGAGCCACCAGGGCTCCAACTAGATAATAGACAAGTGTTAACTTTGGTGAAGGGGAAGACCACGCACAATATAGGGGAAGTCAGCTCAACTTGACCAAGGCAAAGCCATAGAAGCTTCCTAAACACATCCAAACATCTTGAGGAACCAAGCTACTGCAGCTAAGGATTAGGAACCATGATCTCAGGGGACATCTAGGTCAACTGGCATAACATAGTTCATAAAGAAAGTGCTCTACATCCTACTTTAGTAAGTAGCATCTGGGGTCTTAAAAGCTTACGAGTGGTCATCTAAAATGCATCTATTTGTCCCATCAAGTTTGGAGCAAAGGAGAATGAAGAAAACCAAAGACAAAAGGAAAATGTCAATCCAAAGGATTAATGGACCACGTGAACCACAGCCTAGACCAGCCTAAGCCAAGAAGAA
>NW_004444194.1:83856-84996 GCF_000243295.1 Trichechus manatus latirostris
TTTACACATGTCATTATACTATTTTACTTTATCTTCTCCAGCCGCCTCTTGAAATCTTCTGTTCAGTTCTTTTACTTCCTCGTTTCTTCCTTTTGCTTTAGCTACTCGATGTTAAAGAGCAACTTTCGGAGTCTCTTCTGGCATCCATTTTGGTCTTTTCTTTCTTTTCTGTCTTTTTAATGACCTCTTGGTTCTTCATGTATGATGTCCTTGATGTCATTCCACAACTCCTCCAGTCTGGTTATTAGTGTTCAACACGTTAAATCTATTCTTGAGATGGTCTCTAAATTCAAGTGGGATATACTCAAGGTTGTACTTTGGTTCTTGTGGACTTGTTCTAATTTTCTTCAGTTTCAACTTGAACTTGCATATGAGCAATTGATGGTCTGTTCCGCAGTCAGCCACTGGCCTTGTTCTGACTGATGATATTGAGCTTTTCCATCGTCTCTTTTCACAGATATAGTCAATTTGATTCCTGTGTATTCTATCTGGCGAGGTCCATGTGTGTAGTCACCATTTATGTTGATGGAAAAAAGTATTTGCAACGAAGAAATCATTGGTCTTGCAAAATTTTATCGTGTGATCTCCGGCATCATTTCTATCACCAAGTCCATATTTTTCAACTACTGATCCTTCTTTGTTTTCAACTTTCGCATTCCAATCACCAGTAATTATCAATGCATCTTGATTTCATGTTCGATCAATTTTGGACTGAAGAACTTAGTAAAAATCTTCAATTTCTTCATCTATGGCCTTAGTGGTTGGTGCGTAAATTTGAATAATAGTCGTATTAATTGGTCTTCCTTGTAGGCGTATGGATATTACCCTATCACTGACACCATTGTACTTCAGGATAAATCTTGAAATGTTCTTTTTGACGATGAACACAACACCATTCATCTTCAAGTTGTCATTCCCAGCATACTAGACCATATGGTTGTCCGATTCAAAATGGCCAATACCAGTCCATTTCAGCTCACTAATGCCTAGAATATCAAAGTTTACGCATTCCATTTCATTTTTGACGACTTCCAATTTTCCTAGATTCATACTTTGTACATTCCACATTACGATTATTAATGGATGTTTGCAGCTGTTTCTTCTCATTTTGAGTGGTGCCACATCAGCAAATTAAGGTCC
>NW_004444194.1:85511-90495 GCF_000243295.1 Trichechus manatus latirostris
AAACACAATAAAATTTAAAATATATATACATATATATATATATATATATGTGATTTGAACCCACCCAGCTGTACTATCTGTCTACCTACTGAGGTGCCTCTGGATGAGTTTGAACCATCAACCTCCCAGCTAGTAGTTGAGTGCTTAACTGTGCTACCCAGGGAATCCTTCTTAATTGTTACGGTTGTCTAATTGCCAGCCTTCCCCACCTGGCTAGCATCTACCTGAGGGCAGAGACCAGTCTAATAACAATTGGGTCTTCCAAGCCAAGCACAGATCCTGAACACAGGAGACACTCAGTATTTGTTAGATGAATCATAAGTTAATTTATTCATCAACTCTTTATCCACAAGGGTCAATGTATTCTTGAATCTCTTTCCATCTCCCCCTTAGCTGCTGGCTCCACTCAGACAAAGGATTTATATGGACCTTCCTTGGACCTGTGTGCACCATCTTCTCTGTGAGTGATGATATCAGTGCTTCCTTACTGCCCAGCTGAGTGTCATTCAAAGGACAGGTGTATAAGGAGAGTTAGAGATAGAGTGACCAATTCTTCCAGTTTTCCTTGGAATGGAAAGTGGGTCTTTTCATTTTAAACCAGGGCTGAGGGGTTTCATGAGATGAGGGACTAGGTCACCCTAGTTACAGCACAGTTATGTCCCTGAGTTACTGTGTGTTTGGTTTGGTTTCCTCTGATTGCTGCAAAATAAAAGAAATTCTTATATGCTGGTGTTGGGTGGGCTAGAAGAAAGGGCTAGAAGAAAGGTTTAACAGGTGTGAAATTTATTCAATATATATTGTGGGGTTTCTGCAGATGAATTTGGCTTTCTTTCTGATGACATTCTGGATTGCGAAAAACAAACTCACCTGGCTCAGCGGGGATGTGTCTACCCTCCAGAACACAAGGTAAGATGCAGCAGAGGGTGCACACCCCAGACAAGGTGCATTCCAAGGAGCTCCATGTAGCTCCAAGCTGCTGATATCCCTTCTTAGGGCTTCTGAGGACCCCAGAGGAGAAGAGTGTGGCCACCCCTCTTTGGCTGCCAGCTCAGATACTGTGGTTTCCAACTGACACCCAAGACAAAAATATTCCATCTGTCCATAACCCCAGCATGCAACCCCCGAAGCTACAGAGAGAATTGACTCTGGTCCAGTTAACAGGGACTATTTGTCAATCCAGTGTCAAAGGTCCAAAGAACATTCATAACTTTATGAAGCTCCTGGGAAAATATATAACCATTGCCAGAACCCAGCGTGCCCTTTCATGCCCTCACCTCCATTCATGTTCAAGTTCTTCTCTCTACCTACCCCACTCCTCCACCCGGTGAAATCAGGTTCAGTATCTTTATATCACATCCTCTAGGAGGAATTCGTTGTCCTTTGCTTTCCTCAAACTTGTTCAGAATTAATGGGCTGTATGGGAAAAGGAGGAGCCCTGGTGACACAGTGGTTAAAAGTTCAACTGCTAACCAAAAGGTCAGCAGTTCAAATCCACCAGCTTCTCCTTGGAAACCCCATGGGGCAGTTCTACTCTGTCCTATAGGGTCGCTATGAGTTGGAACCAACTCGACAGCAACAGGTTTGGGTTTTGGTATTAGAAAAGGAAGGAGCCCTGGTTGTGCAGTGGTTAAGCACTTGGCTGCTAACCAAAAGGTCGGTGGTTCAAACCCACCAGCCACTCCACAGGAGAAAGACGTGGCAGTCTGCTTCTGTGAAGATTACATCCTTGGAAACCCCATGGGGCAGTTTTACTCTGTCCTGTAAGGTCTCTATGAGTCAGAATTGACTTTATGGCAATGGCTTTGGTCTTTCTGGTACTGCAAAAAGAGTCCCTGTGTGGAGCAAGCAGTTAAGCACTCAACTACTAATCAAAAGCCTGCAAGTTTGAACTCACCCAGCAATGCCGCAGAAGACAGGCCTGGTGATCTGCTTTCATAAAGATTGCAACCAAGAAAACCCTATGGAGTAGTTCTACTCTGTAATACATGGGGTCATCATGAATCAGAATTGACTCCAGGGGAACAAGTTTTTTTTTTTTTTTTTTAAATTCTGGGAAAAACATGTTCTGGATCAGTTCACCGACAGAGTAAGGACAGGAATAGTCCTGGATAGGAGCCAGGCAGTGGTAACTTGCAATTCACAAACATTGTAAGTGACTATTTGTTTCTCTCTTCCACTAGACTGTAACCTCTAGAAAAAACAGAAATTGTATCTTTCTCATGCTTGTTCCCAGGCCCCAGCACAGAGCCAGGTGCAGAGTAAAAAAAAAAAAAAAATCCACTTGCCTTAGGGTCGATTCAGACTCATGGTGGCCCCGTGTGTGTCAGAGCACAATTGTGCTGCATAGGGTTTTCAATGGCTGGTTTTTCAGAAGATTACCAGGACTTTCTTCTGAGGCACCTCTAGGTGAACTCAAACTGCCAAACTTTCAGTTAGAGGCAAGCATGTTGACTGTTTGCACCACCCAGTGAATCCAGGGGCATAGTACATCCTCAGTAATGTCAGTTGAATAAAATTAGGAGTTACATGAAATAGTATAATTCTTTTGAAACCCACATTATGAAGTGTCATTATCCTACTCAGTCCACAGCAAAATGCCATTGTGGAACCAAGTGGCTTTTCCTTTGGGAGAATCATGGACAGTGAAGGCCAAGGCTGATCACAACTCAGTCTGAAAATTCATCACCAAGGCAGGAGGGCAAGGACATCCATGGGGTAGGGATGAGAATGGCCTTGATTTTGGCTCTCTGGATGCATCACAGGGATCCTTTCTCATCCTTACCAGGATGCTGACATTTAAAACGATAGCTCAACTCTTCATTCTGGGCTGAACCTGGTGTCTGGGCATCCTGCAAGTGGGCCCAGATGCCCAGGTCACGGCCTACCTCTTCGTCATCATCAACAGCCTGCAGGGCATCTTCATCTTCCTAGTGTACTGCCTCCTCAGTCAGCAGGTACCACTGCCCAGCTCCCGCCCAGGACTATTCTTGTCCTCCCCCCCTCAGTGAGCTGACCCCAAACATGCTTTGCCTCTGCAGGTCTGGAAGCAGTACAGGAAATGGTTCAGAGGGATCAGGAAATTTAGAGCAGAATCTGAGATGTACATGCTCTCCAGCAGGGTCGTGTCTGACTCCTCCAAACCCAGCGTGGTAAGATCTTCATAGAGCACTTCACTAACCGATCCACTTGAGTAGCACATGCCTATCACACTGGAAAACATAAATCTACGGTAAATGATGCTCCAGTGGTGCTCACACTCCATTCATGCCTTGTCTCCCTTGAAGGCATTTCTCTCTCATTAACAAAGATCTTCTACTTTCACTCACTGGGTAACTGTTCTCACCTTGACCCTGCCACACGACCATCCCTTCATTCACCAAATGTTTTGGACAACCACTTGGGCCACACGTGGTGCATGTGCTGTTTAATTTTATTGAGTAAGAAGATACAAAACACTTATAAGCTGAGAAAGATGTTATGGTAAACTAAGCAAGAAGGAACTAGGGATCTGAAGCAGTGATGCACAGACTCTCAGAATCACAGCACTATCCTTTATCCCACAGTCACTGCATGCTACCCCCTAAATGAAGAGCAAAAAGTACATGATATATATAGTCATAAAAAGAAAGGAAAATAAGTATAAAGGTGAGAGTTTCTTTAAAAATCTGCATTAGTTCCTTGCATTTTCAACATCCACAAATACTGCCAAACCAGAGAGGAGAATCATATAGGGCATAGGATAAGTCCTGGCATATGAATAAGACTGAGCATTTGTAGGTTTACAAAACCTTTTCTCATGTTTTTGTTCACATGCTCGTCACAAGTGTTATCCCTAAATGTTCCTATCTGGAAGGCAAAGAAAGTAAGACTCATGAGGTTTATGTGAATTGTGCAAGGTCTTCAGTCTCTTCATTTTTACTCCCAACTTCAATTAGCCCACCAGTCTGTCTAGCAAGCCTTCCGCCTTTCTCTCATCCATTTGTTAGTCCACCCTCTACAAAGTGCTCCTTCCAACATTCTTCACTCTTCAAATGTCTCATCCTTCTAGTCTTCCCTCTTTACTAACAAGTGTTCTTACCACTCCTCACAGAGAAAATATAAGTCAGTAGGGTGACACTAGGTCAACTTTGGGCTCTTGGTCACAACAGCCGATTAGCATCTGTGCCCTTCTGTCCTCATTCCGTGTTGTTACCATAAATAGATAATGTTTGCGTCCTGATTTTTAAGGTTAATCCCTTCACCTACACCTTGGTTTCCAAACCACCTGCTTTCACAATAACTTTACATTATTACTCGTTCTGTCACTATCTATCTATCATCTATCTATCTATCTATCTATCATCTAGATATTATCTCTGGAATATTCAGTCTCACTTTCGCAAGAGTCATTCTCACCTTCATTGTAACAGACTGTCTCTCCTTTATTAAAAATCATTAATATTATATATTTTGGTCCCTCTTTCTCCCTCCTCTACCCACTCAAACTGGCTTTTGCCTCCATCATTGCACCAAAACAGCTCTTGCTTAAGCTTCCAATGAGCTGCATATCAGTGTATTAAATACATATTTTTGGTCCTCTTAGCAGCATTGGATGCTGTGGTTACTGCTTCCATCTTGAAACACTCTTCTTCTTTCCTTGGCTTCTTTGTTCCAACACTTCCTGGCTTTTCTCCTATCTCTCTAGTTTGGCTTTTTCATCTTCTTTATATTTCATCAATCTTTCTGGCTTGGTTCTAGAAACACTTTTATTCTCATTGCATACCCTACTCATAAACAATGTCTTCCACATCCAGGACTCAATGTGCCAAATAGAAGGAAATGACGACCAAATAGATTTCTCTATCTCTGAATTACCTGAGCTCAATTGTACTATTTCCATCGCCTAATTAATACCTCTATGTAAATATCTCAGAAGCAGCCCAGCTACACTTAACAGACCTTTTTATCTCTTTCACCAACCTAATCCTCTCCTGGAGCTCTGATG
>NW_004444194.1:92747-93874 GCF_000243295.1 Trichechus manatus latirostris
ACTCCTAGTGACTCTATAGGACAGAGTAGAACTGCCCCATTGGGTTTCCAAGGAGCGGCTGGTGGACTCGAACTGCTGACATTTTGGTTAGCAGCTGGGCTCTTAACCACTGTGCCACCAGGGCTCCATGCTATAGGCTTAGCTTTGAAAATTTCCCAGAAACATTTTATTTATAAATGACTACAATCGGGAGACAAGATGCCCCCTCAATCACAAAAATTTCACTGTAGTTTTTACAAATCTGGAGAATAAATGACCAAGAGTGAGGAAAAAGAAAAAAATTAAAGAGTTTGTTATATCAGGGGTAGCAAACTACAGCCTCTCAAACAAATCTGACCACAGACTGTTTTTATAAATAAAGTTTTATTGGAACACAGACACGGTCATTCGTTTTTATATTATGTATGGCTGCCTGCACAACAATGGCAGTTGAGTAGTCGCAAACTTGAAAATATTTATTGTCTGAACATTTACAGAAAAAGTTTGCCAATTCATGCTTTATATCACAAATGATAAATAATATGTACAAACTGGAGAACTATCATTGATCCCCATAATAGCCATATTTTATGACTCTGTGCTATTTTGCAATGTTCACAAGCCATTAAACATAAGAATCACGATGTACTTTTCTACAGAGATTAAAAATAATTTCTATAATCCATCTCAGAAGTCTTGCCTTCTTTAAATTGGATGTCAGAGCCATTAGGAAGGTGAGACTTTTGGAAGAGACCAGAATTTAGTAAAATGCATCCTGAAAAGAGATCTTTAGTCTTAGCCTATCAAATCCAGCTAGTTAGGCAATTTACTGAATGTTTTTTAATTCTTAAGATAAAAACACAAACTTATGATTTCATGGTTTTTTTTCAAACAGGTCTTAAATTCTCTTAACAGATTATCTTTTTAAAGACAGCTGCATTGAGCTTTAATTCACATACTATAAAATTCACCCTTTTAAGGTATAAAATTTAATGACCTTTAGTAAATTGCAAAAATGTGCAACCATCACAACTACCTAATTTTTGAACATTTTCATTATCCCAAAAAGAAACCCCATACCCATTAGAAGTCACTTCCCATTCTCCCCTCCCCACAACCCCTGACAAACACTAATCTACTTTCTGTCT
>NW_004444194.1:95111-96002 GCF_000243295.1 Trichechus manatus latirostris
ACCATTTGTTGAAAAGAGAGTTCTTTCCCTTATTGAATTGTCTTCCCATCCTTGTTGAAAATTAATTGACCATAAATATAAGGGTTCACTTCTGGATACTTGATCCTATTCCATTGCTCTATCCTTATGCCAGTACCACATTACTTTAATTACTGTAGCTTTGTAATAAGCTTTGAAATCAGGAAGCGTGAGTCCTCCAAATTGATTCTTCTCTTTCAAGATTGTCTTGTCTATTCTGGGTCCCTTGCATTTCCATATATTTTTTAGCATCTGCTTGTCAATTTCTTCCACAAAATGTTAACTGGAATTTTGTAGATCAATTTGGGGAATACTGCCATCTTAATGGCATTGTCTTCTGATCCACAAGCATGGGATGTATTTCAAGTTATTTAGGTATTCTCTAACTTTTTTCAGCAATGTTTTATAACTCCCAGTGTACAAACCTTAAACTTCTTTAACACAGCATCATTTTTCACATCTTCTTTCTCAGGAGAATTATGATGAACAGCTAAACCAGATGATCTTGTCTCCTGGAAAATGAGGAAAGTATTGAACTGTCATACTTTGAGCCAAGAGTCTGAAAAAAGGATATTTTTATCTTTTTACTAGTAACTCTTCATGGCAGCATTGTGGGAGCAAATATGAACGGAATATTTGACCCTCAGTTGCTGAAGAATTTGAGTTTTTTGCACCATACTGTATGGCCGGCTAACTCCCAGGACAGTCAAGGAAATATGACCCATTATCCCAGTTGCCTTGAATTAAGCCCTCTGCTTTAATCTCCTTACAAAAATTCTTCCTCAAGCTGAATTTATATAACCAGGAAAACCAGCCGCAAAGGGCTTTCTTAAAATAGCATAAGAGAGGAATGAAATGTTCAGTATAATCCTT
>NW_004444194.1:97024-102105 GCF_000243295.1 Trichechus manatus latirostris
TTGACAAATAGGTTTAAACTGAACCTAATCCAGTCTCTAGAGCAGGAGTTCACAAACTTCAGCCTGCAGGCCAAATCCAGCCCACTGCCTTATGTGTAAGTAAAGTTTTATTGGAATACAGCCACACACATTCAATGGTGTATTGTCTATGCATGCTTTTGCACTACAGCAGCTGACTTAGTAGTTGTTGCTCCACAAAGCCAAAAATTTTTACTATCGAGAAAGTTTTTTTGATCCCTGCTCTTATAGACCTAACTTTCAGTCAGTGTAAAATACAGAGAACAAAAGAACAAATTAAATGGCATCATGAGGAAACAATGAGACAAACAATGGGGCATTCAACAAGACAATTTGCCTGGTTTCTTCAAAAGTCAGTAACATAACTACAATTTGCTCTAGATTAAGAGGAAAAAAAAAGCATAACAATTAAATTCAGTATGTCAATTTTAGTGGGACTCTGGTTCTGATTTTCAGCTATAAAATATATTTTGGAGATAATTGGGATAATTTGAACATGTATCAGATATAAATATTCTTATGGGATTGTTGTTCCTCTTTTGGGATATAATAATAGTATTGTGGTTATGTAGAGAATATTCTTGTTCTGAGAATTTGTTGAGGAAATATTTAGAAGTGAAGTGTCATTATGTCTGCCACTACCAAGTGTTTTACCAAAAAAATATATACATGTGTGTATAAGATTGAGAGAAATTTTAAAATGTGACCTATGTGAATAATTATTGAATCTAGGTGGAGGGTATATGTGATGGTTAATTTTATGTGTCTACTTGGCTAGGCCAGAAAGCCCAGTTGTTTGGTCAAACACTAGATGCTGTTATAAAGTAGTTACATGTAATTAAATCCATTGGCTTTAAGTTAAAGAGAATACCCTTTGTAATGTGGGTGGGCCTCACCCAATCAGCTGAAGATCTTAAGACCACATAAGTCAATTTCTTAAAATAGTTCTCTCTCCTGCTCAGTTTCTTACTTGCTCACTTGCTCTTGCTCTCTCTCTCCAACTCTCTTCCCTATTCCAACTCCTCTCTATGTTTAAAACTTGTAAATAAAAGGTGACAGAAAAGTAAGTAAATACATTAAATGGTGATTGACTCATTAAAGAAATACCCTCACAAATTCCTAGATGTCCAGATCAATGCCTTTTCCTCTGTACAAAACTAATTTTGGTAACAGATATTTTATAAGACTATAAACTTGTGTGGCTACACAGTGATTAAAATGTTACAAGAAAATGGAAGAAAGTTTACTTCTACCTGTTGTTGTCGTTGCTGTTGTTGTTGTTGTTAGGTGCCATAGAATCCATTCCAACTCATAGCGATGCTATCTACAACTGAACGAAACAATGCCTGGTCCTGCACCATCCTCATAATCCCTGCTATGTTTGAGCCCATTGTTGCAGCCACTATGTCAATCTATCTCATTGAAGGTCTTCTCCTTTTTTGCTGACCCTCTACTTACCAAGCATGATGTCCTTCTCCAGATACTGGTCACTCTTGATAACATGTTCAAAGTATGTGAGACAAAGTCTTGATATCCTTGCTACTAAGGAGCATTCTGTCTCTACTTCTTCCAAGACAGATTTGTTCATTCTTCAGGCAGTCCATGGTATAGTCAATATTCTTTGCCAACACCATAATTCAAAGGCGTAAGTTCTTCTTCTGTTTTCCTTATTCATTGTCCAACTTTCACATACATATGAAGCAATTTAAAATACCATGGCTTGGGTTAGTTGCTCCTTAGTCCTAAAAGTGACATCTTTGCTTTTTGACACTTTAAAGGGGTCTTTTGCAGCAGATTTGCCCAATGCAATGCGTCATTTGATTTCTTGACTGCTGCTTCCACAGCGTTGGTTGTGGATCCAAGTAAAATGAAATCCTTGACAAATTCAATCTTTTCTCTGTTTTTCATGATATTGCTTATGGGTACAGTTGTGAGGATTTTTGTTTTCCTTAAGGTGAGGAGTAATCTCTACTGAAGTCTGCAGTCTTTGATCTTCATCAATAAGTGCTTGAGCCCGCTTCACTTCCAGAACGCAAGGTTGTGTCATCTGCGTATCGAAGGTTGTTAGTGAGTCTTCTTCCAATCCTGATGCCATGTTCTTCTTCATGTAGTCCATCTTCTATGATTATTTGCTCAGCCTACATATTGAATAAGTATAGTGAAAGGATACAACGCTGACACACGTTTCCTGATTTTAAGTCACGCTGTTCGAATGACTGCCTTTTGGTCTATGTACAGGATCCACATGAGCACAATTAAGTGTTCCGGAATTCACATTCTTTACAATGTTACCCATAATTTGTTACAATCCACACAGTCGAATGCCTTTGCATACTCAATAAAACATAGGTAAACATCTTTCTGGTATTCTCTGCTTTAAGCCAGAATTCGTCTGACATCAGCAAAGATATCCCTTTTTCAAGTCCGCTTATGAATCTAGCTCAAATTTTTGGCATTTCACTGTGAATGTACTGCTGCAACTGCTTTTGAATGATCTTCAGCAAAATTTTACTTGTATATGATATTAATGATATTGCTCCATAATTTCCACACTCCACTGGACCACCTTTCTTTGGAATAGATGCAAATATGGATCTCTTCCAGTCAATTGGTCAAGTAGCTGTCTTCCAAATTTCTTGGCATAGACAAGTGGGAATTGTCAGCACTGCATCCATTTGTTGGAAAATCTCAATTGGTACTCCATCAATTTCTGGATCCTTGTTCATTGCCAATGCCTTCAGTGCAGCTTGGAATTCTTTCTTCAGTACCACAAGTTCTTCATCACATACTACCTCCCAAAATGGTTGAATATCAATCAATTCTTTTTGGTACACTGACTCTGTGTATTCCTTCCATCTTCTTTTGATATTTCCTGCATCGTTTAACATCTTCCCTCTAAAAACTTTCAATATTGCAACTCAAGGCTTGAATTTTCTCTTCAATTCTTTCAGCTTGAGAAATGCCAGACGTGTTCTTCCCTTTTGGTTTTCTAACTCCAGGTCTGCACATTTCATTATGATATTTTACTTTGTCTTCTCAAGCCACGCTTTGAAATCTTCTGTTCAGCTCTTCTACTTCATCATTTCTTCTGTTCACTTTAGCTACTCAACGTTTGAGAGCAACTTTCAGAGTCTCTTCTAACATCCATTTTGGTCTTTTCTTTCTTTCCTGTCTTTTTAATGACCTCTTGCTTTCTTCATGTGTGATGTCCTTGATGTCATTCCACAACTCCTTCATTCATTAGTGTTCAATGCATCAAATCTATTCTTGAGATGATCTCTAAATATACTCAAGGTGGAATATACACAAGGTCATACTTTGGCCCTCATGGACTTGTTCTAATTTTCTTCAGCTTCAACTTGAACTTGCATATGAGCAATTGATGGTCTGTTTCACATTTGGCTCCTGGCCGTGTTCTGACCGAGGATATTGATATTTTCCATCAAAGCATAACGATTATGAGGATGGCCCATGACCAGGCTTTTTTTCGTTCTGTTGTACATAGGGTCGCTATGAGTCAGAACCAACTCCACAGCACCTAACAACAACAACTTCAAGTCGAAGCTGAAAAAATTAAAACAAGTGCCCAAGAGTCAAAGTACAACCTTGAGTATAACCCACCTGAATTTAGAGACAACCTCAAAAATAGATTAGATGCATTGAACATTAATGACTGAAGACCAGATGAGTTGTGAAATGACGTCAAGGACTTCATACATGAAGAAAGCAAGAGGTCATTTAGAAGACAAGAAAGAAAGAAAAGACCAAAATAAATGTCAGAAGAGGCTCTGAAACTTGCTCTTGAATGTAGAGTAACTGAAGCGAATGGAAGAAATGATGAACTAAAATAGTTAAACAGAAGATTTCAAAGGATGACACAAAAAGACAAAGTATTATAATGAACTATGAAAAGATCTGCAGATAGAAAACCAAAAGGGAAGAAAGCACTCTGCATTTCTCAAGCTGAAAGAACTGAATTAAAAATTCAAGCCTCAAGTTGCAGTATTGAAAGATTCTACAGAGAAAATATTGAAAGACGCAGGAAGCATCAAAAGAAGATGGAATGAATACACAGAGTCACTGTACCAAAAAGAATTGGTCGATGTTCAACCATTTCAGGAGGTAGCATGTGATCAAGAACCAATAGTACGGAATGAAGAGGTTGACACTGCACTGAAGGCATTGGCGAAAAAGAAGGCTTCAAGAAATGATGGAATACCAATTGAGAAGTTTCAACAAACGGATTCAGTGGTGGAGGTACACACTCGTCTATGCCAAGGAATTTGGAAGACCTGACCAATCCACTGGAAGAGATACATATTTGTACCCATTCCAAAGAAAGGTGATCCGACAGAATTGCAGAAATTATTGAACAATATCATTAATATCACATGCAAGTAAAATTTTGCTGAAGATAACTCAAAAGTGGATGCAGCAGTACATAGACAGAGAACTGCCAGAAATTCAAGCCAGATTCAGAAGAGGACATGGAATGAGGGATATGGTTGCTGACGTCAGATGGATCTTGGCTGAAAGCAGAGAACACGAGAAAAATGTTTACCTGTGTTTCAGTGACTACACAAAGGCATTCGACTGTGTGGATCATAACAAATTATGGACAACATTGCGAAGAATGGGAATTCCAGAACTCTTAGTTGTGCTCATGTGGATCCTGTACACAGACCAAGAGGCAATTGTTTGAACAGAACAAGGGAATACTGTGTGATTTAAAGGCAAGAAAAGTTTGCATCAGGGTTGTATTCTTTCACCATACTTATTCAATCTGTATGCTGAGTAAATAATCATAGAAGTTGGACTATATGAAGAAGAACGCAGCATCAGGATTGAAGGAAGATTCATTAATAACCTGCAATATGCAGATGACACAAACTTGCTTGCTAAAAGTGAAAAGGATTTGAAGCTCTTACTCATGAAGATCAAAGACTGCAACCTTCAGTATGGATTACACCTCAACATAAAGAAAACAAAAACCGTCACAAGTGGACCAATAAGCAACATCATGATAAACGGAGAAAAGACTGAAGTTGTCAAGGATTTCATTT
>NW_004444194.1:103006-104041 GCF_000243295.1 Trichechus manatus latirostris
TGACACTGCTGGTATTTGAAATGCTGGTGGCATAGCTTACAGAATCGCTGCAACACACAAACCACCACAGTATGACAAACTGACATTAATGCAAATAGTATTAAGAAATATATAAGAAGAATTATACACCCTAACCAAGTGAGGTTTATTTCAGCAATACAAAGCTGTTTTAATATTTGAAAATCAGTATAATCTGTCATAAGAACAGGCTAAAGGGGGGAAAAATCAAATGATTATATCAATTGATTTGGAAAAAAACAACTGACAAAATTCAACACGCATTCATGACAGAAAACTAGAAACGTAGAGGAGTATCCTCTACTTGGTAAATAATGTCTACAAAAAGAAGACCTATAACCAACATACTTCATTGTGAAGGACTGAATGCTTTCTCCCTAAGACTGGGAACAAGGCACAAATGGCTACTCTTGTCACTGCTATTCAACATAGTACTGGAAGTCCTAGCTAGTGAAAAAGGGAAGAAATGGAAATAGAATAGATCAGAAAGGAAGAAATAAAACTTGACAAGATGACCTACATAGACTATACGAAGAAATCTACCAAAAAAAATTTTAAACTATCCTAAAACTAATAAGTGAGTTCAGCAAAGTCACAGGAGATAATATCAATATTTAAAAATCAATTATATTTTATAATTTATAATAATAAATGTAAGGAAACAAAAATTAAAAATATAGTGTTTATAATCTCTCAAGGAAATGAAATATTTAGGTGTAAATATGACAAAACATGTACAGGATGAGTATGCTAGATTACAATATGCTGATGAAAGAAATCAAAAAGGATCTACATAAATAGTCATACTGTATCTTATACTAAAGATTTCATTCTCAAACCCAAGAATTATGTGGAACACAATCAAAAGCAAAAATTTGCATGCGATCGGAGTTCCAGACAAGGGGAAGAAAATGGAAAACACAAAGAAGATTATTGAAGTTTGCTGGCAGAAAACTTCCCAAATATCTTGAAAGATGAAAAACTGATCATTCAAGAAGCTCAACACTGCATACAGAA
>NW_004444194.1:105293-114830 GCF_000243295.1 Trichechus manatus latirostris
ACACCACTCTTGGTAAAGAACAGAACATCTAGAAAGAAACTCAACAAAGATACCGAAGATCTAAAGGCCACAATCAACCAGCTTGACCACATGGACATATATAGAACACTCCACTCAACAGCAGCAGAGTATACATTCTTTTCCAACGTACATGGAACATTTTCCAGAATAGACCACATTTTAGGCCACAAAGCAACCCTCAATAAAATCCAAAACATCAAAATAATACAAAGCTTTCTCTCTGATAAGAATGGCATAAAAGTAGAAATCAATAACAGGAAGAGCAAGGGAAAAAAATCAAATACATGGAAAATGAATAACAGTTTGCTTAAAAACAATTTCATAATAGAAGAAATCAAAGAGGGAATAAAACAATTCTGAGAATTGAATGAGAATGAAAACACATCATACCAAAACCTTTGGGACACACCAAAGACAGTGCTCAGAGGTCAATTTATAACAATATACACACATATCAAAAATAACAATCCAAAATCAAAATGTTAGTTAGCCTTACAACTTGAACAAATAGAAAACGAACAGCAAAACAAGCCCACAGGCACCAGGAAAAAGGAAATAATAAAGATTAGAGCAGAAATAAATGAAATAGAGAACAGAAAAACAGTAGAAAGAATCAACAAGACCAAAAGTTTGTTCTTCGAAAAGACCAAGAAAATCAACAAACCATTTGCCAAACTGACAAAAGAAAAACAAGAGGAAGAAAATAACCCAAATAAGAAATGAGATGGGAGAATTACAACAGGCCCAAGTGAAATATATAACAGAATACTATGAAAAAATTGTACTTCAACAAATTTGATAGCCTAAAGAAATGGACAAATTTCTAGAAACACACCACCTACCTAAACTAATACAAACTGAGACAGAAAATCTGAATAGACCCATAGCAAGAGAAGATATTGAAGAGGTAATAAAAAAAAAACTCCCCCCCACCCAAAAAAAAAAAGCCCTGGCCCAGATGGCTTCACTGGAGAATTTTATGAAGCATTCAGAGAAGAGCTCACACCAGTACTGTTCAAACTATTTCAGAGCACAGAAAAGGAAGGAGTACTCCCGAATTCATTCTATGAAGCCAGGAAAACCCTGATACTAAAGCCAGACAAAGACACCACAAAAAAAAAAGAAAGTTACAGACCAATATCGCTAGTGAAAATAGATGCAAAATTTCTCAACAAAATTCTAGCCATTAGAATTCAGCACCATATCAAAAAAATAATACACCACAACCAAGTAGGATTCATACCAGATATGCAAGGATGGTTCAACTTTAGAAAATCAATGTAATCCATCACATAAATAGAACAAAAGAAAAAATCACGTGGTCATCTCAAATGATGCAGAAAATGCATCTGATAAAGTCAAACACCCATTCCTGATTAAAAAAAAAAAAAAAACTCTCAAGAAAATAGGAATAGAAGGGAAATTCCTCAAAGTAATAAATGGCATCTGTACAAAACCAACAGCCAACATCATTCTCAGTGGAGAGAGGTTGAAATCATTCCCCCTGAGAACAGGAACAAAACAAGGATGCCCTTTATCATCACTCCTTTTTAACACTGTGCTGGAAGTCCTACTAGAGCAATAAGGCAAGAAAAAGAAATAAAGGGCTTCCAATTGAAAAGGAAGAAGTAAAACTATCCCTATTAGAAGATGATATGATACTATACATACAGAACCCCAAAGATTCCACAAGAAAACTAGTGAAGCTATTAGAAATATTCAGCAAAGTAGCCGGATACAAGATCAACATACAAAACTCAGTTGGGTTCCTGTACATCAATGCTGTGCAATTAATTACTCTTATGTGTGGCCTTTCTAGCCATGGTCTTGTAACTGCCACCCAGGTGATTGGGTGGGACTATGTGATAGGCTAATTGTGGCCCACCAAAGGGATTGGTCAGTTTTGCGATCCCACTGGGCTTGAAATGAGCCACCCCAGAGGCAGTAAAGAGAAGAGCCCACCACCACCAAGGAAAGAGAGACCAGCAGGAGAGACCTGGCAGCAGGAGACTGCAAGGTGGACTTCCCTGCCCATGGAGAGAGAAAGCTGAATGCCTTTGGGCAGAGAGTGAGGGCCAGAGAGCGGCATGCCTGTGAACACAGCTGGGAAGTGACTATCCTGATGGAAGAACTATATCCTGAGTGTTCCTGAGCCTGAATTGTAACTGTTACTTCCCTAATAAACCCCATAATTGTGAGTTTGGTCTGTGAGTTCCGTGTGGCCAGTGCTGTGAGAGGGACAGTTGGTGTCAGAATTGGTAAAGATGGCAGAGAGAGGAGGCGTTTCTGACCTCCACCTCATAGGAATCAGGCTTGGGCTGTTGATCTTGGTTTTCCTTCCCCGTTGTGAAGTTAGAGGAGGTCAGACACTGCCACGTGCCATTTTTACAACCAACAAAGAAAACTTCAAAAAGGAAATCAGGAAAGTTTCATTCTCTCCAAAATGTATATAGCTTTAACATTTAAATCATTCTTGAAATAACAAAATTATAGAGATAAAAAACAGGTTAGTGGCTGCCAGAGGTTAGAGATACTGAAAAAGGAGGTGGTGTTATTATAAAGTAGTAGTGTAGCAGGTTGAATGGTGACTCCCGCCTAGAAGATAAGTCCGCCCACGACCTGTGAATGGGATTTTATTTGGAAAATAAAAATTCAGATGCAATTAATCGCAAGATGCAATCATCCTGGTTTATCAGGTGGGCCCTAAATACAATGACAAGTGTTCTTATAGAAGGAAGAAGGGAAGAAGACACAGAGAAACCATGTGAAGATGGAAGCAGAGATTGGAGTTATGCAGTCACCAACTAAGCAATGCCTGGAGCCCCCCAAAGCTAAAAGACACAAAGGAAGGATTCTCCCCTAAAGCCTTCAGAGGAAGCATGGTTCTACCAAAACCTTGATTTCGACTTTAGACTAGAACTGTGAGGGAATAAATCTCGGTTGTTTTAAGTCACCTAATGTATGGTAGCCCTGGTAGCACAGTGGTTAAGAGTTTGGCTGCTAACCAAAAGGTCGGTAGGTCAAATCCACCAGCCATTCCTTGGAAACCCGGTGGGGCATCTCTACTCTGTCCTATAGGGTTGCTATGAGTCGGAATTGACTCGACAGCAACAAGTTTGGTTTTTTCAGTTTTCATGTATGGTAATTTGTTATAACAGCCACAAGAAAGGAACACAGGTAGCATGAGAAGATTCATGTGATGACGGAATAGTTATGAGTATCTTGATTGTGGTGATACAGGAATCTACGCATGTGATAAAGTGACTCAGAACTATACACACACATTGCACCAATGTTAAATTCCTAGTTTTTATATTGTACTATAATTATGTAAAATCTCATTTTCTTCAGAGGAAACTAAGTGAAGGGTACAGACAGGTCCTCCCTGTACTATTTTTTGGAAATTCTTGTGACTCTATATTAACTTCAACATAAAAACTTAAATAGATAACTCTGTTCATTCTGAACAAACAAGACTGTTGCAAGGGCTATGCAGAGACCCAAAACCAGTAGAATGGCTGCATATTGAGGAAGCCTTCTATTACACAAGATCCCACCTTCCTTTATCAAAAAGATTTAAGACTCTCCCTCAAGGAGGTTTTCAGCAGAAATACCAGCAATGCCAAACAAATACTTAACAGTAGAACTGTGAGTTCTGGGAACCATAGGCATTTTAGGCGGAAGAGAGCATCCAGTCATCTGTTTCATAAATTACTTCATCTAGGTCACGAGTCATACGTAAAAAGGAAGTCTTTCTGAATCCCACAGACCAAGATCAGAAGTCCTCAGTGCTGGGCTTGCTCGTCTTCTCAACATGAGCAGCCGGGATCTAAGGTTGCTGCCATGTAGGTAAATTATGACAACAGCGATAGATAATTAGAGGATCTGGGAGCTCTTTATCCACTTTGAGAATCTTTTCTCTCCTTTGCTTGATTCCTGCATTGTTTTCCCACCATCTCTATAAGGGAGAGGAGAGAACAAATTTTAAGTTGTTAGTTTATTTATATCAAGATCTCAAAGGAGGAAGATGGTGAAACTGATTCTTAGGGCAAACTTCAGAACTTAATAAACCCACTGCCGTCAAGTCGATTCTGACTCATAACAAACCCGTAGGGTTTCCAGGCTGTAAATCTCAATGGAAGCAGACTGCCACATCTTTTGCCTGTGGAGCTGCTGGTGGTTTCGAACTGACAACCTTTTGGTTAGCAGTCGATCACTTTAACCACTGCACCACTAGGGCTAATACGAATTTCTTATTTTACCACCTATACAAATTTTGTTATAAGATAACCGAACTTTCTGAAAAGTCTAATGTGCTAAGAAAGACATCTTCATTTAGTCAATAGGTTTTGTGTGGGTCTTGGAAGGATCTGAAGGACGATAATATTGAATTGGTAAAAACTGATATTAGCGAGATCAGCTTCATTCTGATTAGTCTTTATCTCTTGGATGCTTAGATAATACTTGGCATCTAGTAGATACTCCTTTTATGGTAGCCCAATTGATGGTTATTTGTTTCCTGGTTTTTATGAAAATAGTCATATTTTTTAATCATCTGATTTGTAAATGATGGATTTTTTTAAAGCTGGTCACAGTTTGATGGCCTGTTGTACTAAATGCTGTGGTGATTTAAAAGAAATTAAGAGTGAAGTTAGTTTCTTCAAGACATTAAAATTTTTAGGTATACATATATAATTTATTCAAAATACTAAGTGACTTTATTCATGCACGTGGAACATTAAAACTCACTTACTTTATCCTGCTCTGGGTGCCACAATATAGAAAACAGAAGCACAGCCAGTAGAGGGTAAAAGAAATACTTCAAGAAGCTCAGAATACCAAGCTAGAAGGGAGAGGATTTAGAAAATGTTAGTTGGCTACAAATTCATCCCAAATATTCATAGATAAATGAAAAGAAGATAGATAATGACACATATTAGTACACCCTTGATGATGACGATGATGATGATGAAAGCTTAAGTTTAATTCATTAAACAAGATTTACTATCAGATATGTATTGTATTTAGTGTCTAACACGTTTACTTATTTACCTTCCCAACAACGCAATAAGGTAGGTGCTCTTATTCTTCCCATTTTATGGGTAAGAAAACTGAGACACAGAGAATGCAACAAATTGCCCAAGACAGGCAACAAGTAAGTGTTAGAACAGGACTCAAATGCAGGCAGGCGACATGATGGTTACCAGTGTTCTGACATCAGAAGGAGCTGCTGACCGAGGACAGCATATTGCCACCTCTTCCCACCCCGTCCACCCAGTGCCTCCTTCCCCCATTTGAGCCCATCCCACTAGTCTAAGCCCCCAGTGGGTGGACCTCAGGGTCCTTACACAGGCAGCCCTGTCACCATCAGTGGTCATGGCTGTGACAACAAGCCTGTTTTCCAACTTCTCCCTTTGCTGCTCAGTAGATGAGATGGCATTTGAGCTCAGCTTTGAGAAGATGATTCTTAGAGGTAGAGGAGAAGGGAGGCTTTCATGAGGAAAAAACAGTGTGAGAAAAGTCACAGGCATTAAAAATATTCCAGAGTGAGTGAAGTGTGGATTGTGGAAGAATGGACGGAGAGGGAGTGGAAGACAAGTCTCCAAGTGTGATCCACGACCCAATCCAAATCCATGAGGATGCAGACAGGTATACTTGGAGGTTTTGGTGTTGTCTTGATTGTACAGCCTAGAAGACAAAAGATGTCTCCCCCAAACCCTTGTTCTAACCCTCTTCACTCCTCTTCTGCTGCTGAGGTATCTTTTTCCCTCTCTATCGTCCCTTCTCCCTCCTTGCTTCATCCACTCACCTTTATGATTCTATCTGTGTCTATTCCTCTCTATGTCACTCTATCTCTTTGTCTCACAGTGCCGTCTCCCCCATCTCTGTCTCTTTCTGTGGGTTTCCTATTTCTCCTTCCCTCTAACTGCATCTCTATCACTGTCTTACCTCTGACTCTCCGTTTATCTCTCTTCATCTCTCTCTGTCTCTCTCCCCCACTCTGTCTCTCTCCATCATCTCCCTTTATTCTCTCTGCATCTCTATTTCCTTGTCTGTCTCTTTGATGAATGGCAGGGAGGTACCCCCCTCCAAAACCTCTGGTGACCTGAGCTGGATTCCCCAAGGACACATTCTGAGAGCGGGACCCCCTTGGCAGCGGGGGGAGGGCGTTCAGCATGAGCCTATAGCATCTTCCCGTGTGCCAGCAGTCTAGGCAAAATGTCACTACTTGCTCCGAGATGGGACATCAGGGCCAATGGAGTGAATGAGTGTGTTGTAGATGTGCCTATGAGGAAGAGGGTGAGCATCTTACAGCCAGGGTGGGGGAGCTAAGAGAACACTGAGTCAAAGGTCAATCCCTCTTTTATAATAGTAGAGAACACTGAAATCACACCAGGCAGCATTCACTTGGCTGATTCTCACAGTACTCTAGGAGGTGGGCCCCATCGTCATCCCCATTCTATAGAAGGAGAAATAGAGGCACAGAGAGGTGAGGAAATCTGCCCAAGGCCCAGGATTTGACCTGACTCCAGTCTGTGTTCTGAACCACCACCTACACAGCCCAGGGAACAGGGGAGCAGGTGGCTGCAGACTCAGGCCCCTTCCCCATCCTGTGCTTCCTGAAATCCACCTGGACCCCAAAGAGGGGTTGCTCACTCTCTCTCTCTGAGCAAGGACACGACCCCAGCCTGGGGGGCCAGCAGCCCCCTTCCCTCAAATATGTTTCCTGACCCCCACCCCTCTGTTTCAGCACTCTGCCTCTTGCTGACACTGTCAGGAGCCGGATCCCAGAAAGGTGAGGGGGGTGCATCCAGGGGTGAATCTGCGGGGGCAACACAGCCACAGCCTGAGCCTGGGGAGGGGCCTGGGCCCCACCCTAAACCCTTAGCCCAGGAAGATGGGGCCCAGGGCTATCCCCCACCCCCAGCACTCCCTCCTCTGGGACCACCCTGCCCACCTAGCCCCTTCTCAGCCCTCATCTTCTGACCATGGTCTCTGTCCCCACAGCTTCTTATGCACCATGGTGTCCCCCAAACTCCACATGCGATAGTGCCACCACCTGTCGCTGTGATCCAGGATTCAGTTCTCCATCTGGGGAGATCATCACCAGCCCCACAGAGTTCTGTGATGGTACAGAGGCTTAAGAGTGGTAGAGGGGCGCACCTGAGATTGTGGGGCTTCATCCAGGTCAGAGGGGGTCATGGTGGTGGTTGGGCACTTCAGCTCTTGACCTCAGGACCATCGTCAAGAGCAATGAGAAAGGAAAAGATATCAAGTTGAGGAGATAAGAGGTGAATAAACATGGCTTCTTGGAGAGGAGCTAGACCCCAGGAGTGCCACAGCTTGTCCTTCCAGGGCAGGGGACAGGGAAGAAGAACTTCTCACCTGTCTTAGTCATCTAGTGCTGCTATAACAGAAATACCACAAATGCATGGCTTTAACAAAGAGTTTATTCTTTCACAGTCTAGTAGGCTAAAAGTCCAAACTGAGGGCAATGGCTCCAGGGGAAGGCTTTCCCTCTCTGTCGGCTCTGGAAGAAGGTCCTTGTCATCAGTCTTCCCTTGGTCTGGGAGCATCTCAGTGCAGGAACCTCAGGTCCAAAGGATGTGCTCTGCTCCCAGCACTGCTTTCTTGGTGGTATGAGGTCCCCATGTCTCTCTGCTTGCTTCTCTCCTTTATATCTCAAAAGAGATTGGCCTAAGACACTATGTAATTTTATAGATCTCATCAATATAACTGCCACTAATCCATCTCATCACATCATAGTGATAGGATTTACACCACATTGGGAATCACATCAGAAGACAAAATAGTAGCAATCATACAATACTGGGAATCTTGACCTAGCCAAGTTGACAGGTATTTTGGGGGGACATAATTCTATCTGTGACACCACCCATCCACCACCTTGACACTGCCCACTGTGTCCAAATCTAGAGTGCCAACTAGAAAGCTGAGATGAGCACAGCCAATTAAGTGGCCTTCAGGAATGGCTCGCTCAAGCCACCGCCCAGCCACAACAATGCAGCCTGAGTCTTATTCTTTCCAAAAGACATTGATTGTCAGGCCCTGTGCTGGGGAGTCAGGTGGGGGTGGGGTGTCTGCCCTGAGGAAGCTCGTCTCTACAGGAGGTGACTCTTTTCCCTGTTGTGTCCCAGAAATCAACGAGTGTGCACCACCTGCGACAGTGTCCTGTGGAAAATTCGCCGACTGCCAAAACGCGGAGGGGAGTTACTACTGCATGTGCAGCCCAGGATACGAGCTCGCTGCTGGGGGAAAAAGGTTCAGGAATGAGAGTGAGAACACGTGTCAAGGTAAGAACCCTCACCGTCCCCCATCTCCTCCTCCTCCAGAGCTGCTCCTGTGCTGCACACGTGCTACTCGGGGCTAAGACGGGACAGGTGTGCTGTGGGTCTGTCCCACCAGCACAGAGAGGCAGGTGGTGTGAGACCCACAGTCACAGACCTTGGGACCAGGTGCCTGGGTCCAAACCCTGACTGCCACCTGACAGCTGTGTGTGTGACGTTGGCCTGGATACTTACTCGTAAAGCATGTGCACGTTTGAGATGTGATGTCACTGTAATTTTCAGTTAAAAAGAGAGAGAGAGAGAAAGTCCTTATCTTTTAAAGATAAAAAAAAAAGTAATTTTGCCTTTTGTTAATTGTGTGACCTTGGACAAGTTACTTTGCTTCTCTGTGCCTCAGTTTACCCACCGATAAAAGGGAGAAGACAAGGGTAGCATTGCTGAGAAGGGAAATGAGATCATGAAAGGGCTTGACAGCACCCGACTCACAGAAAGTGCTTTATCAGTGATGGCTGAAAAAGCCGTCTCCAGCGTGTCTTGCAGGGGGTCACAGTTCAGGCCCAGGAGCAGCTGGTGCCTCCTCGCATGACCAGGCTGTGCCCATTTTGCAGGAGGAGATGGCTGGGTCGGGTAAGAGGTGTCAGGCATCTGTGGGCAGACGGGAGTCACGGCTCACCCAGAGAGGAAGTCAGTGCAGAGTCCAGAGAGCATGGAGGGGAGCTGAACGAAGGGGGGAGGTGAGCCATGCCCCCGGAGAAGACTCTGATGGGAGTCCAGCCCCTCCTTGTGCAGGGAAAAGAGCTCCCCACCTCCTGTGGCCCTGGTGCCAGACCACACGCTCCTCGCCCTGTGAGCAGTCAGTGGTCGGAGGAGCCTCCCTGGTGGGAGGGAGGAGGCAACAGGGCAGAGTGTGTGTGCTGGATGCAGCACTGCTGGTCCACATGGTGATCCCTGTGGGTGGACGCCACCTCACACAACGTGGCTGCGCCAGACGACAGAGCCTTCGTGAATTAGGAGAAGGCCTCTCTGCTCCAGGCAGACACACTCGTGTCTGGGGAACAGAGGGCGGGCTGGTTTTCAGCCCCTACTTGTCCCCTCTGCTGAGCACCCTGTACAGTGAACAACCTGAGCGACTGCACACGACGGTCGTGGGTCCCTCTCCATGTGCCCGGGCTGGCGGGGCCTCCCACACGCTGCTTTGCGCCCCCCA
>NW_004444194.1:117592-118482 GCF_000243295.1 Trichechus manatus latirostris
GTGGGGTTCTGGGCTCTGGGCAGTAAGAAGGTGGGGAAGGGAGTGTGGTGAGTAAAAGGGGAGGCCTGTGCCAGGCTGGACAAGGCCTGATCTTCTGCCTTTGTCCCCAGATGTGAATGAATGTTCCTTGAAGCAAAACCCATGCCACAACACCACCCACTGCCTCAACACTGTGGGTGGCTATAAATGCCGCTGCAGACCTGGCTGGAAGCCGATACCTGGGTCACCCAATGGCCCAAACAACACCGTTTGTGAAGGTACAGAGCTCAGATCCCTCATCTGACAGACCCTCAGTCAAAACATCTGATCACAGATTCTAGGGCACTCACACCAACCGAGCAGAATGAGTGCTGGGGTCCCCTGTGGGGCCAGGCATCAACCCCTTTGACACTAGCTATGAAAAGATATGGAGGCTGCCAGGGAAGGAGCTGGGTGTCCACGGGAAGGCTCCCTGGGTGCCGCAGACTGCAGCTAATTATTGACCTGGATGAAGGTGTTTCAATCCTGTCACAAGTGTACATTGCAGGGGCTCAGGTGCTTCATGTCAGACCTGCCCACGTTCACATAGTCCCCACCGCGTCCACCACTTGGGGATGTGCCATCACCAGGTGGCATCATCTCACACACCGAGTTGGGGGCCTAATACCAGGACAAAGGGGGTGAGGCACTCAGAGGAGAAGGGACCTGATCTGGGCTGGGACAGGGCCTGACCCTCTTCTTGTGTCCCCAGACATGAACAAGTGCAACTCCATGCAGTATAGGTGACACAGCTCTACCCGCTGCCTCTACAATCAGGAAGTGTAAGTGCTGCTGCCACCAAGGCTTGACACTTCTGTTAGTCATCTAGTGCTGTTCTAACAGAAACACCACAAGTGGTGGCTTTAACAAAC
>NW_004444194.1:119233-120928 GCF_000243295.1 Trichechus manatus latirostris
ATAGAGACTTTCTCCTTGGGCTTGTGGCAGGGACTCGGGGGCCAGGCCTCCTGCCTGTGGATCTGGGCCACTTGCGAGCTGTGCAAGTTGCCTGTGCCTCAGTTTCTTCACATATAAAATGGGATTCCTAACCGCACCTGCTTTATAGGGTTGTTTGGAGGAGTGAGTTAAAATAGGTAAAACCTCTGCAGATTAAGAGCTTTGTCAATAATAGTGCTCTTGGTTTCTTTTTTTAAATTATTGTTATTAGATGGTTTGATTTATTCAGAAAGGAAACAACTCTCCTATCACGTGATTCTCCGTCGATTACTGCAGTGCCCACAAGCCTCTGAAATACAAGTTTCCAACGGGGAAAAGCTGGCGCAGAAAGGCCAACTTTAGGGAGCAAGCGGCCCCCTCCCTGCAGTCCCTCCTCTTGGTGCCTGCCTCAAACCTATGAAGGGCTCTTCGCCCTCACCCAGCTCCTATTTGGATGTGGCTTCTCTGTGCCTCAGTTTCTTCATCTGGCAAACAAGAGGAGGAGGTAGTTTTTAGCTCAAATGGCGACTCAGGCACATCAAGGGTTTAAACACGGGGCAGGGAGCTGGGAGCTACTTCTGACGTGGCCCCTGCCCAGCCTAAACCCTCCAGTGCCCACCTCGCCGAGGAAAAGAGCCAGGTGGGCACTGGGCTCAGAGAATGTGCCAGGAGCTCAAATGGCGGAACCGCAAGCAGAGGATTTGAAAGCAGGTTGCACCTCTGTGTCGGGTCTAGGTTCCAGCCCATTATGAGTGTGTGTGCGCGCGCGCGCACGCGCGCGCGCGCACGCACTCCTGCAGTGCTCCTGGGGTTGTGTTTTTACTGCACTTTCCTGTCAGCTTCCAGCTGCCCCACCAGTTCTGGGGAGGGCCCTGGCCCACCCCCCCCCCTTTCATAAAGACTCAGCTGTCCGGCAGGTGGCCACACAGCTGCCCAGCCTCTGGGACACAGGCCAGCCCTGCCCCAGCAGCTTCCCTGTGGACCATGGGAGGCCCACACCGTGCCATCCTTCTGGGTGAGAACTCCGGGCCCCACGGGGAGGGGCGTGGGACCAGCCGGACCCCTTTGGCTGAGGAAGAACGGGAGGCACCCAGGCGGCCCTGCAGAGGAAGCAACATGCTCAGGCCGACCCGCGGGGACATGGGGAGCGGCGCTGGCAGGGCTGGCCTGTGTCCCGCAGGCTGGGCAGGAACCCTGGGGTGCTCACAAGAGCCCGCTCCCCTTCTTAGAAGGGTCTTAAGAGCTCTCACTGGGGCCAGTTTGGAGGCTAAGAAGGGAAACTGAGGCAAAGGGGAAGGAAAGGGGGCAAAAAGTGAGTGCTGGGACTCTGCAGGCAGATGCTTTTAATATAGGGGTGTGCTGAGAAGCTGCAGCTGGGACCCCTCCACTGTGAGGTACCCCGTCTGTCCCCCAATGCGTCGGTAGCAGGGCAGCCCCAGAGCTCCCCATTCCTGCTCCCCCAGACCTGGCCGGGACTCAGGGGAGGGCTGAGCGGATTTTAAGGCTGCTGCTTTGAATTTGACTTTTGTTGTGACTTCCCCAGCCTGCCTTCCGGCCCCACCCAGGGTGGCTATAAGGGTTATCTGGCAGCCTGTTGCCTGAGCAACCAGGCAACAAAGAAAGTGAAGAAATGACATTTGGGGCACAGCAGCCCTGTGCTGGGCTGGGGTGGCAGTG
>NW_004444194.1:131377-140319 GCF_000243295.1 Trichechus manatus latirostris
TATACATTGTAGGGGTTCATGTGCTTCCTGTCAGGCTTCCTCACACTCCCATGATCCCCACCTCGTCCACCACTCAGGGATGTGCCATCACCAGGTGGCATCATCTCACACACGGTGGGGGGCCTAATACCAGGAAGAAAGCGGTGACAGGCTGGGACAGGGCCTGACCCTCTTCTTGTGTCCCCAGACATGAACAAGTGCAGCTCCAGGCAGCACAGGTGCCACAGCTCCACCCACTGCCTCTACAATCAGGAAGTAGAAGTGCCGCCTCCACCTAGGCTTGATGCCTGTCTTAGTCATCTAGTGCTGCTCTAACAGAAATAACACAAGTGGTGGCTTTAGCAAACGGAAATTTATTTTCTCACAGTACAGGAGGCTAGAAGTCCAAATTCAGGGTGCCAGCTCTAGGGGAAGGCATTATCTCTCTGTAGGCTCTGGATGAAGGTCCTTGTTTCTTCAGCTTCTGCTTCCTGGTTCCTTGGAGATCTCCACGTGGCTTGGCATCTATCTTCCCCATCTCTCCTTCTTTTGCTTGCTTGTTTAATTTCCTTTATATCTCAAAAGGAGGAGCCCTGGTGGTGCAGTGGTTAAAGCACTCATCTGCTTACCACCAGCCACTCTGTGGGAGAAAAATGTGGCAGCCTGCTTTGGTAGATTTACAGCCTTAGAAACCCCAGGGGGCAGTTCTACTCTGATCTATAAGGTCGCTATGAGTTGGAATCAAAACCAAGCAATGGCTTATATCACGAAAGAGATTGACTCAAGACACACCCTACACTAATCCTGCCTTATTAACATAACAGAGAAAACCGAATCCCAAATGGGCTTATAACCATGGATTTAGAGGTTAGGATTTACAACACAGATTTTGGGAAGACACAATTCCGTCCATAACACCAGGTATGGATGGAGGCAGGTCACACAGCCCTAGGAGGCTGGAGAAGATTCTGAGATTCCTATAAGGCCAAGGGCCCCCTAAGGCCCTGCCCAAGGATTCACTTCACCAGAGGTCCCAGCACCGGGCAAGGGCCTTCTGGAACTGGGCTTCCCCTGCAGAGCCCCCTGCCCCTGAGAGCACCCCCTTGACCTTCCTCATGTGTCTCATGCAAGCAACTCCTTTGAGACTAGCCATGAAAATATACGGAGCTACCAGGAAAGAAGCTGGGTGTCCAGGGGGAGTATCCCTGGGGGCCGCAGACAGCAGCTAATTAGTGACTGGGGTGAAGGTGTTTCAATACTGTCACACATATACATTGTAGGGGCTCATGTGCTTCCTGTCAGGCCTCCTCACACTCCCATGATCCCCCCCACCTCGTCCACCACTCGGGGATGTGCCATCACCAGGTGGCATCATCTCACTCGGGTTGGGGGAAGAGGACTAATACCAGGAAGAAAGGGGTGAGGCACTCAGAGGAGAAGGGGCCTGACCCGGGCTGGGTCTCACCTCCTGCATCTATACTAAGGAAATATACACGTGCCGCTGTCAACAAGACTTGACTCCCAAACTCGGGTTCCAGAGTAACCAAATGACTACCAAATGTGAAGTTACCTGACCTTACTTGACCCCAGACGCCACCCCCAACACACACACACCTTCCCAACCAGTAAACCATGTCCTGTCCCTGCAGAGATGTCCTTCCCCTCCTGGACCCGGCCCTCTGGAGTCAGCAGCCAGGTAAGTGGCTCCGGCGGGTTCCAGGAAGCAGGAAATCCCTCCGCACAGCATCCGCCCCTTTGCCCTTCCTCCCGGCCCCCCTACTGGGCTCTCTGATCCCTTTGTCTCTCTCCCTAGAGCCTCTCCCGCTTCTTTGACAAAGTTCAGGATCTGGGCAGAGACTTCAAGCCAGACTCAGCTCATTACACCATCAAGGTAAGGATGGGACCCAGGGGAGACACGGTGGAGTTGTCCCACGTAGGCCGCGGGCATCCTTGGTCCGAGGGAGACCGGCTTCAGTGGAGAGAGCCCTGGTCTGAGCCCTGCCTCTCCGGGGTGGGTGGTGGGAGGAGGATATTCAAGATGGGTATTCGGTACACTCTTAGACACCTAAGTGCACTTTTCTCTTACTGCTCCTGGCTCTTAGTTATGGCATCTTGATATTCCTGCCTAGGGTGACCTCTGAGGAGCCGGGGTCCCAGGTGCAAGGACTCCCAGGGATTCCCATCCAGTGCCACCTTTATCCCCCAGACTAGACAGTCTCCAGGGTCTGTTCTCTGGAGCTGATTGGTCAGTGTCTTTGGGCAGCCCCTCTGACCGGTGGCCAATGAGCTCTGCATCTCATCCTCCAGAACCTCACATGGGAGGTGGATGAGCTGCTGGAGACCCCCGGGGACCTGGAGAACCTGTCTCACTCAGAGCAGCACTGTGTGGCCACTAACCTGCTTGATGGCCTGGAGAATGTCCTGAAAGTCCTGAGCAAGTTCCTGCCCAAAGGGCCCCTAACCCTGCGTGCTCGTGCAGGCACAGGTGAGTCCCTGGTTCTGTCCAGGTCTCCTGCTCTGCCTGCTCCCTGCCAAATCCTCCCCCAGCGCCACTGGAGTTGAGGCACTACACTTGTGTCCTGGGTTGTTCTCATAAACAAACTAAAATCAAAGAAAACAAGAAATACATAAAACTGTCAATAGTATACATTTTCATTATAATATAAATTATCAGAAGATTAAATAATAATTAGGAAGAATTTAACAAACTAGACACTGTTTCAAACAAAGACGATTCCTTGCATTTGGAAGGATACAAATTTTTATATTATTTATAATTTAAGTATGATTTTCTTGATTGAGATAAAATTCATATAGCATACAAATCATCATTTTTACCATTAAAAAGTGAACAATTCAGCGGCATTTAGAATAATCATTACGGTGTACAACCATCACTTATATCTAGTAACAAAATATTTTCATCAACCCAAATGGGAACTTCACACCCATTAAGTAGTCACTCCCCATTGCACCCTTCCCCAGCCTCTGGCAACCACTATCTGCATTCTGTTTCTGTGGGTTTGCCTATTTAGAATATTTCACGTAACCAATGGAATCATACAGTATGTGACCTTTTATGCCTGGCTTCTTTCAGCTAGCATAATGTTTTCAAGATTTATCCATGTTATAGCATATGTGAGTATTTCATTCTTTTTTATGGATAATATTCCATTGCCTAGATAGATCAAGAAGCCTTGTTTATCCATGCACCAGTTGACGGACATTTAGTTTGTTTCCACCTTTTGACTATTTCAAATAGTGTTGGTATGAACATTGTTTACATGTTTTTGATTGAATGCGAGTTTTTATTTTTCCGAGTATATGCCAATGAGTGGGATTGCTGGGTCATATTGCAAAGCTGTGTTTAACTTTTTGAGGACTCGCCAAATTGCTTTCCACGGTGGCTGCACCATCTCACACTTCCGCCACCAATGTATGAGGGTTACAACTTCTCCACATCCTTGCCAACATTCATTATTTTTATTTTTCTTTTTTTTTCTTTTGAATATAGTCCTTCTAGTGTATGTAAAGAGCCCTAGTAGCACAATGGTTAAGGCATTCAGCTGCTAACCTAAAGGTCAGCAGTTCAAACCCACCAAGCACTCTGAGGGAGAAAGATATTGTAGTCTGCTTCCGTAAAGATTTATAGCCTTGGAAACCCTATGAGGCAGTTCTATTCTGTCCTATAGGGTCACTATAAGTCAGAATCAACTCAACAGCAATTGGCTTTTGGTTTAGTGTGTCTCCAGTGGTATCTTATTGTGGTTTTGGTTTGCATTTTCCTAGTGATTTTGTTGTTGCATGTTATTTCAAGTGCTTGATGGTCATTTGTGTATCTTCTTTGGAGAAATGTCTATTTTAGTCCTTTGCCTGTTTTTGAATTGGGTTGTCTGCTTTCTTCTTGAGTTATAAGAGTTCTTTATGTATTCTGGATACTAAACCAGCACCACTTGTTGAATTGTCTTTTCCCATTGAATGGTCTTGGCATCCTAGTCAAAAATCAAATGACCATAGACATATGGGTTTTTTTTCTGAACTCTTAATTCTAGCCTACATTCTATATATCTATCCTTGTGATAGTACCATGCTGTTTTGATTACTATAGCTTTGTAGTTGCTTTGAAATCAGGAAGGTGAGTCCTCCAACTTTGTTCCTTTTTTTTTTTTTCCTTTAATTGTGCTTTAGGTGAAAGTTTACAGCTCAAGTTAATTTCTCATTCAAAAATTTATAGTCATATTGTTTTGTGCAATCCCCACAATGTGACAGCACACTCCTCCTTTCCACTCTGGGTTCCCTGTGTCCATTCGACCGGTTCCTGTCCCTTCTTGCCTCCTTATCCTGTTTTCGGACAGGAACTGCCCATTTGGTCTCGTATATCTGATTGAACAAAGAAGCACATTCCTCATGTGTATTATTTTTTGTTTTATAGTTTTTTAAGATTTTTTTTGGTACTCAGGGCCTCTTCCAATTCCATATGAAATTTAAGATCAGTGTATCCATTTCTGCAAATAGGTCATTGGGATTTTAGGTAGGAATTGCACTGAATCTGTAGATTGCTTTGGGTAGTATTTTCATCTTAATAATATTAATTCATGAACACAGGATATCTTTCCATTTATTTAGGGTTTTTTTTTTATTTCTTTCAGCAACATTTAGTGGTTGTCAGTGAATAATTCTTGCAACTCTTTGATTAAATTTACACATATAGATTTTGTTGAGAATATTTGTGTCTATATTCATAAGGGTGAATGATCTATAGTTTTCTTTTCTTGTGATGTCTTTACCTAGCTTTGACCTCATAGAATGAGTTAGGAAGCGTTCCCTTCTCTTCTGTTTTTTGGAAGAGTTTGCAAAGAATTGGTGTTACTTCTTTAAATGTTTGGTAGAATTAATCAGTGAAGTCATCTATCTGGTCCTCATCTTTGGGAGATTTGATTATTGATTCAATTTCTCGTTATATTGTTGTTGCTGCTGTTGTTGTTAGGTGTCATCGAGTCGATTCTTACTCAAAGCAACCCCATGTGACAGAGTAGGACTGCCCCATAGGGTACTCTAGGCTGTAATCTTTACAGGAACATATCACCAGATCTTTCTCCTGAGAAGCCACTGGATGAGTTCAAACCACTAACCTTTCAGTTAGCAGCCAAGCTCTTAACCATTGCGCCACCAGGGCTCCTTTCGTATATCTGTTCAAATTTTCTATTTCTGCTTGAATTTAGTAGTTTGTGTGTTTCTAGGTATTTGTCCATTTCATCTAGGTTATCTAATTTCTTGTCATACAATTGCACATATTATTCTCATGTAAGGATTAAAAGAGAATATATAAATACACATACATAAAAAATGGTATTACATCAACCACATTACTGGCACAATTACTAACCTAACTTCCTTACCTTATGTCATCCCACAACTCATAGACCTGTCTCTGGATGTGATGGAGCAAAGAGTCAGGGAAGTCACCTTAGGCCAGAATTACACAAGGATGTTGCTGAAATGGGACACAGAACAAGAACCTAAAGACTCTGGTAATGCTGAGGTGGGGGAAGGGAAGGCCACTTAGGCCTGGTGGTGGAACAAGATAGCCAGGGATGTGATGCACAGAGAATTCAAGATTAAGGAGAAGTGTGGGGTGAGTGGGACTAAAAGAAGAGGAATAGGTGATAAAGAAGAAGTGCTTTGGGGAAAGGGCCCCTGGTGGGGACTCTAAGAAGTCAATCTTGGCCTCGTCCTCCAGACCCTTTTGTGGTGGGCCTGGTCTCCATTCCAGGGATTGGCAAGCTGCTGGCTGAGGCGGCTCTACATGAGACACACAAGAGCTTGCAGTGGGGAGTCTCCTCCATCCTACTCTCAGATGTCAACTCTGCCTTTCTGAGCAACAGTGACACTCAGAAGCTCAGCTCCCCAGTCACCTTTATCTTCTCCCACCATGTGAGTCCTGGAGGGATTTAGAATGAATGTGAAAGGAGCCTGAGCCCTGGACACATCCTTGCTGCTCAGTTCAGCCTTGGGCTCAGAGGTGCGCCCCATGGGTGCATCATGTCCCCAAGAACATCGACCCTTCCCAAGCTAGCTTTGGGTCAGCGCCTCTGAGCACCAGGACTACCAGCTCACATCTGTGCCCTGTTCCTACAGCCAGTGACACTTGGGCCAGGGCAGAAGGTGCTCTGTGTCTTCTGGGAGCATAGGAAACATGGATGTGGTCACTGGGCCACCACAGGCTGCAGGACAGTGAGCACTGAAGACACCAACACCACCTGCCACTGCACCCACCTCAGCAGCTTTGCTGTCCTTATGGCCCAGTATGATGTGCAGGTGAGAGGACTGAGAGAGGATGCATTAGTCATCCTTTCAGGGTAACAAGTTACCACAAACTTGGCAGCTTAAAAATCACAAATTTATTACATCACAGTTTCTGTGGGTAGGAAGTCCAGCCCAGGGTAACTGGGTTCTCTGAAAAGGGTCTTACAAGACTGAAATCAAGGTGTTAGCTGGGGCTGTGATCTCATCTGAGTCTTGGGGTCCTCCTCCAGGCTTTCTGGTTGTTGGCAAAACTCAGTTCCTTAAGGTTGTAAGACTGGGGCCCCTGTTTTCTTGCTAGCCATCAGCCAAGGGGTATGCTCAGCTGCTAGGAGCTACCTGCATTCCTTCTCATGTGGCCTATCACGTGTCCTCTCATGTGGCCTTCTCATAACATAGAAGTGTTCCTCTCGAGGCCAGCAAGAGAATGTCCCTCACCTCAAATCCCTCTTGAACTTTGAATATCTCCAGGAGGAGCCCAGATGCTTTAAAGGCCCACCTGATTAGGTCAGGCCTACCCAGGATAATCTTCCTATCTTTAAATCAGTTGCTTAGAGAACTTAATTTCATCTGCAGAATTCCTTCACAACAGCACCTAGATTGGTGTTTGATAACTGGGAGAAGGTGTGTGTACACCAGGGGTAGGGTTCTTGGAGGCTGTTATGGATTGAGTTGTGTCCCCCAAAAATGTGTGTCAACTTGGCTCAGCCATGTTTCCCAGCATTCTGTGGTTGTCCTCCATTTTGTGATCTGATTTAATTTTCCTATGTGTTGTAAATCCTAATCTGTGCCTCTGGTTAATGAGGCAAGATTAGGTTGTGTTAAAAAGGATTAAGGTGAGATGCAACAGCTTTACTCAGGTCACAGCTCTGATCAGATGTAAGAGGAGTTTCCCTAGGGTGCAGCCTGCATCACCTTTTATCTTACATGAGATAAAAAGAGAGAGAGGCAAGCAGAGAGATAGGGACCTCAATATCACCAAGCAAGAAGAGCCAAGAAGCAGAGTGCATCCTTCGGATCCAGGGTCCCTGTACTGAGAAACTACTAGGCCAGGGAAAGATTGATGACAAGGACCTCCCCCTAGAACTGACAGAGAGACAAAGTCTTCCCCTGGAACTGGCACCCTGAATTTGGACTTCTAGACTCATATGGTCTACTATGCCAAGAATGACACCTTGAAGAGGAATGGCGCTGCATTCATCATCAAAAAGAACATTTCAAGATCTGTCCTGATACAATGCTGTCAGTAACAGGATAATATCCACATGTCTACAAGGAAGATGAGTTAATACAACTATTATTCAAATTTACGCACCAACCACTAGGGCCAAAGATGAAGAAATTGAAGATTTTTACCAATCAATTTCTGCAGTCTGAAATCGATCAAACATGCAATCAGCATGCATGGATAATTACTAGTGATTGGAATGCAAAAGTTGGAAACAAAGAAGAAGGATTGGTAGTTGGAAAACATGGCCTTGGTGGTAGAAATGATGCCAGAGATTGCATGATAGAATTTTGCAAGACCAACAACTTCTTCACTGCAAATACCATTTTCACCAACATAAACAGCAACTATACACATGGAACTTGCTGGTTGGGATACACAGGAATCAAATCAACTGCATCTGTGGAAAGCGATGATGGAAAAGCTCAACATCATCAGTCAGAACAAGCCAGGGGCAGACTGCGGAACAGACTATCAATAGCTCATAAGCAAATTCAACTTGAAGCTGAAGAAAATTATAACAAATCCAAGAGAGCCAAAGTCTGACCTTGAGTATATCCCACCTGAATTTAGAGACCATCTAAAGAATAGATTTGATGCGCTGAACACTAATGACCAAAGACCAGACAAGTTGTGGAATGACATCAAGGACATCATACATGAAGAAAGCAAGAGGTCGTAAAAGAGACAGGAAAGAAAGAAAAGATCAAAATGGATGTCAGAAGAGAGTCTGAAACTTGCTCTTGAACATCGAGTAGCAAAAATGAAAAGAAGAAACGATGAAGTAAAAGAGTTGAATAGAAGATTTCAAACGGCGGCTCGAGAAGACAAAGTAAAGTATTATAATGACAAGTGCAAAGACCTGGAGGTAGAAAACCAAAAGAGAAGAACATGCTCAACATTTCTCAAGCTGAAAAAACTCAAGTCTCGAGTTGCAATATTAAAGGATTCTGTGGGCACAATACTGAACGATGCAGGAAGCATCAAAAGAAGATGGAAGGAATACACAGAGTCACTGTAACAAAACTGGTCGATGTTCAGGCATTTCAGGAGGTATCATACGATCAAGAACCTATAGTACTGAAAGAAGAGGTCGAAGCTGCACTGAAGACACTGGCGAAAAACAAGTCCCCAGGAATTGACAGAATACCAATTGAGATGTTCCAACAAATGGATGCAGCTCTGGAAGTGCTTACTCATCTATGCCAAGAAATATGGAAAGCAGCTACCTGGCCAACTGACTGAAAGAAATCCATATTTATGCCCATTCCAAAGAAAGGTGATCCAACCGAATGCGGAAATTATTGAACAATATCATTAATATCACACGCAAGTAAAATTTTGCTGAGATCATTCAAAAGTGCCTGCAGCAGTATATCAACAGGGAACTGCCAGAAATTCAAGCCAGATTCAGAAGAGGATGTGGAACCAG
>NW_004444194.1:141443-202267 GCF_000243295.1 Trichechus manatus latirostris
ATGTCATAAAACAACATGTGTACTACTGTTTCATGAGAAACTATTTGTTCTGTAAGCCTTCACCTGAAGTACAATAAAAAAATTAAAAATAAAATAATAAAAAAAAGACCTCTTTATTCAAAAGCAAAGATGTCACTTTAAGGACTAAGGTGTGCTTGACCCTAACCGTATTGTTTTCAATCGCCTCATATGCATGTGAAACCTGGACAGTGAACAAGGAAGACCGAAGAATAATTGATGCCTTTGAATTATGGTGTTGGCAAAGAATACTGAATATACCACGGACTGCCAGAAGCACAAACGAATCTGTCTTAGAAGAAGTACAACCAGAATGCTCCTTAGAAGCAAAGGTGGCAAGATTTCCTCTCACATACTTTGGATATGTTATCAGTAGGGACCAGTCCCTGGAGAAGGACATCATGCTTGATAAAGTAGAGGGTCAGTGAAAAAGAGGAAGACCCTCCATGAGACGGATTGACACAGGGGCTGCAACAATGGGCTCAAGAATAACAAGGATTGTGAGGACGGTGAAGACGCGGCAGTGTTTCATTCTGTTGTGCATAGGGTCGCTATGAGTCGGAACCGACTCGAGGGCATTAACAACAATCTGTGAGAGAAAAAATTTGTTTATTAAAGCCATTTACTTGTGGTATTTCTGTTATAGCAGTACTAGATAACTAAGACAGGGACCAACTTAGAACTCTGATTACCAGAGGGGCCTTTGGGACCATGGTTCTTCTAGGCTGTAGAGATTTTAGGAAGAAAAATTTGGTGATGACAGAGGTCAGAGGGGCCAAGGGAGCTAGTACAGATGCTTCAGGGGCATGTTATCGTCCTGCCTGGCCAGCTGAGTTGGTTACTTCCTCTGAATTACCTGGAACAGAGACTTACTTTGATGATCCCCCAGCTAATGGAACATTGACCAAGAGCACCCAAATGAAAATCAGCATGAAAAAGATCCCAGCCAAGTGACCAGAGCTCTTAGTAACACCAAGATATCTGACCCACACTCCAAGGTCATGTTTCCTCCTGCCACTAGCTAGATAACAAATTATTCACATTTTTATTCATATATGGTATTTTTTATTTACTGAAGAGGTAAAATATTTGTGTTTCAAAGTTCAAACAGAATAAAAGAAGGAACATTGAGGATTCTCCCTCCCACCCCTGCTCCCAGACACTTAGCCCCTCCCTCTCACTCAACCAATGTTCTCTGTGTCTCCTGCACTTTTCTCTGGGTATTTTATACATATAAAGACGATATGTATATTTGTTCATTTGTCCCCCCTTTTTGCACTCGCATAGCAGCACATTATATTCACTAATGTGCATTTTGTTATTTCACTCATTACATCAGAGATTATTCCCTATCAGTCTATAAACCTCACCATTATTTTTTATGATTACATAGCATTCCATTGTGTGAATGTGCCATAAATTACATATCCAGTCTCCTCATGGTGGGCACTTTGTTTTGAATCATTTGTTAATAATAAACATTGTTACAATAAATTAGGCATATTTTATTTTCCTAATCTTTAGTACATAGTTAGGATATAGGTAAAATTCATAATTGTATATTGATATTTCCATATTTTAATAAATAGAGGCTATAACTGTTAACACTTCCACCAGCACTATAAGGCATGTGTGACTTCTCACACCCTCAGTATTACGATTATCCAATTTTTGTATCTTTGCTCATCTGAGAGGTAAAGATAGCATCTGGTACAATTTTTATTTATCTTTTATTATGAATGAAATTGAACATATTTGTCTGTGTAAGGGCCATTTGTATTTCCTTTCCTGGAGACAGTTTGTTCACGTCCTTTCCCCACTTTTCTATTAGCTTGTTGATCCATTTCTTACTGATTTGTGAGAGCTCACTATATAGTAGGGAAATTAGCTCTTTATCTTTAGACCAAAAGTTCTCAAAATTTAGCATACATCAAAATAACCTGAAGGACTTGTTATTTATTTTTAAACTTAGTAAGGGATAATTTCAAATTTCAGGTAACTTGCAAAAGTAAAAAGAACACCCTTTATCCATAGGTATATATTTTTAATTTTACCCCTATTCTCTTTATCATTTGTCTCCTCTTCTCTCCTATCCTCCTGTCTCTTCCCCTCCCTTTCCCTTCACTCTTCTCTTCTCTCGCTCTTGCTCTTGCTTTACCTCTCTCTCTCTTTCTCCTAGATAGATTGAAACGGAATTGGTGAGGTTTGGTGAGGTTTTTTTTTTTTTCCTTTGTGGCTTTTAATGATTTTCAGGGGGGGAAAGTGGGAAAATATTAATTTCTTGCTACTACCATCATCAGCAGAGCCCTGGTGGTGCAGTGGTTAAGAACTTGGCTGCTAACGAAGAGGTTGTCAGTTCTAATCCACCGGCCGCTCCTTGGAAACCCTATGGGGCAGTTTTACTCTATCCTATAGGGTCATTATAGGGTCACTATGAGTCAGAATTAACTCGATGGCAACAGGTTTTGGTTTTTGGTTTTTACCATCATCAACAGCAAAGTAATTTTCTTCCTCTAACCAAAGATCCCTTTCTAAACCTGTGAGGATTAGTGGTCAACAAAGAATAGCTGGTGCTGGGATGAGTGAGCAGAGTCCAGGGTGGGGAGTCAGATGCCTGGATTGAGTCTCCAGGTCCAGACTCTGTCACAGCACATCATGTATGGGGATGGAGGAAGGTGCTTAACATGAAGCTTCACGCCTACATGAGACTCTGTAGGATCAGTTATGTCCAAAATTCTGGAGGAAAATAAACCTTTGTGAGTTCCAGGGCTTGGCCTTGAGTAAGGATTCTCCTATCCCTCAATACTTCCAGTGGCTGAATTAATCAATCCAAGGAACTATGATAGCCCATAAATTTCTAAACATCTGAACCTGGAATCACTTACCTATGAACATCACAAATTTACCTGGCTCCTCCATTCCAAAATTTTCCATGTTAAAAAAAAAAGGCAAAGTGGTAATTATCCCACAACAGGTAAGTCTGACTGTGAACTCCTCTTTGCTGGGTCCCAGGAGGAAGACCCCGTGCTGACTGTGATCACCTACATGGGGCTAGGCCTCTCTCTCCTCTGCCTTCTTCTGGCGGCCCTCACCTTTGTCCTGTGTAAAGCCATCCAAAACACCAGCACCTCATTCCACCTGCAGCTCTCGCTCTGCCTCTTCCTAGCCCACCTTCTCTTCCTCATCGGGATTGACCGAACCGAGCCCCAGGTACTGACAGTGTCCCTAAGGACTCCCTGCCCTGCCCCAGGAGAGGCTGGGCTCATGGAGCCAGGCTGTGCTTGATCCCTTAGTCAAATGGTCTTGAGCCCCAGGAAGGTTAGAGGGGTAAGTAGTCCTGACTCAAGTAGAAAACCATTCTCTCTTGACCACTCCTCCACATACATCAGGATTATGCCCATTGGCAGGCACAGGAGAGGCCCTGGGGCACACTGACAACATGACGGCTGCTCTAGGTGACTCTCCCTGCTCCCCCAGGTGCTGTGCACCATCATCGCTGGTGCCTTACACTACCTCTACCTGGCTGCCTTCGCCTGGATGCTGCTGGAGGGCCTCCACCTTTTCCTCACTGCGAGAAACCTGACAGTGGTCAACTACTCCAGCATGAGAAGACGCATGAAGAAGCTCATGTTCCCTGTGGGCTACGGAGTCCCAGCCTTGATCGTGGCAATTTCTGCAGCATCCAGACCTCATCTTTATGGAACATCTGCCCGGTAAATGCAGATTCTACCTGTGCTTATCCTCTCCAGCTCGACCACAGCCACTACTAAAACAAATGCAGTGCTTTGGTTATGCCAGAGTATAATATCGAAAGGAAAACTAGTAAGTCCTAGGATATCTTTCTGGTGAAAGATTATAATAACTAAGGAGAATACCTTCAAATCTCTGTCCTTGAGCTAGCAAAGGACATCATTGGTTTATCTTATTTACTTCTTTATCCAAATCCTATAGGATGCTCCAATTTTTCATTTGAAAAATTAGAACTGATTTAAGTAATCAAAATAATAGCTAGTATCATAATTATGATTTACAAGGTACTTCCAGTGTTCCAGGCACTTTTCTAATCATTTTGATATGTATTAACTCATTTAAACCTCAAACAAATACTATAAAGTATATGCTGTCATTTCCCCTCTCCCCCTCACCCCACATTTTACAGATGAGTAAACTGAGGCATGACTCATTTAAGTAAATGCCCAAAGCTTCACCAGTTAGTACCTGGCAGAGCTAATAACCAAACCCAGGAATTCAGGTTCAGAGCTTGCACTCTTTTATTTTCAACTTTTTAATACTAGGTTTAATTTTTTACACCTTTATGGAGATATATTTCACATACCATAAAATTCACCCATATAAAACCTGTTCAGCATCACAGAAACATGCAAGTCTCTGTGACAAATGAGTTGTGGCTGCACTTGAGGTGCGTTGGTCAGGATTTGAACCTAAGTCTTCTGCATGGAAGGCAAGAATTCTACTACTGAATCACAACTGTACTCATTGTTGTCACATCGTCCTTTAATTCTTTAAAAAGTTTTAGTTTTAGTTCTTTTAACATATTTATGATTGCTAATTTTAAAACTTTGTCTATTAAGTCCAAAATCTGGACTCCCTCAGGGACATCTTCTGTTGGCTGATTTTTTTTCTGTGTATGTTGCATATTTTCCAGTTTCTTTGTATATCTCATAATTTTTTGTTAAAAACTGGACATTTTCGATAATATACTGAAACACCTCTGGTATCATATTCTTTCATTCTCCAACTTTTGTTTTTGTTGCTAGTTTGTTGTTTTTTGCTATATATTTTTTAAGCAATTTTCCTGGACTGAATCTGTAGTGTCAGTAATCCTGGCAGTGTGTGTCCTCTGAGTTTAGTGCTAGCTTTATTTAAGACTTGTTTTTATTTTTAATCCTGGCTTCCTAGGGATCACACTTGGGTCAGTATAATTTAGTGATCACCCAATGATTGATCAGAATATTTCCTTAAATGCATTTCTATATGTTTTGCACGGGGATCTGTGTGAGAAGAAATACTTTCAAACCTTAGGCAGTTTACAAGACAACCTTAGTTTTCACTTCCTTCTTGCACAGAGCCTCAAGGTCAGCCAGAGGTGAGAGAGACTAGAGCATTTTTTTCCTAAGTCTCTCCTGAGAATGGGCACTGCCTTGTGCATACCTGCAGCCTTTTAGGTCCCCAGGAATATGTCAGAGCTTTTCAAAGTTCCCTGTGGTCCTTTAGTTCTCCAGTATTTTCTTTTAAATTCCTGGCCAGGCTCCTGTTGGCCTCAACTGAAATCACAGCCTTTGGCAGCTGGTGATGTTGCCAGCAATTTGCTGTTGTTTTGGTAATGTCCTGCGTATAGGCTTTTTTGACTCTTGCTGGGATAAATTCAAATAGCCACCAAATTCTGAGAATAGAAGAATTCCCAGTAAGCTGAAAGTTTGGGGAAAATATTGACTGTCCTCAGGGAATAATGGTCATGCTTTTAGCAGACCTCCACGAGTGGTCAGATCTCTCTGTCGTCCACAGTACTATCAACTTTTTGCTACTGCACCGCTGAGCTAGGAGGAGAAGAATGGAAAGAGCCCCAAGTGAAAACTTCACAAACCACCCCCCATTATATTGAGGTTCAGTAGTTTCTCTTAGATAGACTATTTTCAGATCATTTTGTGATCTTGGTTAATTACTTGTTTGGCCCATATTTTTATCGTTTAGAAGGAGAGTAAGTTCACCAAGGTCCTCACTACTCCACTTAGAAAGTCAGTACCCCAGGGCTTGTACTTTTAACTACAACATTCTGCTGAAATTTATGTTCACCTACATCAACTTAGCTCTTTCCAGATATCTTTCTTGCTGCAATGTGATAGATCACTTTTGTTTGGCCTTTCTAGCCATGGTCTTGTAACTCCCACCCAAGTGATTGGGCAGGACTGTGTGATAAGGTAATTTTGGCCCACCAAAGGGACAGGTCAATTTTGCCATCCCGCTGGGTTTGAAATGAGCCACCCCAGAGGTGGGAAGGAGAAGATCCCACCACCACCAAAGAAGAACAGCCAAGAGCCAACATGTCCTTTGGACCCAGGATCTCTGCACTGAGAAGCTCCTGGAAGTGGGAGACTGAGAGAGAAAGAGAACTGTAACACTGAAGATGGTGAGAAGTGGTGGCAGGAGAGACCCAGCAGCAGACATCCAGCAGCAGAGACCTGGCAGCAGGAGATGGCATGCTGGGCTTCTCAGCCCACAGAGTGAGAAAGCTGGGTACCTTTGGGCAGAGGCCTAGAGTCAGGGAGACACGTGCCTGCGAGCACAGCTGATAAGAGGCTGTCCTGATAGAAGAGCTGTATCCTGAGTGTTCCTAAGCCTGAATTGTAACTGTTACTTCCCTAATAAGCCCCATAATTGTAAGTATTGTCTGTAAGTTCTGTGTGGCCATTGCAATGAATTATCAAACCCAGCAGAGAAGTAGGGAGTGCTGTGAGATGGACTGTTGGTGTCAAAATTGGTAAAGATGGTGAAGAAAGGAGGCATGTCTGACCTCCACCTCATAGGAATCAGCCTTGGGCTGTTGATCTTAATTCTCCTTCCCCCATATGAAGTTAGAGGAGGTCAGACACCACCCCCATGCCATTTTTACACTTGGATACTTCAGTTCTTTCTTAAATTCTTCTCAGTGTGTACTTTTCAAACACTCCATGGCCCTGAAATATCCTACAACACTAACCACTTTACCCTAATGTAGGACCAGGACTGAATTGCATTATTGTCTATCAGTAAAGCCTTGAGTAATAAACTTAAGTTATGTCTCAGTTACCACCTGTGATCATAAAAGAACCTCTGTTTTAGGCTGTTGTTAAGATCAAATTGAATAACTCAACAAAGACAAATAACCCAATTTAAAAATGGACAAAAGATTTGAATAGACATTTATCCGAAGAAACAGTACAGACAGCCAAATAGCATAGGAAAAGATGCTGAACATCATTAGTCCTTAAACCCGTTGCCGTGGAGTCGATTCCAACTCATAGTGACCCTATAGGACACAGTAAAACTGCCCCAACTGCCTCATAGGGTTTCCAAGGAGCGGCTGGTGGATTCAAACTGCTGACCTTTTGGTTAGCAGCCATAGCTCATCATAGCTCTTAACCAGTGCGCCACCAGGGCTCCTCATTAGTCCATAGGAAAATACAAATCAAAACCATAATGAGATACCACTTCATACCTATTTGTTGTTGTTAGGTGCCCTCGAGTCAGTTCCAACATATAGCGACACCCTATGCACAACAGAACGAAACACTGCCCAGTCCTCCACTACCCTCACAATCATTGCTATGGTTGAGCCCATTGCTGCAGCCACTGTGTCAATCCATCTTGTTGAGGGTCTTCCTCTTTTTTGCTGACCTTCTACTTTACCAAGCATGATATCCTTCTCCAGGGACTGGTCTCTCCTGATAACATAATCAAAGTACGTGAGCTTCCAAGGAGCATTCTGGCTGTACTTCTTCCAAAACAGATTTGTTCATTCTTTTGGCAGTCCATGCTATATTCAATATTCTTCGCCAACACCATAATTCAAAGGCATCAATTCTTCTTCAGTCTTCCTTATTCATTGTTCAGTTTTCGCATGTATATGAGGCAATTGAAAATACCATGGCTTGGGTCACGCAAACCTTAGTCCTCAAAGTGATAATTTGCTTTTTAACACTTTAAAGAGGACTTTTGCAGCAGATTTGCTCAGTGCAATACGTGATTTGATTTCTTGACTGTTGCTTCCATTGGTGTTGATTGTGGATCCAAGTAAAATGAAGTCCTTGACAACTTCAATCTTTTCTCCATTTAGTATGATATTGCTTATTGGTTCAGTTGTGAGGATTTTTATTTTCTTTATGTTAAGATATAATCCATACAGAAGGCTGTAGTCTTTGATCTTCATCAGTAAGTGCTTCACAGATAATAAAAAGTGCTGGAAAGGATGTGGAGAAATTGGAACCTCATACATTGCTTGTGGGAATGTAAAATGGTGCAGCCACTTTGGAAAACATTTTGCAGTTCCTAAAAATTATAAACACAGATTTACTATATTACCCAGAAATTCCAGTCCTAGGTATATAAACAAACAGAAAGCCCATTATCATCAAGTCGGTTCTGACTCATGGTGACCCCATGTGTTACAGAGCAAAACTGCTCCATGGTGTTTTCTTGGCTGTAATCTTTATGGAAGCATATCGTCAGGCCTTTTTTCTGTGGTGCCACTGGGTGGGTTCAAACTGCCAACCTTCAGGTTAGTACATGAGCACAAACCATTTGTGCCACCCAGGGACCTTCCTAGGTACAATCACCCCAGACAAAACATATGTCCACACAAAAACTTGTACATGAATATTCCTAGCAAAATTATTCATAATAGTCAAAAAGTGTAAATAATCTAAATGTTCATCAACTGATGAATGGATAAACAAAAGGAGGTATATCCATACAATGGAATATTATTCAGCCCTAAAAAAGAATGAGGTACTGATACATGCTACAACATGGATGAACCTTAAAAACATTATGCTAAGTGAAAGAAGCCAATCATGAAAGACCACATATTGTTTTTAATTTACATGAAATGTCCATAATAGGCAAATCCAGAAACAGATATTTGTTGCCTCAGTCTGAGCAGAGCCCCTGGCTGGTGAAGTGGTTAAGAGCTCAAGCTGCTAATCAAAAGGTCAGTAGTTGAAATCCACCAGAAGCTCCTTGGAAACCCTATGGGGCAGTTCTCTGTCCTACGGGGTTTCTATGAGTCGGAAGCGATTCGACTCAGCGGCAACGGGTTTGGTTTTTGGTTTGGGGCTGGGGTAGGTGGGAGGAAAGCTAGTTTGGGGAATGACTGCTAATGTGTACAAGGTTTCTTTTCAGCAAGTTGAAAATGTTCTAAAATTAGTTTGTGGTGATGGTTGCATAACTGTGAATATTCTAAAAACCACTGAAATGTACACTTTAAATGGATGAATTTATGGTATATGGAATAATCTCAATAATGCAATATTTTTTAATTCAGTGGATGGGTTTTGTAGCAAACAAAAAAGATTAAATTGAAAAGTGTAAGAAAGGCCCTGAAAACCATGTTAGGTTCACAGGACTCTCACATCTTTACATGTTTACACCCTCCTCCTCTGCTTCAACACTATTTAGCTCAGTAACATCCACTCAACCTTCACATCTCAGCTAAAATATAATTTTCTTGGGGAATCTTCCTTAATCATCCTATTCCATAGACCCAAAACTAAGCATGGAATCTAATGATACTTTCACATAGCCTCCCTTTTTTGTTTTATTGTTAAAATGTGTCTAATCTTGTGCCTCTTCCCTGATTGTGAGATATGAGGGGTCTAAGACCATGTGTACTTTCTTCACCACTGTATCTTCAAAGCCAACCACAGAGCATATCAAATAAGGGACACTCAATATTTGTTGAAGAATGAATGAATGGATGAATGAATGAACAAATTTACATAGCTGTTCTATATTCTCAAGGATCAATGAATTTTTAATCTCTCTTGATCAGCTGTTGGCTTCACCCAGGAAAGGGATTTATATGGAGCTTCCTTGGACCAGTCTGCGCCATCTTCTCTGTGAGTAATGACACCAGAGCATCCTTACTGTCCAGCTGAGGGTTATTAGAAGAGCAGGATTCATAAAAAGGTGACAGGAGCAGGAATGTCCCTGGATTTTCATAGGTTTAGTTTGGTTCTCTAAGACTGCTCCTCAATCTACAAACTCGAAGACTGTTACCATTGCTGTCAAGTCGATTACAGCTTATAGCCACCCCGCAGGACACAGTAGAACTGCCCCACAGGGTTTCCAAGGCAGTAAATCTTTACAGAAGCAGACTGCCACATCTTTCTCCCAGGGAGCTGCTGGTGGGTTTGTACCACCAACCTTCCGGTTAGCAGTCGAGTTCTTAACCACTGAGCCACTAGGGCTCCTATCAAAGACTGTTACTAAATATAAAAACCACTTAAGTATGGAATTGGTGGTTTATAGACTAGGGTGAATAGGTATCAGGTTTGAAATTTTATTCAATAAACCTGTGGTTTCCCAAAGGTCAATTTAGCTTTCTTTCTGATGACCTTCTGGATTTTGAAAAACAAACTCTCGTCCCTCAACAATGATGTGTCCACACTTCAGAACACAAGGTAAGATGAAGAAGAGGGCACACAACCCCATAGACATGTGTGCTCCAAAGGGCAAAGCCATGTGCCTCGGCAGCTCCTCATATCCTTCTCAGAGTAAGCAGATGCAGAAGAATCCTATGGCAGCCAGCTCAGATTCAGTGTTCTGCTGCTGACATTCCAGCCAAAATGTTCTGTCCATCTATAATCCAAGCTTGTGACCCCCTCAACAACAAGGAATTGAACAAAAATTGACATTGGTTGATAAACGCATTTTGAACTTTTGTCAGTCCTATGACAAAGTTCAAAGCACATTTATTTATTCAGGAAGCATTTAGGACAATGCATGAATGTTCCCATGACTCAGCTTGCACTTTCATACCTCACCTTCAGTTCAGGCTCCTTCTTGGCCCTCATCAGTTCCTCCATCTGGAAAAATCCTAAAACCAAACCAAACCCATTGCCATTGATCAATTCCGACTCATGGAGACCCCATATGTTACAAATTAGAACTGAGCTCCCTAGAGTTTTTGTGACTAAGTCATTATGAGTCGGGAAACTCAATGGCACACAAGAATCTGTATGGGAGCATATCGCCAGGCCTTTCTTCAGGGCCACTGTGGGTTCAAACCACTATCTTTCAATTAGTAGTTGAGTGCAGTTTGTGCCACCCAGTGAAAAATCCTATTCAATAACAAATCCTCTAAAACGCTTGGAATTCCTTTGCTCCAGGCACCCTTGTACAAAATCAATGCCCTTTCCTATAGGTTCCTATCACTATCCTTCCCAAATATTGCACATCATTGTTTGGTTGGATTAGTCATTTGACCAGAACTCTATGAAAACAGAAATCTCATCTTTTTTGTTTTTAATACCCAAACCCTAGCACAGATCTGAGTGCCCATCACGGACACAGTAATGTCAGTTAAATAATTTAAGGAGCTTCATGGAACGTCACAATTGTTTTGAAACCCACATGATGAAGTGTCACTACCCTCCTCAGTCCAAGTCAAAATGTCCTGAAAACAAACGGCTTTTCCTTTGGGGGAATCAGTGAAAGTGAAAACCAAGGCTGATCACAACTCAGTCTGAGAACTCACCACTAGGGGAGAGGGAGTGTTGCTAGAGGTGACCACAGGGTGGAGATGATAATGACCTTGATTTTGATGCTCTGAGTGCATCACCGGGATCATTTCTCTCCCCTCCCAGGATGCTGACGTTTAAAGCGACAGCTCAGCTCTTCATCCTGGGCTGCACCTGGTGTCTGGGCATCCTGCAGGTGGGCCCAGCTGCCCAGGTCATGGCCTATCTCTTCACCATCATCAACAGCCTGCAGGGTGTCTTCATCTTTCTGGTGTACTGCCTCCTCAGCCAGCAGGTACCACTGCCCAGTTTCCACCAAAGACTATTCTTGTCCTCACCCCTCTCAGTGAGCTGACCCTCAGCATTTGCCTCTGCAGGTCCAGGAGCAATACAGGAAATGGTTCATAGGGATTAGGAGATTGAGAGAGGAGTCTGAGATGTACACGCTGTCCAGCAGGGTCTTGCCTGATGCCTCCAAACCCAACTTGGTAAGACCATGCATTGTTCTTCCCCAGAGTACTTCACTAACTGATCCACTCAAGGAGCACATGTCAATCACATTGGGTAATCTGGATCTACAACAGGTGATGCCCTAGGATGGCTCATAATTGGTTTACTCCTTGACTCATTGAAGGCATTTTTCTCCATTAACAATGGTCTCAGTTTAAGTTTGTTTAAAAAGACATTTGTTGCTCTTACTCGTTAGGGAACTGTGTTCATCCTGACTCCTGCACAACAACATTCTTATTCAACCCCTAGTACATGCTATGCATGGTGCCATATATTGTTCAGTTCTATTTGCAAGAGAAAATCCTTACTTTTAGAGGTTCTGGTGAACTAAGTAAGCAGGAATCAGTGATGTGAAACACTGACGCTCAATATTCTCAGAGCCACGTTAGTCTATGCTTTTCCTCTACACTCACTTCTATTTCATAGTTACTCAGCACCATCCCACAAAAAAAAAGGGGGTACGGTATACCTATTTATGAAGTAAAAGGAAATAAGTGTTAACTGAGATTTGAGATGTCCTCAGCAAGTCTGCCTGGTATTTTCAACACCCTCTACCCACTGCAAAACCAGGAAGAAAAAACATAACAGCGTGAGATAATTCGTGGCAACTATTGCTAATGACCAACCTTTATTTGTTTAGATTTACAACGTTCTTTTACCTATGTTTTCCCACCTCTTCTTCCATCTTCCCTACTATAAGTGTGATTATTATCCCATTTGATTGATGAGGAAAGTAACACTCATGAGATTTATGTGAATTGTGCAGGGTCTCTTCAGTCAATGAGTTTAAACCCCTCTAAGCCTTCCTCCTAATTTAAAGGAGCCCATCACTCTGCCAGGCCACTCTTCTGCATCTCTCTCATCAACTTGTTCACTCAACTTCCACAATCACTGGTTCCAACACTGATTCTTCTATTCCCCCTCCCCGCTCACCTGCTCAGCAAATGTTCTTACCACCTATTTCACAGAGAAAATTCAAGTCATTAAGATGACACTTTGAGAACTCCATGCTCTCAATAATACCAGCCAAACATCAGTATCCAGCCTCTCCACATTCCCATCAGTACCATAGGCACAATGTCCTTTCTCCTAAGGCAATGCTTCCACTTGCCGTTTGGATCCCGTAATTCATGCCTTCTCAATATCCTTATATAATGCTTCATACATTCATTCTCTCAGATATAGATATATACCCCTCTTCCCATTTATGTTTCATCTTACAAACAGATAGTACTTGGCCCTACATCCTTTTCCAGTTACCAGTCAAAAGTTGGCTTTTCTGTCTCCATTTCCTTGCCTCCCGTTCATTCCCTCGGCCCGTGGAAATATGGCCTCTTTCCCCATCATTCCACCAAAACCAATCTCTATTAGGTCTACAATGATTTCCATGTCCCTAAATGTCCTCTCATCGACTTCTAACACTATTAATTACTCCTTCTTCCTGCAACATCCCATCCTCATTCCTTCTACATTCTTCTAATACACCCCTCCATGTCTTTCGTTCCATTGTCACATCTCCTTCCCAGTCTCTTGCTCTCCTGCCTCCCTCTATCCCTTATAAGAACCCTTGTGATTACATTGGGTCACTTGAATAAGCCAAGATGATCTTCTCACCTCAGGATGCTTAATTACATCTGCAAAGTGTCTTCAAGTCCTTACATTCACAGGTTCTGGGGATTAGGATATGGACATCTTGGGGGACCACTAATTTGTCTACCACACCTATCATATATAGGCTTGGTTAACCTAGTGTAGCACTATCAAAATCTGTCTCATATTATAAACATTTGAAAAAATATCTCCTCAACCCCACCATGCTCCTGCAGAGATGATATACACATTGAGGGAAAGATACAGTATTTTCTGTCTAAAGAAATAGAGTATGGTATCAGATATAGTCAATGAAGACTTTTAAAATTCAAGTGATCTGATCCAATATTTCTACTATCTATGCTGCAAGGAACCAAACAAATCCGTTGCTTAATGTAATTTTATCTTCTATGCCCTCTTTTATGGCTCCATACATAAAGCAAAGGTCTCTGAGTGGCACAAATGATTTGCACTCGCCTACGAACTGTGAGGTTGGTGTTTCGAACCCACCCAGTGGCACCACAGAAGAAAGGCCTAGCAATCTACTTACATAAAAGAGTACAGCCAAGGGGGTCTGGGGACCATGGTTTCAGGGAACATCTAGGTCAATTGGCATAACAAAGTTTATTAAGAAAATGTTCTGCATCCCACTTTGGTGAGTGGCGTCTGGGGTCTTAAAAGCTAGCATGTGGCCATCTAAGATGCATCAATTGGTCCCAACCCACCTGGACCAAAGAAGAATGAAAAACACCAAAGAAACAGGGAAAGTATTGGCCCAAGCGACAGATAGGGCCACATAAACCGGAGATTGCTTCAGCCTGAGACCAGAACTAGATGGTGCCCGGCTACCACCAATGACCACCCCGACAGGGAACACAACAGAGAGTCCCTGACGGAGCAGGACAAAAGTGGGGTGCAGAACTCAAATTCTAGTAAAAAGACCAGACTTAATGGTTTGACTGAGACTGGAGGGACCCTGGAAGACATGGCCCCCTGACTCTCTGTTAGTGCAAAACTAAAACCATACCCTAGGCTAACTCTTCAGACAAAGATTAGACTAGACTATGGGACATAAAATGATACTTATGAAGATTGTGCTTCTTAGCTCAAGTAAACACGAGACTAAATGAGCAGCTCCTGTTTGGAGGTGAGATGAGAAGGCAGAGAGGGTCAAGAGCTGGTTGAATGGACACAGGAAATCCGAGGCGGAAAGGAGGAGTGTGCTGTCACAGTATAGGGAGAGCAACTAGGGTCACGTAACTATGTATAAATTTTTGTATGTGAGACTAACTTGTATTCTAAACTTCACTTAAGGCACAACAATAAAATAAAAAAGAGTACAGCCAAGAAAACCTTATGGAGCAGTTCCACTCTGTAACACATGTCGACTCGACAGCAACAGGTTTTTTGGTACATAAAGCAACGTTTGGCAAACCCTGAAGCAGAGGTATCAGGACATACATATTGAAACATGCTGATCACTTTTGTCCCACATTTAATTGCTCTTATCTTCTGTAGCTTGAGGCTTAGGAAACATCAGGGAGGTGAGACTTCTAAGAAAGACCACCATCTAGCAAAATGCAATCTGACATGGCCTCTTGAGCTTAGCCTGACAAATCCAGCTGGCAAGGAAATTATGTAATTAGAAGACTTCTTAAATTTCATAGTTCCTTTTTCAAAGGGGACTTAAAATTTATCTTTCTATAGTCTTATATATCATTTCTAAAACTTATCTTTCAGGTTAATTAGAAAGCTCTTCTGAACTACATCTTTTGTCCCATGGAAAATTGGAAATGCCATTCTTTGAGCCATGAAGTAGGAAAAAAACGACTTTGTTGTGTGTTTCTCCAAGAAATTTATCATGTCAGCAACATGAAGGAAGTCATGGAGGACACGTCTGACACCCAATTCCTGCAGAATCTGGACTTTTCTGTGCCCTACACTGTGTTCAGCAAACTCTCAGCATATAGAGGGCAAGGTATGGCTCAATTCCGTGCTCACCTTGAGTTAAGCTCTATTCTACAGCCCCTCCCCTTCCTACAAAGACTCTTCTAGATGCTGAAAGTCTATAAGCAGGAAAAGCAGCCTCAAAGAACTTTTATACAAACAACACCCAAAAGGACTAGAATGTTCACACCACTGTCTAGATTTCTTCATTTCTTTGTTCTCTGTTTCTATTTTGTTTTCAGTCATTCAAAAATGTTAATTACTTGCCATCTTCAAGGCAGGATTCATTGTTCCTGCCTTCATGGAGCTTTCAGGGGGAAATAAAGTGATACTTGCATCTAGAGTTGATTCAGGGGCCAAAAAATTCCTTTAAAAGGAGTCCCTACAACTGGGCGATTGAAGTATAAACCATTTCACCCGCACTATCTTCTTTCATCGTTACATCAAGATGCAGAAATTTTCTAAACCCAGACCAGGAATGTGCACCGAGCTTCATCTCAAAGGAATGACTTGCAGGACTCCTAAGTGTCCTGATCAAATGCCGTTTCCACTGCGCATTACTGCTTTCCTGGAAGAGCAATGCCATACGACCATGAAGCCTGGAAAATGCACACATAGGGTTATGGACTGAAAGTCTAAAAATTAAAAAACAAAATTATTAAAATGAAGGGAAATACATGTGATTTCAAGAATTATGACCTCCAGGTAAGGGACACCGTCTTAATCAATAGAACCAAAAAGAAAAGGCAATGAAGTAAACCCCTGAAATGTTTTCCTGCAACAAATCTTAAAGCTTCGAAATGGCAAACAACACAAATTTTGAAGTCAAGAAATGAAAAATATATACATTACATGACAAAAGATTAATATTAGGAGCATAGAATTAATTTAAGGAGCCCTAGTAGCACAATGATTAAACACTCGGCTGCTAACCAAAAGGTCTACAGCTCGAACTCGCCAGCGGCTCCACGTGAGAAAAAGACTTGGTGATCTTCTCCCATAAAGATAGCAGCGTAGGCAGGACACGCTATGAGGCAGTTCTACTCTGTCCTGTAGGGTTGCTATGAGTCGGAATCAACTTGACACCACACAACAACACAGAATTATCTAAGAAATTAGAAATAATTTCTAAAAATTTAAAAAGCAACCAACAAATTAGAAAAATTTAGAAAAGATATAAATAGGTTATTCTTGGGAAACAAAAAGGCAAATGGCCAATAAACACATAAGACAATGCTTATCCTCACTAGTAATCAGGAAAATCAATATCACTAGAACAAAATTCTATCAGATTAGCAAAAACTGAGCAATTGGACAATATTTAAAGTTGATTTCACTGTAGAAAATGGGTATTCCCATATGGTGTTAAGACATTGATACAGCCACTTAAGACAGCAATTTGAAAGTATCTATTAAAATTTAACATGCACAGAGCTTATCACCCAGAGATTACAGTGGTCTTTATCTATCCCAGAGAAAAACCCACATGCTCACAGGAAGACGTGCACAAGAACACTTATCACAGCAATATTTTCAAGATTACAAAACACCTAAACATCCACCAATATGGAAGAGCAAAATAAAATATGGTATTTATATGGAATATAGTATTATACAGTGATGTGAAAAGTGTGAAGTATATCAATCTGTACTTTTTTATGGATTTTTATACTTAGAGACAGAAAAATCTCCAAGACACATTATCAAGTGCAAAAAGCAAGCTCAAATACCCTGTAGTATGGTTCAATTTATGCTAAAGACAAAAACAATTATAATACATTATACGTTTTATGGGTTCTCATCAAAAAGTTGGACATAGAACTACCATATGACCCAGAAATCCCAATACTGGGTATATACCCAGAAGTGAAAGCAGGTAGGCAAACAGAAATCTATACACCAATGTTCATTACAGCACTTCTCACAATAGCCAAAAGGTGGAAACCAAAATGTCCATCAACAGATGAATGGATTTTAAAAATGTGGTATACTACTCAACCATAAGGAGAAATGAAGTCCTGATGCATGGCACAACATGGATGAACCTTGAAAACATCATGCTGAGTGAAATAAGTCAGTCACAAAAGGACAAATATTGTATGATCTCACTTATATGAAATAAGCAAATATATAGAAAACAAAGATTATTAGTGGTTACCGGGGGTAGGAGGGAAGGGGAAAGGGGGAGTTTTTGTGATAGTGAGAATGGTTCAATGTTACTGAATTATACATGTAGACATGGTTAAAGATGGCATATACTTTGTTACATATTTTCACCACAATAAAAATTTTTCTAAAGACTGGGTTATGAAAAAAACATAACTTCCATCACGCTCACACTTTCTTGCTCTCTCCCACACACACATCCCTTTCATCATGCCCGAGTTTAAGAAGACATCCTGAGGCTGACCCAGATGCTTGAGAATATCAACTGCCTATGATTAAACTCATGAAAGCCAGGCACTGTGTTCTTCACTCTGAGTAGAGACTGCTGGGTAGTGATGAATCTCAAAGGTAGCAGCCTCAACCCTACTTGGGCAAAAAGCAATAGCCCACAGACCTGGTCAAGCAGGACACCTGCAACCCAATGACTCAGAGACATGCACACCCCACTTGGGAGCACATGCCCCAATACCAATTCATGTGTTCATTTAACAACCATGTTGAAAGCTTATTTTCTGTCCAGCACAATGCTAGGCCTAAAGTCAGTCATACTAAACAAGTATGGTTTGGTCTCTGTGGTCTCAGGGAATTTAAAAGAGGATGAAGCCCAATAAACCATTACAAAAAGCAGTGTGGTTAGGAAGTAGGATTTAGGAAGAACGCTATTCCCAAACTTCATGCTTCCACCTTGGATGTAGAAAGCTGCTAGGCATTGCTGCCACCCTAGTAACAAGAAAAAACTGGGTAATTGACAAAACTGTTTTCTTGAACCATCAGAGAGCTGAGGTTACAGGCAACCATCTCGCCTGAATTCTAGGGAATGAAAGACTAATGTGAGTGTTGGCTCACCTATAGCAAAGCCCATTGTGGGCTGGTGTGAGGGCAGAGAACCCCCAGGAGCCTCAGACACAAAGGAGTTCTCATCCACTTGCAGGGTCTTCTTGGGCCTCCACCAGGTGCTCATGAGCAAGATTGGGTGGCAGGGCTGGTGACTGGATAGTCTTCCTCAGCTAGACCCAAAAGTTCATTAAGTACATGTTCTATCTTCCAAGTTACCACAATGTTTTGAAATGGCCCCACCACCACATGACCCAGGAGCCCTTTATTGAACCCTAACTAGCACTTTCTGCAGTTTTCCAGCCACTGTTTCCTCATCCCTTTTACAGTTTCTTTCTGCCCAGTTCCAAGGTCAATGCCTCATTTTCAGTTTTTGTCATAGCAGCACCCTATTTCTGATATTGTGTATCAGTTAATGTTGCATAAAAGAACCACCCCAAAACTTAGTGGATTAAAATAGCCAGTTTATGTGCTCATAATTCTGAGTCAGCAATTTGGGCTCAACTCAGCTGGGCAGTTCTTCTGGTGGTCTCACATGCGGTCACTTATGCTGCTTCAGCCACTTATGGTGGCTTGCCGTCGGCTAGATGGTCTAAGACGGCCTCACTCACGTCTGGTCGTTGGTGCTGGATGTCAGAGGGGCTCCTCCCTCCATATGGCCTCTCATCCTTGAGGAAGCTAGCCCAGCTAACCCTTGCTGTGAAGAGTCTAGCCACATAATGAGAATGTTCCCACACTTCGAAGGATGTAACCAATGTCACTGAAAAATTTGTGTAGAAATTGTTGAACGGGAATCTAAAGTACTGTGTAAACCTTCACCTAAAACACAATAAAATATTATTTTAAAAAATTCAAATCACAGCTAAAAGCGGGCAAACCCAAATGTGACTTCTGCTTGTGTCATGTTTGTAAATGTTCCATTGGCCAAAGCAAGTCACACAATCAAGTTCATTTTCAAGAGGTAGAGAAATAAACCTCACCTCTTGACAGGAGCAGCAAAGTCATATTGCAAAGAGATGCACAAAGAGTGATGGAATTATTGTTCCCACAAATGCAACTATCTACTGCACCATCATTACTCATCAGAAAAATGCAAATTAAAACGAGAAACCATGACACACACTATTATAGTTAAAATTATATTGGCTGACAATACCACATGTTGACAAGGGTGTGGAGCAAATGAAATTTTCTTTCACTGATGAAGTATAAATTGTTTCCACCACTTTGGAAAATCATTTGGCAGTATCTACTAGAGCTAAAGATATGACTACCCAATGACCCAGCAATTCTGCTTCTAGATTTATACACAAGAGAAATGAGCACATATGTCCATAATAAGACTTGCACAAGAACACTCACATCAACTTTATCCATAATAGCAAAACCTGTTAAGAACCCAAATGGCCATAAACAAAAGAATGGATTTTTTTTTTATTGTGGGAATACTACACAGCAATAAAGAAAGAATAAACTACTGATAGATGCAACAGAGATAAATCTCACACTGTATCAAGTGGAAATAAAAAGACACAAAAAGTCATACTGCATGGTTCCATTTCTATGAACAGAAAAACTAATCTATTGTGATAGAAGTCAAAATAGTAGTTACCTCTGGGGAGAGGGTTATTGGCTGGGGAATGGTAAAAGAAAACCTTCTGAGATGATGAAAGTATTTTATATCTTGATCTCGGTGGTGGTTAAATGGTCATGTTGTTGTTAGGTGCCATTGAGACAGAACCAACTCACAGCAACCCTATGTACAACAGAACAAAACACTGCCTGGTCCTGCACCATCCTCACAATCATTGTTATGCTTAAGCCCACTGTTGCAGCCACTGTGTCAATCCATCTCGTCAAGGGTCTTCCTCTTTTTCCCTGACCCTCTATTTTACCAAGCATGATGTCCTTCTCCAGGGACTGATCCCTGCTGATAACATGTCCAAAGTATGTGAGACGTAGTCTCACAATCCTTGCTTCTAAGGAGCATTCTGGTCATACTTCTTCCAAGACAGATTTGTTCATTCCATGGTATATTCACTATTCTCCAACACCACAATTCAAAGGCGTCAAATCTTCTTCTGTCTTCCTTATTCATCATCTAGCTTCTGCATGCATATGAGGTGATTGAAAACACCATGGCTTGTGTCAGGCACACCTTAGTCTTCAAGGTGACATCTTTGCTTTTCAACACTTTAAAGAGGTCTTAAAAAGCAGATTTGCCCAATGCAATGCATCTTTTGATTTCTTGACTGCTGCTTCCATGGGCATTCATTGTGGATCCAAGTAATATGAAATCCTTGACAACTTCAATTTTCTCCATTTATCATGATGTTGCTTACTGGTCCAGTTGCTAAGGATTTTTGTTTTATTTTGAGGTATAATCCATACTGAAGGCTGTGGTCTTTGATCTTCATCAGTAAGTACTTCCTCTTCACTTTGAGCAAGCAAGGTTCTGTCATTTGCATAACGCAGGTTGTTAATGGGTCTTCCTCCAATCCTGATACCTGTTCTTCTTCATATAGTCCAGCTTCTCGGATTATTTACTCAGCATACAGACTGACTAGGTATGACAAAAGGATAGAACCCTGACGCCCACCTTTCCTGACTTTAAACCACACGGTATCCCCTTGTTCTGTCCAAACTGCCTCGATCTATGTACAGGTTCCTCATGAACATAAGTGTTCTGGGATTCCCATTCTTCACAATGTTATCCATAATTTGTTACGATCCACACAGTTGAATGGGTATAGACATATACAGTTTATCAAGGTATACACTAAGATTTATGCACTTTTGTGTAAGCTACACATCAATTTAAAAAATCAAAAACAAAACAAGAACCCTAAGGGAGTAGGTAAGAATAGACAGTAGCCCGCTGCGGTGAGGCAGAGTGGAGGCAGAGAGCATGGACCTTGCAGCTAGAGTTCCTGGCTTCAAATCCTGACCCCACCACTTACTACCTGAGTGACCTTGGGAAACTTACCTCAACTTGCTGGGCCTCAGATTAATCTTTATATTGAGGATAATAACAGCAACTACCTCAAGGTGTCAATAACTCAAAAGATGCAAAGCTTAGGGAAGGAGCTACTATCTAGTTATCTGCCATCAAGTGGCTCCAATTCATGGTGACCTCATGTATCACAGAAAAAAACACTGCCCGTTCCTGCACTATCTTCGTGATTGTTGGTATGTTTGAGTCCATTGTTGCAGCTATTGTGTCAATCCATCTCACTGAGGGTTTCCCTCATTTGGACCGACCCTCTACTTAACCAAACGTGATGTCCTTTTCTAGTGACTGGTCTTTCCTAATGACGTGCAAAGTAAACAAGTCTCATCATCCTCGCTTCTAAGGAGCGTTCTGGTTGTATTTCTTCTAAGACTGAGTTGTTAGTTCTTCTGGCAGTCCACAGTATGTTCGATATTTTTTGTCAGCACCACAATTTGAACCCAACCATCTATTAAAAGTAAGCTCTAAACAAGTACTTGCTATTATGATGATGAATGGTTGAATATTCATTGCTAAGGAGAAAGATGGTCACTTTATAAGAATAAAAGTAACAATTTGCTAGAAATGTATAAAATGTGAAGGTTATCCATTTAATTACATTGCTTCAAAATATATAAATTTAAAAACTGACATAATTACAAAATTATTCAACAAAACAATCATGGTAGAAGTTTAGCATAGTTCTCTCAGTAAATGATAGATAACAGACTAATATTTATAAATTTGTAGACTATTAAACATGAACAGCATGCTTGATCTAGTGGACATATGTAGAAAACATACATTGATTTCAACAACACATGAAGTATCTATAAAAACTGACTATATACTAAGTGAATCAATTAGGGACTGCATTCAGCTATAACACCCCGCCCTTGCCACCAACTACCACTCCAAAAAAATGGTGTCTTCTACCAGTACGAAGTATTTTATTTGTCCATGTTAACAAGACAACCAGAAACGAACAGCCCAGGGCTGGTACAGCCACACAAAAATACCACTGAGGAATCAGGATCATTGTGATTTCTGTCCTTAACCTGTGGCTTTCATCCTCAGGGTAACAGGATGGCTCCTCTAGCTCTGGACATTGTGTCTGCTGTTACAAAAGGCAAGACATGGAGGATCAAGCTAAATGAAACCACTCCCTTCCTACAGTTTTCCCAGAAGCCACAGCCAGTGACTTCTCATATTCATACTGACCAGCACTAGGGGACACATGACCTCTCCTGGCTGCGAGAAGGGCTGGGAGGTGAAGGTTTTTTAATAGTGCACATTACCAACCTGAGCAAAAAACCCAGGTACTTTTGTAAAGAAGAAGGGGCAATTTGGGAAGAAAACTAACAGTACATGCCACTCTAAAATTTAAAAAAAATTTTTTTCAACAAATATCTAAGATTCAATAGCATAAAGATCATGTACTCTGTTCACAGTGTAACTAAATTAAAAACCATAATAAAAAGGCAACTAAAAAACACCCATATGCACGCAACGAACTTTCCAGAATGATAGAAATATTCTGTATCTTGAGTGGGATGTTGGTTACATACATATATGTAGACATCTGACAAGTTCATACAACTGTACATTTAAGGCTTTGCATTTCACTATAAGTTAATTATGCCTCAATAAAAAATATATCCATATATTGTTATTTAAAGCTCTAATTCTAAATACTTCATGAGTCAAAGAATAAGTGATCGTGGAAATTAAGACGACATTTAGAATTAACCCAAAATAAAAAATATATCAAAACACGTGATACAGCTAAGAGAGTCCTAAGAGGGACATTTATAGCCCCAAATAGTTACATTTTTAAAAACTGGAACTTAACTTGCAAAGGGCCCACCATACAGATGAGGCACTGATACAGGCAAGCCAATATTCCTCACGTTTTCTCTCCCACTGTGAATCCTTTTGTGCACAGTAAGTGAAGAGCTGTGCCGGAAGGCTTTATCACACTGATTACACGCATATGGTTTCCCTGCAGTGTGGGTCCTCACATGTACAATAAGGTGTGAAGACTGGCCAAAGGCCCTTCCACATTCCTGACACATGTAGGGCTTCTTGCCAGTGTGAGTTCTTGTGTGTTTCCTAAGGGATGAGGGCTCACTAAAGGCTCGCCCACATTCCTGACATGCATAGGGCTTCTCGCCAGTGTGAGTGCGCATGTGACTCTTAAGAGTTGACAGACGACTCAAGACCTGACCACAAGTACTACACTCATAAAGTTTCTCCCCAGTGTGTATCCTCTTGTGCACACTGAGGTGAGTGCTTGTCCGGAAGGGTTTCCCACACTGGTTGCATTCATAAGGCTTCTCTTTAGTGTGTGTACGCATATGTGTCTTCAACGATGAGTGCTCCCTGAAAGCTTTCCCACACTGATTACAGTCAAAGGGTTTCTCTCCAGTATGAGTTCTCACATGACTCCTAAGAGATGACGGTTGATTAAAAGCTTTCCCACAATCCTTACATTCATAGGGTTTCTCTCCTGTATGGTTTCTCTGGTGCAAAATCAGGTTAAAGTTCCTTGTAAAGGTTTTCCCACACTGATTACATTCAAAGGGTTTCTCACCAGTATGAATTCTCATGTGTCGTCGAAGATTTGAAGAATACTTGAAGGCTTTCCTACACTCTTGACATTCAAAGAACTTCTCTGAAGTATGAGTTTTCTCGTGCCTGGTAAGGTCAGAACTGTATCTGAAGGATTTTTCACATTTGTTACATGCGTAGCTTTTATCTCCACTACAAATTTTCTCAGGCACGATCAGGTGACAGCTCTGGAAGGATTGTCCATTTTCTTTACATTCATAGGGGGCCTCTTCAGTATGAATTCTCTGGTATTGAAAATGCAGTTCAATGCTGTTAAAGCACTTCTCAAATTCATTACATTTATAGAGTTTTCCTCCAGGTTGAGGTAGCTCCTGTCAATTAAGGAAAATGTTGAAGAGCAAAGGCTTTATTACATTCATATTCTTCCCCATATAAATTCTGTGTATGAGAAATATTTACAAAAATGGTTATTTGTAGGAATTCTGTGAATACACAAGTCTTGATCTAGTCTATGTTTAGAGCTTTTCCTCAATAACACTTTGCTATATAAATGGACCAGAGATGGTGCCTGTGTATTAGTCTAAAATGGTCCCCATGTTTTTCTTCACAACAGGCTAGGACATTACCCCAAAACCTGCTGGCGCCAAACTCAAATTCTCACACATCCAGTTGCCTTAAATATAGTTCAAATAATCATAATTTTAGCCATTTAGAGACTACCTATTTGACAAAAACAAAAACATTGCTGTTGAATCTATTTCAACTCATAGTGACCTTATAGTACAGAGTAGAACTGCCCCATAGGGTTTCCAAAGCTGTAAATCTTTATGGAAGTAGACTGCCACATCTTTCTCTTACAGAGCAGCTGGTGGGTTAGAACTACCGGCCTTACAGTTAGCAACCGAGTACTTAACCACTACACCATCAGGGCTCCTTACCTACTTGACATACGCAGCAAAATTGCACCCAAAATCTGCTAACCATAGATCAGGCAAACTCTATAGTTATAAAAGACCTCAAACTGCTGCTGCCCTTCAGAGCTCTCTGACCCAGACACTCCCCGCCTTACTGCTGAGTGACATCACCTAGACACATAAGTTCCCTCTCCACCAGAAGTTCCCTTGCTCTCTTCCCCTCTGGGTGAACTGGGTGGTATCCCTATACCACTGTCTCTGGAAGGTCTCTGGCTTTGAGGGACTGCCTCTCTCATGAAACCATATCCAAGTACCACCGAATAAAAAGTTTGTGTGCCACTGCCTCTCACACTTCTGTCTCTTCCTTCATCAACCCCCAAATCCCCAAACTTACCACACATTCACAGATGCTAAGAAACCACATTCTCTTGGGTGAGCACCACTTGTCTCAAGTCTCTCTCTTGGTTCTTGTGGAGCTTTTCTAACTGACATTAGCCCCAAACTTTTACTATGCTAGAGGACCAACAATAATCCCTGTGAACCTTAACTTACCCTTTTCATGACAATGGATGGGATCTCCCCAAAAATATCTTGGTTAGGAATTGACTCTTGGAGTTGAAGCTGAGGTTCTGAAATAAATTTGGGGGGGGGGGGAATTAAGTGCACAGAGAAGGGAACTGTGGGATCAAGGTGACCAAAAAATAAAGTAAGCAAGGCACCTGTGGATTTTTTTCAAATACTGACCCTAAATATGGGAAGAACTGCAAATGCATCCAAGAGTTAAGAAAAAATTTAAGGCATTTGGCTATCATAGGAACAAGAGATGAAAACAGTAGGTAATTACTAAGAAAGGACTCTACAAAGATTGGAACTGATATTGACAAGAGAATTAACAAAAACATACAGTGGAGAGGAAGTAAATAAAACTTACATGAGGAAATACTAAATGTAAAAAGTAGGACACTTCCTTCTGTGAAACCAGAATACAGCATTAGAGAAGGAGAAAGGATAGCAGAGTTTTCTAAGGGACCTCACACCAAACAGCCCAGCTTTCTCAGTTAAGAGCATTCAAATGTTTCCCTGGATTGACAATTTCCACATGTTCCCCCTACCAACCACAGCGTCTCTCCACAGTGATTCTTGCCTGCCTGGTGCTCACCTGGACAAATTCCTTGGAAGAGTCCTCTCTCGGTGGTCCACAGTTCTTCTATTTGCCCCCAAGGGGAAAACACACTGGGTTTGCACAGTTGATATCCTGCTCATGGGAAAAGACACCAGTGTGGGAGATCTGTGCCCTTCCATAAAACTAGGGCCAGTATTCTGAAGTTTCTAGGGGTTCTGAGGATGAGAGCAGGAAAATGAGCATGCCTGAATTCAGATGAACACAGTAAAGCTCTTTCACTAAGGAGCCATAGTACAAGCTCCCTCACTTGAGTCCCAGAGGATACCAGGGCTCTCCAGTCCCAGAAACACAGGGCCAAGCTCAGGGACACACATGAGAAGCCAGGAAGCATTGAACCATGGAGAAACAGCAATGGATGGCTCTTCATTCCCAAGGGGAAGCCACAAGCCTATAAGCTCCGTGAGGGCAAGACGTCTTTGTCTCTTCACCTGTTTCCCAAACCAGCTTAATTTCAGGAACCCGTGGATGTGCAGATGATGCAACAAGTGCAGCCTTACCCACTGCAGCCAGGTTCCTGCAGTTCTCCAGCATCACTTCTCTGTATAGGCTTCTCTGGGCAGAGTCCAGAAACACCCATTCTTCTTGGGTAAACACCACGGCCACATCCTCGAAGGTTACTGGTTCCTAAAACATCACACCCATCCCAGTTCAGTCAGGAACCACAACCACCAACAGTCACAAGACGACAATGTGCTGGGGAAGGGAGAAATGGTGCAGAGGATTTTCAAACTGGGTTCTGAGGTCTTCCAGAACCTGTCCCTTGACTCAGCGTCAGAACCAGAGCTCTTCTCTATCTATTCTGCACTCCCTGCATGATAGCATCAAGAGGTGTGGCTTCTGCTTCATGAAAGAACTTGTCCATCTACAACTAGCCAGAAAGCCCTTGCAGCTGTATTCTTCTCTAGCTCTAGGATCCAGCAGACCTGAGCAAGCAGAGGCTGAAGAAATATTTGGTAAATGACTGAAGTGTTTGCTCAGTGAGACTATGAAGACTGAAACACAGACAGCTCACATCCTTGCTTTATTTCCCCTCCCAATGCTCAGCAGAACGCAGTTCTCAACAGCCTGAAGAGGGTATGAATGAGGGAATGGGATCATTGCCTAGGTTGCCCCACACCCACTACAAGAGGCCCAGCACCTGGAAGCCTGGAGATCAGCCCTGGGCAGAGCAAAATTCTTTTGGCAGAAGAAAAACGTTTTACTGACCTGTGAACAGGTGGTCAGCAATCCAGGAGTCATCACTTCTGTGCTCTCCTGCTGAAGCCAGGCTGGGTCCTGAGCAGGCAGAGCTAGAGGAAAAGAGAGGAGCTGTTTGAGAGCCCATGCGTCGCCCAAGGTACACACACGCAGGCCTGGAGGCTGCCCTGTCCTGTAAGAGACCACATTCATGCACACACACACACACACACACAGAAAAACATGCATGTACACAGACACAAAAAAACAGACACACATGCACAAACACAGCACACACACAATGTGAATGCACACAGATGCACACATAAATGCATACACATATACGCACTCATGCACCTACACAAAGGCATGCACACACACATACACAAAGACGCACACCATACACATGCACACGCACGTTTGTCAGGGAAACTACAGCACTCTACCTTGCCTAGAGCCAGAATAACATTTATAGATAACACACACACACACACACACACACACCCCTATATTCCCTCCACTACAAATCCCAGAAGCCACTGTCTCAATTCACCAGCTGACTCTGAAGCTCCTGATGCTCCACAACCTCCTTTCTTGGATTCAGTCTCTTGGACAGTTCGTCCTCCCTGGCTGCTCAGCCCTTCCTCTGCCCTCCCTCTGCAGGGCTAGTATTGACCCACAAACTTACCACAAGCAAGGTACTGATAAACCACTAACACCCTGAGAGCCAATGTGAGAGAGGGTGACACCCTTATCTCCTGCCTTCAAATCCCTAACATCCTGACATTACCACCAGGTATTCTCCCTCTTTCCTACTGCAGACAAGCCAAAAACTCCCTGACCATCCCTGCCTTCTCCTTACCCTCGCCTCTCCCTCTTGACCAGACCTCTCCCTTGGCGTTTAATCCTGAGCGCATCCAGGCTCTGACCCTACTTCTCCCTCTAGCTGCTGTTCTCTCTGTTCCTCTGTGTCCATCACTCACTGCCCACTCACTTCCCACCTCTTCAAGGCCAACACCTTGCTAGGACCACCAGAGACCTCCTTCCATGGAGAGGAATCCAGTCCATGTATCTGGCCATCCAATCCCTCCTCTTGGAGCTCACTTCCCCTGGGCTTTGGTGACCACACCCTAAGCTATCCTTCTTGGTCTCCTGTACAAGCTCCTCCTCCATCACGAGATACTAGCATCCTCACCTTGCTGACCTTCCTCTTTTCCCCCTCTCCCTCTGTACCCTCAGCACTGACAGGCAACCTCACACAATCTTTGGGCATCAGTTCCCAACTCTATCCTGACAAGGCCCTAATCCCCAAGCTGACTCTCACCTCTCAACCTCAGACCCATGATTTATGTCCCCCAAAAATGGTATGTTCAAATCCTAACCCCCGGTACCTGTGGATGTGACATTATTTGGAAATAGGGTCTTTGAAAATATGATCTGCTAAAATGAGGTCATACTGCAGTAGGATGGGCTCTAATCCAATATGACTGGTGTCTTTATAAAACAGAAGAGACACGCAGGGAGATGCAGAGTCAAGATGGCCAGAGACTGGAGTGGTAGGTCTACAAGCCCAGAAATCAAGAATGGCCAGCTATCACCAGAAACTAGGAGAGAGGCATGGAATAGATTCTCTCTCAGAACCTCCAGAAGGAATCAAACCTGCTGACACCTTGATTTTGGGCTTCTGGCCTCCAGAACTGTGACAGAATAAATTTCTGGGGGGGGGTTGTTTACTTGTTTTTATTTCTATTGTCTTAAGCAGTTTGAGATACACTGTTACAGCAGCCCTAGAAAACTAATACACCACCATTGGCTCAAATATCTCCACTTGTCTGAGGAAACACGAATGAACGTATCCAAAACAAGCTCATCTTCTTCCTGAAGCCTGCTCTTACTCCAGTGTTCCCAGTCTCAGGAAGTGACTTCCCTGCCTACAGCTGCTCAGATCAGAAATCTCACCTTCTGGCACCCTACAGACCCCACCAATTTTTTAAAAAATCGGTGATGATGCTTCTACATGGAGTATTCACCACTCATCCCCTTCCCTCGCACTCCATCGCCACAATGGCTAATGTCCACATTACACCTTCTGCTATGGACTGAACTGTGGACCCAAAAAATATGTGTTGTAAATCCTATTCCCTATACCTGTAGTTATAATTACATTTGGGAATGGGTTTTCTTTGTTATGTTAAAAGGCCATACCAGTGTAGGGTGTTTTAAGCCAATCAGCTCTGAGATATAAGAAGAGCTGATTAGGCATAGAGAGGCAAGCAGAGATGGGGGAAGATAGATGCCACATCACATGAAGATCACCAAGGAACTAAGGAACAAAGACCTTCCCCCCAGAGCCAACAGAGAGAAAGCCTTCCCCTAGAGCTGACACCCTGAATTCAGATTTCCAGCCTCCTAAACGGAGAAAATAAATTTCTTTCTTAAAGCCATCCATTTGTGGTATTTCTGTTACAGCAGCACTAGGTAACTAAAATACCTTCTCTTTTTGATTCCACTTAAGTGTCACTCCCTCAGTGTGTCCCTTCCTGGAGTCTATTCCATGATATAAAGGGTCCCTTCTCATCTTGTCTCTACCGGTACCCTCCTCCTTTTTTCACAGCCCTTACCTATCTTAATCAGATGTTTATTTGCTTCCTCAGGCGCTTCTTTTCTGTCGCCCTCAGACAGACTGTGAGCTTCACAAGGACCAGCCTGTACCCTCTTCTTTTCACCCTCAACATCCCACCCTCGCACACGCTGACACGTAAGTGCTAGGTATCATCTAGTAAGTGAATAAATGCATCACCACCCAACTGTCTCGCCTAGGCCTCCTGCACATAGATTGTCCCACTCTCTCCACTGTGCAGGACAGAGTTCCCACAGAAGACCTAGCTGCCGTCTTACAAAGGCCTGCTTACAAGGTCGGCATCTGAGAACTTGATTTTGGGAGGGTTCCCGCCACCCTAACTGGTAAGAGTGGCTCACTGTGTCCAGACTGTGCACACACACTATGGTTTATACTGAACCTCTGCTTTCCTTCTGGGAGTCTGGAATTTTGGAATGTGCCAGGCAGGGACTGCCCACATGACCAAGTCTCAACAAAAACCCTCAAATGTTGAGTATCTAATGAGTTTCCCTGGTGGACAACACTTCACATGTACTGTCACAGCTCTTTGCTGGGGGAACTCAACGCATCCTGTGAGACTCTACTGGCAGAGGACTCTTGGAAGCCCGTGCCTGGTTTCCCCAGGCTTTGTGTCATGTGTCTTTTCTCTTTGCTCATTTTGTTTTGTATCCTTTCCTGTAACAAATCCTGTGAACAATCGCAGCCTGAGCATAACTATATACTGAGTCCTGTGAGTTGCCCTAGCAAATCATCAAACCTGGGGGTGGTCTTTATTGTTTTCGCTGTTGTTGTTAGCTGCCATCCAGTCACCCCCAACTCATGGCGACCCCACGTACAACACAATGAAACACTGCACAGTCCTGCACCATCCGCATGATCAGTTGTGGATCAAAATGTTGTGATCCACCAGGTTTTCACTGGCTGACTTTCAGAAGTAGGTCACCAGGCCTTTCTTCCTAGTCCTTAGTCTGGAAGCTCCACTAAAAACTGTTCAGCATCATAGCAACATGCAAGCCTCTACTGACAGATGGTGGAGGCTGCGATGAGGTACACTGAAGGTGGTTTTAGAGACCCTCAATACGTCTATTCCACGTTCACCCCCCAAGTCTAGGCCACCACCATTCTATTTCTGCCTCTGCCCCCTACTCCCTGAGACGCTTCGTCCACCCGCACCACAGGTGCTGTTAAAACCACAGGCACCCCCCACCACTCACCTAAATGCTTGGCTGGCTTCCCAGTGGCCTTGGAACATGGGCCAAGGTTCTTCTCCCACCTTCCAGGCCCTGGATGATCTGGAGCCCACACCCTCTCCTGTCAGCTTCTATCATTATCCACTTCCCTCTCCTTCCTCTCACAAGCCTTCCGTGAACCCTTGGACACACCACGCTCTCTGCTCTGAGGCATTTTACAGATGCTGTTCGTAGGCCTGAAATCTTCTCTCCAGCATCTCCCAATAGTCCAATGCTCTGCCAAGCTAAATGATACAGTAATTATGTTCTAAGCCAGTGCTTCTCAACCAGGGGCAATTTCACCTCCCCCCCTCCCCAGGGGCTTCTGATGATGTCTGGAACATCTTTGGCTGTTACAACTGGGGCAGAGAGATGCTACTGGCATCTGGTGGGTAGAGGCCAGGGATGCTATTCAACATCCTACAGCGTACAGGTCAGCCCCCACCACAGAGAAGGATCTGGTCTCAAATGTCACTAGTGCCAAGGTGGAGAAACCCTGATCTAAGCTTAAATTTCCAACACCCATCTGTTAGTTTGTCATACTGTGGTGGCTTGCGTATTGTTATGATGCTGGAAGCTACGCCACCAGTATTTCCAACAGACGCAGGATCACCCGTGGTGGAGAGGTTTCAGTGGGGCTTCCAGACTGACAGACTTGGAAGAAAAGCCTGGCAATCTACTTCTGAAAATTAGCCAATAGAAATCCTACAGATCACAACAGAATATTGTCCAAGATAGTGCTGGAAGACGAGCCCCCTAGGTTGGAAGGCACTCAGAATACACCGTGGCTACAACAATGGACTTACGTATACCAACGATTGTGAAGATGGCACAGGAGCAGGCAACATTTTGTTCTGTTGTACATGGGGTTGTCATGATTTGAAGATGACTCGATGGCAACCAACAACAACAAGAAGCTTAAATTTATCTGTCCTTTCTCAGACTCTTCCATGTTCTCCAAGATGAAGTTCTTCTGTCACATCCTGGTCTTCACTGAAAACTCTGATCACACAGCCAGACTGAACTCCACAGGGGCAGGCATTTTGTCTGCAATGTACCCTGTACTTCTCTCACCACACAACAGCCATACTCCTTTCAAGAGCAACAAGGTAGAGCCTGGCCCAGAGGGTTTACCAAAAATACACAGAACGACAACACATGCATTAAATCTGACGATTACTTCCTGTCGATAATACAGATTACAAAAGCATGATTAAATGATATTTTTAAGAAACACGCTTATTCTTACTACAAAGGCGAGTTGAAAAGAAACAAATGCCTTGCAATTAAAGCCAAAATGTTATTTGTCCTCCAGAACTATCTTTCCCCTATATCCCCTAAGAAGAGGCTTTTAACCTCATTTTTTAAAAGTTCAGTTAAAGCATATGCCATTTGTAGTAAATTCTGTTGTAATTTTCAGCTTCGACATAACGACACAGGTCATTCTGGAATTCCCCGCTGTGAATCTTTGTGGGGATTTTCTCTCAGGGCCCAGCGTGGCTAACAGGACAGCAAGCAAGCTGAGTGGTCCTGCTCTTTCTTAACAGAAAGATGTGTGACCAACAGGAAAAAAAATCCTGCCCACTATCCTTAGAAAGTATCTTTCCCCGTTACGGATTGTGCCCCCAAAAATGTGTTGGAATCCTATCCCTATACATGTGGATGTAGTCCTATTTGGAAATAGGATTTTCTTTGTCATGTTAATGAGGTCATATCAGTGTAGTGTGTGTCCTAAATCTAATTGCTCCCAGTTATAAAAAGAACAGATTAGGCCCAGAAGCAAGCAAGCACAAACAGAGAAGACAGATACCATGTGGAGACCTCCAAGGAATGCCAAGAACGCTACAGAAGCTGAGACAAGGATTTTCCCACAGAGCCGATGCCCTGAATTCAGACTTCTGGTCTCTCCAACTATGAGAAAATATATTTCTGTTCGTTAAAGCCACCCACTTGTGGTATTTCTGTTATGGCAGCACTAGGAAACTAAGACACCCCCAAATGCATAAGTAACAGGAGATTTCTTTTTGAGTATCACCCGATGATGCCACACAATGCCTGCAGTCAGGGCAAACGGAGGCAGAACATGCGTTCGGTACACAACAGGGAGGACGGCAAACTCCACTCAGCACTCACTCACCAGAGCACCCGGATACCCCCAGGTCAAAGAGGCCCAGCACAGGCATCACCACCCTCTGGGTCTGCACTGGCGCCTTCCGTCCCTGGACAAAGTGACAGAGGTCCCGTTTAAAGTCGTGGCATTCCTCTTACACCCGTTTACCCCAACTGAATTTGCACGACTGGCCCTGCTCTGGGTAATGTTCCTGATAAAAGGGACACCCCACTTACCTTGATGAGATTTGCCTAACTCTTGAATATATTAAGCTAATCACTGTGATAGAATTTCAACGCCAAAATGGAATGGAAAGAGGGTGCCCATCCTCTGAGTGGCCACCAGCAGCGGGGGAGCCCCCAGTTAGGGAAAGGCTGGAGCAAAGGTGGAAGGGAGGGACAGCTAGGCAGGCTGTGGGGCAGCAGAAAGACCACGGGGGACAGAGTAAGCAGGGGTGGCTGAGTAGTTCCCAGAAGGAAGCCCTATGGTAGGAGAAAGGACTTGAACTTCCCTGGAATGGTGCTGCTTTCTCTGGAGAGGTGTGAACCTGACTTGCATTTCTCAGGAATCCCTCTGGCCTCAGGTGGAAGCAGCAAGCTGGCAGGACAGTCTCCATGGTGCAGGAGAGAGCTAGCGGTGGTGCTGGGCAGGGTGGGTACAGTGGAGACAGAGAGGACTGTCACTGGTGGGTTATGTTTTGCAAGTAAAGCTCGCAGAGCTTGCTGGTGGAGGGGAGGTGAGAGGTAATCAAGGCAAGAGAGAAATCCAGGCCAGGGAATGGGCTCTGGGTCAAAAGCAGTTGTCTCTTCAGCCCACACGCCAGGGGGTGAGGGGACTCAGAGTGTCCAGCTTTCACAAGGTGCTTAATGAACAGGGGCTGACGATGGGGTGGCCTGGGTCAGAGACAGGCAGTTCTCGTAAATAAACTCTGATGCTCAGGTCAGGTCAAGGTTGCCTAAGAAGACTGATGCAGAGAGGGTGCCTCTTCCCAAAGGAGGCCTCGTATAGGATATTTATACACGTTTAGGGAGAGGGGGAGAGCAGGCTGGAAGGGAAGCCCCTGAGACATTAACGGAAGTGCCCAGGGAGGGGTAGGGTGGGAGCCAAGGCAGCACTGATTCTGTTTCAGGTACTGTACAGATCTTCTAGAATGAGCACACAAACCTTTAGTAACAGAGAAACACATTATTTTTAAAAGCACCACCAATGTCTCCAATAACCACAAGAAGTAGATAAGGAGCCCTGGGTCCATGTGCAGCATCAGGGAAGCTGGCAGGGACGGGCCTGTGAGCTGTGGAGGAGCCAGGCATAGCTGGAGGCCTCAGGCAACAGGCGGGAGGTGTGGGGGGGATAAGGAGGGCAGCATTTAGAACCATCTCTGGATGGCCCTGGGCCAGGGCCGCAGGTCCAGGACTTGGGATCCTGATCCTCCCTCCTCAGTAATCCTGGGGGCCTGCTTCCTCCGCAGCAAACAGGAGAGTCCTGGGAGGGCATGGGTGTCAGGACGGGGACAACCCTCTCTGAGTAGGTGGTCCTGGGATCTCATGGCAGCCAGGATACTCTCAGCAAGTAGGGGAAGGCTGAGGATTCACTAAGTAAGGGCCTGGGGTGGCCCGGGGAGGGGACCTGCTGCTGCGCATCAGCCCCGCATCGTCTGTGAGAGCAAGGACCCCTCCCATGAGTGCACACATCAAAAGGTCCCCCAGGGGAGTGACGGACATGGGGGAGAGGCCCCCTTCTCCCTAGGGCAGGGCTCATGATGAGCCTAAAGCGTCATCTCCCATATTCTCTCCACCATCTTCACCAGCCTGAACATCCCTCATCCAGCCCTCGTTCATGATCCACTGCTTCCTGAAGGCTTCCAGGTCATGGAAGGGATGCGGGTGGGAGGAAGGATGGGAGGAAAAAAGGCAGGACAGCAGGAAAGGCAGGGTCCACGGCGGGCTGCTGACCACTCTCCCCAGACTCGCCCAGGGCCTGTGACCACCTGGGGACAAGCAGCTTGCTCAGGTGTTCTCACCTGGGCTGAGCCTGGGCCTCCTGCACACTCCCGACTCCCAGACTCCCAGCTGTAGGCCCTAGATTCCCCTCCCCACCTCTTTCCCTTTCCCCACCTACAGAAACAAGTAGCCTGGCCCTCCTGGCTCTGGAGGGACCCTCACAGCAAACCCTCCCTAGTAGTACCGTGTATCCAGAAGACCAAGGCAACTTCGGCAAAGCTGGCAGGTCCTCCTCAGTCGAAGGTGCTCCCCTCTCTCCCACTGAGGGCTCAGTCTGTATCTTCAGGTAGACCCCTGGCCCCTGGGAAAGGCAGGGAGGGGCATTGAGCACACCGAGGCCCCAGGATGTTCCCAGCCTAAAGCCTCAGTTTGGGGTCCTGTGCTCAGAGGACCCGATGACATGCACTCACCCCTTCCCACTGCAGGTGCCAGCCTTCGACGAGGGTCTCCAAGGAGATGCAGAGGCAGACCTGATACCTCTCGGATCACGGATACCCCAGCTGGAGGTCAGGCCATGAGCCCCCAGAGACGCTGCAAGATATTTTACTTTATGGAAAGGTTTGAGCGTTTATGTCTGAATACAAATGTCTTCATTAGAACAATTCTGAAACAGGTAACTCTTCTTGAAGGGAACGTGTTGAGGAGCTTAGCCACTGAATTTCTGTATTTGTTTAGCAAATACTTACTAAGCACTGCTAGTGCTGGGGTAGGCTATAGGTACTGAGGATGCGGCAGAGAATGGGGTAAAACCAGCAGTGAGGAGCGAGTGGTGTCAGGGAGACAGCATGGGGGTGGGGGGAGGCGGCATGGAGAGGTCCAGGATGGCTGGAAAGCTGAGCCGGGACACACCATCCTAAGAAAATCTCTGTCCCACATAGCTAACCTGGCCACCAGCACTCTTGTCCACATGACGGGGTGGCCTGAAGGCCTCAGCACTACTCCATGCGGCCTGAATGATTGGGACAAGGCTGAGTGATGCCTGGCATGGTCCCAGAAGGGCAGCTGACGGGTCAGCACCACCAACTGAAAGGCGCTGTGTGACCCTCGCTCTAGTTTTTCCACACATGCAGTAGAGCCTGGTGGTGAAAAGCATGGTCTCAGGAGTTAGGCCTGGAGCCAACTCCCAGCACCTCCACACCCAGCTCTACCACTTACGGGCTGTGTCTTTAGCAACGACCTGCTTAACTTCCCTAAACGTACGTCCAGAGTACGCCTCCTCTGCTGTTCAAAGCTCTCTGCTCCTCCCTGTTCCCTGGGCTCTGAGGCAGCAGAAGCCCCTCCTGTCCCACCCTCGGTGGGTGACACTGAGGGGTCTGCTGGGCTGAGCATGGAGCTCTGAGGAAGGTGCCAGAGCCCTGTCCTGAGAGGAAAGAGCCCACAGAACCCAGAGGACACTGGCCCTCGTGGGGTCATCTTCCCTCCCTCACACGGTCCACCTGCTGGTCTGGAGACGCCTTCACCCAGCATTGAGCCGTTCACACCTTCGTTCAACCAACATTAACTGAGGCCAATGTAATGATGTACTGAACACTCTGTAATGGGGTTACGGCAACAGATCAGAACCAAACCACCAAACCCACTGTTGTCAAGTCAATTCCGACTCTTAGCAACCCTACAGGTCAGAACAGAACAGCCCCATAGAGTTTCCAAGACTGTAAGTCTTTATAGGTGCCAAATGCCACATCATTCTCCCCCACAACAGCTGGTGGATTCAAACCACTGACCTCTCAGTTAGCAGCCAAGCACTTCAACCATTACACCACCAGTGCTCCCTAACAGGTCGGACAAGGCCCTGCAATCCAGCAGCTCCCATTGGGGTCTCAGAGAACAGACCTCCAAACGCCCTTTCCCAAGCAGGATACTCTCTATCCAAACAAGAGTGAAAACCGAGGAAGTGGAGGACCCAGGGAGGAGGTGGCAGGTCTCCAATGCCCAGGGTCTCTCACAGCTGTGTCTGCAGCCTATACCAGGCTGTACAGGGTGGAGGCACCATGCACTCTGGGAGCTTCCCAGCAAACAAAGCAGGGTCTCTACAATCTAGGCCTGTACCTCCTCTACTAGGTCAGGGTCTCTGACACTCCAGTGCTGATCCAGGCCTGGGGGAGGGCGCAGAAGGAGCCATCTCACTGGTTCTGGGACAGAAAGGACCAGCTCAAGCCCTCACCCGAACTCTGACCAACCTCAGATTGGGATCCCAAACTTTGGGAAGTCCTGAGTTTGGGGAGGAGGGTACTCAGGGCCAGAGGGGGGCCGGCGGCAGGGCTCTGTGTGTACTTCCTGTGCACTGTCCCACATAAGCCGGCTCTGCCAGCTTTCCCACACCAACACCAGACAAAGGGCTTCCTTCTGGGGTGGGTCTCATTTGTCCCCCAAAGGGTGAGGGATCCCAGACAACATTCCCACATTCTTCACGATCCAAGTGGTCCTCTCTTGTGTGAGTTCTCTCATGCAGAGTCCAGGCTCAAGCTCCTCCTGAAACCTGTCCCACTGCAATTAAATTCACAGTGTCTCCTCTCCAGGCCATCTATTCCTGATGAGGGTGAGTGATGAGGAGAAGCTTGCCTGTACTCTCAACCCGCGTGGGGATTCTCCGTCAGGAGCACATCTCCAGCGTTTTTGCAGATGTGCACTATTTTGGCAGTTCATGTTCTTGAAAGTGAAGGAGCTGAACGCTCTGTGCACAGGGCTTTATCCTATCACCACTTTCACTGGGCCTCTCTGACAAGCAGCTTTTTCCTGACAGTCGTCCACAAGTCGATTATATTTCAAACACTCAGTGCACATCTGACTCACATCTGTGGAAATGTTTACTTGTGGAACTCTCTGGGAAGAAAGAGTCTTGAGTGACAGCTAGAGTTTGCTCAAATCCCTGAGTCTAGACGCTCCTGTTAGACATGACTCGAACATCTCCCTGGTGCTGGTGCTGCATTGCCAACTCACATTTCCTCAACGTCTCCTGCGACAGAGAACCAATGACAACCCCCTGCGGATCTTACTCTCTTAGTCACCTTGTGCTGTTGTAACAGAAATACCACAAATGGGTGGCTTTAAAGAACAGAAATTTATTTTTTCACAGTTCAGGAGGCTAGAAGTCCAAACTCAGGATGTGGCTCTAAGGGGAGGTCCTTCTTTGTCTATTTCAGCTTCTAGTAGCTGCCAGCAATCCCCGGAGTTCCTGGGCTTGTAGATTTACCTGCCTCCATCACCGTCACATGGTATCTGTCTTCCCCTGTATGTGCATGTCTGTGTCTATGCTGTTCTTTATAGGCTCAGAAGTGATTAGGTTTAGGATCCACCTTACACTGGCATGACCTCAACTGACTAATCGACTGCATTACATTAGATTGCACTGTGGACGGTGATCACATTGTATTGTTAGATTACATCCACAGATATACGAGTCAGGGTTCTAACACATACTTTGGGAAGACATAATTCAATCATAACACTTACCATCTGCACATCATGAGATGATTTTTCCTCCCAAATATCCTGCATGGAAGTTGACTCTTTGGGTTTGAGATTCCCTGTCTAAAAAGAATTGGAAAAAAAAAATTTCAACTTCTTTCAGAAAGAAATACCAAAACTAAAACCAAACCCTTTGCCATAGAGTCAATTTTGACTCATATCAACCCTATAGGCCAGAGTAGAACTGCCTCATAGGATTTCCAAGTCTGTAATGTTTACAGATGCCGACTGCCACATCGTTCTCCTGCTGAGGAGCAGGTGGGTTTCAATTGTAGACCTTCTGGTTAGCAGTTGAGTGCTTAAGCATTGTACCACCAAAGCTGCTTCAGAAAGAAATAGCTATGAAACTGACTAAAAAAAAAGCTTTTTAAAAATACTGACCCTAAACTTGGGAAGAGACAGAAAGGAAAGGAGGCATCAGTAAGCAAAGACAGACTTTTAGGAGTGCGGCCGCAGGCAGAATTTGGCAATGATAGGAACAAAGGGGAAATGGGAGGCAATTTCCTAGCTAAATATTCTATGATGATTGAGACTGATGTTGCCAGAAAGGGGGTATTATCAGGAGAACAAGCAAGAAGCAGTCAGACAAAGAATACACACAGAAAGGTTAAATTTAAAGAGGAACACAACAATAACAAGTGTTACTGGCAGGGATGCAGAGAAATTGGAACCCTCATAAATTGCTGGTAGGAATGTAAAACTGTGCAGCTGCTGTGGAAAAGTCTGGCGGGTCCTCAAAATGCTGAACACAGAATTACCGTGTGACCCAGCAATTCTGTTGTTGTTGGTGGTGCCATCAAGTCGGTTCCGACTCATAGTGACCTTATATGCAACAGAACGAAACACTGCCCAATCCTGCACCATCCTCACAATTGTTGTTATGCTTAAGCTCACTGTTGCAGCCGCTGTGTCAATCTATCTCGTTGAGGGTCTTCCTCTTTCTCAATGACCCTCTACTTTACCAAGCATGATGTCCTTCTCCAGGGACTGATCCCTCCTGATAACATGTCCAAAGCATGTGAGACGTAACCTCGCCATCCTTGCTTCTAAGGAGCATTCTGCCTGTACTTCTTCCAAGACAGATTTGTTCATCCTGTTGGCAGTCCCTAGTATGTTGAATATTCTTCGCCAACACCACAATTCAAAGGCGTCAATTCTTCTCTGGTCTTCTTAATTCACCGTCCAGCTTTCACATGCATCTTTGCTTTTCAACACCTTAAAGAGGTCTTTTGCAACAGATTTGTCCAATGCAATGTGTCGTTTGATTTCTTGACTGCTGCTTCCATGGGTGTTGACTGTGGACCCGAGTAAAAGGAAATCCTTGACAACTTCAATCTTTTCTCCGTTTATCATGATGTTGCTTATTGGTCCAGTTGTGAGGACTTTTGTTTTCTTTATGTTGAGATGTAATCCATACTGAAGGCTGTGGTGTTTGGTCTTCATCAGTAAGTGCTTAAAGTCCTCTTCACTTCCAGCAAGCAAGGTTGTGTCATCTGCATAATGCAGGTTGTTAATGAGTCTTTCTCCAATCCTGATGCCCCGTTCTTCTTCATATAGTCCAGCTTCACGGACTGGTCCCTCCTAATAACACGTCCAAAGTTAGTGAGATGAAGTCTCGCCATTCTCATTTCTAATGAGCATTCTGGCTGTACTTCTTCCAAGACAGATTTGTTTGTCCTTCTGGCAGTCCGTTGAATAAGTATGGTAAAAGGATACAAACCTCATGCACTCCTTCCCTGATTTTAAACCATGCAGTATCCCCTTGTTCTGTTCGAACAACTGCCTCTTGGTCTATGTACAGGTTCCACGTGAGCACAATTAAGTTTTCTGGAATTCTCATTCTTCACAATATTATCCATGATTTGTTATGATCCGCACACTCAAATGCCTTTGCATAGTTAATCAAACACAGGTAAACATCTATTCTCTGGAATGACATCAAGGATATCATACATGAAGAAAGCAAAAGGTGTCTAAAAAGATAGAGAAGAAAAAAAAGACCAAAATGAATGTCAGAAGAGACTTTGAAACTTGCTCTTGAACATACTCTAGCTAAAACAAAAGGAAGAAATGATGAAATAAAAGAGCTGAACAGAAGATTTCAAACGGCAGCTCAAGAAGACAAAGCAAAGTATTATAACGAAATGTGCAAACACCTGGAGTTAAAAAACCAAAAGAGAAGAACACACTCGGCATTTCTCAAGCTGAAAGAACTGAAGAAAACATTCAAGTCTCAAGTTGCAATACTGAAGGATTCTATGGGCAAAATATGGAATGACACAGGAAGCATCAAAAGAAGATGGAAGTAATACAGTCACTTTACCCTAGGTACGGGTTAGTATTCCAACACGTATTTGGGGGTTAAGGAGGGAAGGACACAATTTAATCAATAACACAGGTTCAGCAACAAGTTAGTAGTATGAAAAAAGGGGGTGGGGAGAGAACTACTCTACAATGATAGAAACCTAAGTGGTTTAGCAAGTAACCCTTTGAACCTGCTGCTTTTGTAAATCCAAATGTGAGAAATTTGTTTTGGTCATGATTCAAAACTATAAAAACCACTTTTATGACAACCGAGGATTTATAATCATGAACTAGGTATCCATTAATTTTGGGGGTGTGTAATAATGGCCTTGTAGTTCTATAAGATGGTGTCAGTTTTTTTTTTTTTTTTTAGAGATACATGTTCAAGTATGTCAGAGTTAAGTGACAGGATAGCTGCGAGTTGCTCTAAAATACTCAGCAAAGAAAAAAGGTGACAGAAAAAAAAATCTTTATAATTGTTGAATCTAACTTCCTTCAACATTTGGGCAAATCCTACAGTTTAAGTTTTGGCTTTCTTTGTAACTATGCTGACCAGCGCTGCAGAGCCTCCACTTACCAGCTTAGAGAGCTGCTCCTAAAACTCCTTCTTTAAGGCATTAGAAGTTTTGGCTTGATCTCTTAATATTTTTAGAAGTCCCCAGGGCCCCTCCCAGGGCTTACATATGAATTCAGTAATCTTTTATACTAGTTAAAAAAGGACTTCCATTACATCTGAGAAACTTGATGACCTTTTAATTTCAGAATTCGCTAGAGCAGCACTGTCCAGTAAGCTTCCCATGATGATGGGAATGTTCTATGCCTACGCTGCCAAAATCACAGCCACCAGCCATGTGTGACTGTTGAGCACTTGAAATGTGGCTAGGTAAAAGGAGTGAGGGTAGAATCAGAGCACCAAGCAGGGGTTTGGCACAGGTAATTCCATTTCTGTGAGCCTCCAGCAAGGGCAGACAATCTAAAAACCTGTGTTGTTAGCTGCCATTGAGTACGCCCCCAACTCAGGGCAATCCTATGCACAATGGAACTAAACACAGACCAGTCCTGCGCCATCCACATGATCAACTGCAGATGGAACCACTGTGATCCACAGAGTTTTCAGTAACTGATTTTTGGAAGTAGATCCCCAGGCCTTTCTTCCTAGTCTGTCTGAGTCTGGAAGCTCCACTGAAACCTGTTCAGCATCACAGCAACACTCAAGTGTCCACTGACAGATGAGTGGTGGCAGCACACGTGGTGCATTGGCTAAGAATCAAACCTGGTTCTCCCTTATTCCAGACCACCATGAAAACCCGTTGCCATCAAGTCGATTCTGACTCATAGCGACTCTATTAGACAGAGTAGAACTGCCTCATAGCGTTTCCAAGGCTGTAATCTTTATGTAAGCCGACTGCCACCTCTTTCTCCCTCAAAGGAGCTAGTGGGTTCAAACCACTGACTTTTCAGTTAGCAGCTAAGCACTTAACAACTGCACCACCAGGGCTCCTTTTCAGACCACAGCCTCTGGTAATTTCTACTGGTTCCTCCCACTTAATAAAAAGATCGTTCTTCTCTTACATTCTTTCATAATACCTCTAAGGCCTGCTACGTCTCCCCTTCTGCCCTTATCAAGTTGTCATTTTATATTTGTTTATGCAGGTGTTTTTACCTCTCTCCTCCCAACTAGGATGTAAACTAAGTACAGACCTGTGTCCACTTTTACAGGACTTCATTCCCAGCCACCAGCACAGTGTTTGATACGTATTAGGTACTTTATATATCACGAATCAGCAAACTTTTCCTGTAAAGGGCCAGGTAGCAAATATCTCAGGCTTTGTGGCCCATACGGTATCTGCTGCAACTACTTTGTGGTTATAGCGTGAAAGCAGCCATAGACAATATGTAAGCAACATGTTCCAATTAAACTTAGAGAAACTGAGTTTATTTTTATTTACTGAGCTGGATTTGGCCCACAGGTCATAGTTTGCTGACCTCTGCTCTCTATCATGAGGTAGATAGAAGACATCAATCACCACATTCTCTCAACTCTACACCCTGCACGTGTCTCAAACATTCCAATCTTCCCAGTTCCACAGCCATCAAGCCTCGCCCACCATCATCCGAGTTCAGAACTTATTCGCACTCCCATATTGCGTCTATATCCACTCTTGTCCTTCCTAAACTCCACGCTCAATCCAGAAGATACTGCTTTGTTTAAGTCACAAATGTAACTACATCACTCCCCTATTTAAAACTGATTTAATGGCTTCCCGGTGGCCTTTAGAACAAGGTCCAAAGTTTACCATGACTTTCAAGGCCTAGTCTTCCTCTCCAGCCTAGCTCAGTGACTCTGAACTTTCTCTACTTTAGCTTTCCCTGTCTTTTCTAGACTCCAGAACACACCAGGCTTTGTACTCTTATCTGTGTGATGGATTGAATTATGTCTCCCGAAAATATGTGTTGTAAATCCTAACCTCTGGGTTATAATCTCATTTGGGAAAGGGGTGTCTTTGTTATGTTAACGAGGCAGGATTAGCATAGGGTGTATCTTGAGTCAATCTCTTTAGAGATATAAAAGAGATTAAACAAGCAAGTGAGCAAGCAGAGATGGGGGAAGATGGATGTCAAGCCACATGGAGATCTCCAAGGAACCAGGAAACAAGTTGAAGAGACAAGGACTTTCCTCTAGAGCCAACAGAGAGAGAAAGCCTTCCCCTAGAGCTGGTGCCCTGAATTTGGACTTATAACCTCCTAAACTGTGAGAAAATAAACTTCTGTTTGCCACAGCCACCCACGGGTGGTATTTCTGTTATAGCAGTACTAGTTAACTAAGACTGCAGTGTTCTCTCAAATCCTCCCCCACACTCATACTCCAAAGCCCAATCCTTTGTTTAGCTACCTCCAACTCATCTTTTAGGTTCAAACATCTGTCCCTTTTAAGATGTTTTCCCTCACCAAACCCACACTCCCTACAAATTCTCCAGTTACATGTTCCCATATCACTCAACATTATTTGTTTAAAATCTGTCTTCTCAGCTAGAATAGACCCTCCACTGGAGCAAGCACTATTTCAGTCACAATGAACCAGGAAATACGGTTCATTGAGGGCACCCTAATGAAAAGGTCTCCCCAATAATAATTCACTATAGCTACTATATGAAGCCGTGCATGCGCACACACACACATACACCACCACCGCCATTATAACATATATATAACATACAAATTAAATGGAAGAATGACTTAAAATGCCTGTCCATCATGTAAAAAAATCACACTAGATTTCGGATGTCTTTAAGAAACAATGCTAATTCTTTCTAAAAAGGCAAGGTAGAGCAGGTATTCTTTTTGACAACAAATGCCTTACTCTTCAAATTGAAATCTGGTGCTTAATTTTCCTCCAGAATTAATTGTTTCCTCATCTCAGTAAAAGTGAGCTTTTAACTCCATTATGAAAAAGGTAACAGTCAAAGGATATCCCATTGAGAGTCAACTCAATTTCAGTTTCTAGTACTAACATAACAAAGCATATGTCATCGTTTTTCTGGAGTCCCCTATATTTTGAAGGTTTGTGAGTATTTGCAGGCTAAGGGTAACAGCTGGAGGTCACTTGAAAAGAATTGAATGGTTCTTTGATGCTAACACTTGCGACTACAAATATACAACTGAGAAATCGCTTTTCTTAAGGTAAATTTATGTTACAGTGAAAAACACTGATGCCCACAGTCAAAGTAAAAGTCACAAGTTAAAAGCTGTCTGGAAAGGAAGGGAAAGGGAGAAGAGAAAAAGTGGAAGGAGGAAAGAAAGCTAAGCTAAGCTATACTAAACTAAGCTAAAACCAAAAAGCCAAACCTGTTGCAATCCAGTCAATTCTGACTCATAGCGACCTTACAGGAGAGTAGAACTACCCCATAGGGTTTCCGAGGAATGGCTGGTGGATTCGAACTTCCGACCTTTTGGTTAGCAGCCTTAGCTCGCCATAGCTCTTAATCACTGTGCCACCAGGGCTAGTGGATCCAAATTCTCCGTCCCCCAAAATACCTCCTGTCACAAATTCATCCCGATAGAGGATTCATTCAATTTTTTAAATTATCTGACAAGTCACTCAAACCATTTGACACACATAGACCCAGACCTAACTTTCCATTACAAAACTAGATAATACTAAGTCTCACAGGAAATAAAACGTAGATGTTCTAATAAAAGGTTATCTTGCTAAGAGAGGTAGGGTAGAGAGGGCCCTCTTGCTGCAATTTCCCTACAGATACCACAAGCAGGGAGGAACGGAAAGGGTTGGGCGAGTGTTCACCACCTGCCTGAGCTTAAGGGATATTTTCTGCGCTTTGGGAAGCCGAGTGAGTAGAATACGCTTGACAGCCTTTGCACAGTTTCATTGATTCCTCCCTTCCACGCTTTCGATTTGCTCCCAGTGCGCTCTGCGGAGCCCACTTATGTTATCCAACTGATCGATGCGACAGACCTGGACTGTATTCCCGCGATTTCCCTTTCAAAAGGATCACAGCCCTGTTGGCCCAGACCCGAGGCACGCGAGCGCGAGGGACGGAGCGGGCCCCGCCCTAGCCTGCGACAACCGAAGGAAGAAAGCCTGTCGGCTCGGGTGGCTGTCCTAGGTCCTCCAGCCCCTCCCCGCCCTCCCGAGGAGTTGGGCTGCACCTGCAGACGGACCGGAGACACTCCCACCGTAGCGCGGCACAACCCTCGCACGGCCGCCGCTGCCTTCTGCCACCGCTACCGCACACTTCCGCTTCCGGTCTCGGGCCGCCGGGAGCGGAAGTAGTAGGGGGCTCAGACTCACGGGCCCGGAGGGGCCCGAGGCGGTGGCGGGGGCTGCGGAGGCGGCAGAAGGGCCCGAAGGCTACGGCCCTTTCTTCATCCAGCCTCGGCGGAGAAAGTTTAGTTTCCTTCCCTGAGGGATGAGGTTAAGCCCTGGGGTACGGTCGGACCAGGTCTGGACGGTGAGTCCGGGGCGGGGCTTATGCCTAATGGGCGCGGCTGGGTCGGGTTTGTGTCCTGGGGGCGTGGCCTGAGCCTGAGGCAGGGGAATGGGGCATCCTCGCTGCACATTCTGGATTCTGAATATTAACTTTTTTTCCCTTGCCTTTCTCCACGCTTAAGCCAATTCCCTATAAAAACATACCCGTACTTAAGATTTTTTTGGTTTTTCTAATTTCTTCTAAAAATAGGTTTAAAGATTATGTGTTGAGTTTCTTCTACAACTGCCGCCAAAAATAAATCGTGAAAATCCATTCAAGACGAGATAGATCTGAATCTATTTACTTTTTAAAAATTACGTATTTATTACATTGAACAGGTAATAACCTGCACATAGGAAAAATTCAAATGGGAGTCTCAATTCCGTCGCTGAATTTTCCTCCCCAGAAACAACCACTGTAACAAGTTCTTTCATATTCTTTATACAGTCAAACCTACGAAAGCCGGAATCTGTGTAAGGCGGAGACGTGTCAGAGAAGAAAAACTCAAATACTTTCCGCGAATAGCAGTAGAAAGGTGGTAAGACTGCATCCTGTCACAGGCAGAAAACTTGTGAGACTCGGAAAAACAATGTAGTCCATCACGTTCCACCTCTCACAGGTTTTGTTGTATATTGAAGCACATATGTATATTATTTCTTTCAGTAAAAGCCTATGGAGCATCAGTTGATTGCTACGTGCTAGATGCTAGAGTTACAAACGAGTAAGTAATAGCCCCTTCTCAAATAGCAGCACATCATTTGGAAGAAGATTATTCTTCATTTGTTGTTAGGTGCCATCGAGTCAGTTCTGACTCATCAACCCTGTATATAACAGAACAAAACACCGCCCAGTTCTGCACCATCCTCACTGTCATTGCTGTGTTAGAGCCTATTGTTGCAGCTACTGAGTCAATCCATCTCATTGAGGATCTTGCTCTTTTTCACTAACGCTCTACTATACCAAGCATGATATCCTCCAGGGACTCGTCCCTACTATTAGCGCATTCAAAGTATGTGAGACGAAGTCTCACCATCCTCGTTTCTAAGGAGCATTCTGGCTGTACTTCTTCGAAGACAGATTCGTTCATTTTTCTGACAGTCCTGGGGATATTCAATATTCTTTGCCAACACTGTGATTCAAAGGTATCAATTCTTCGGTCTGCCTTACTCATTGTTTAGCTTTCACATGCATATGAGGCAATTGAAAATACCAAGGCTTGGGTCAGGTGCACCTTAGTCCTCAAGGTGACACCTTTGCTTTTTAACACATTAAAATTGTCTTTTGCAGCCCATTTGCACAATGCACCACATTTGATTTCTTGCCTGCTGCTTCCATAGGTGTTGATCGTGGATCCAAGTTAAATGAAATCCTTGACAACTTCAATATTTTCTCCACTTTTCATGATGTTCCTTATTGGTCCAGTTGTGAGGATTTTTGTTTACCTTATGCTATGGTATAATCCTTGCTGAAGGCTGTAGTCTTTAGTCTTCATCAATAAGTGCTTCAAGTCCTCTTCACTTTCAGCACACAAGATTGTGTCATCTGCATATCACAGGTTGAGTCCTCCTCCTATCTTTATGCCACGTTCTTCATATAGTCCAGCTTCTTGGATTATTTGCTCACCATGCAGATTGAATAAGTATGGTGAAAGGATACAACCCTGATGCACACCTTTCCTGATTTTAAATCAGTCAATATCCCCTTGTACTGTTTGAAAATTGCCACTTGCTCTTATGTACAGGCTCCTCTTGTGCACAATTAAGTGTTGTGAGATTCCCATTCTTCACAATGTTATCCTTAGTTTGTTATGATTTCCACAGTCAAATGCCTTTTCACAGTCAGTAAAACACAGGTAAACATCTTTCTGGTATTCTCTGCTTTCAGCCAAGATCCATCTGACATCAGTGACATCCCTCGTTCCATGTCCTCTTCTGAATCCAGCTTGAATTTCTGGCAGTTCCCTGTCAATGTACTGCTGCAACCACTTTTGAATGATCTTTAGCAAAATTTTACTTATTTGTGATATTAATGAAATTGTTGGATAATTTCTACGTTCCATTGAATCACCTTTCTTTGAAATAGGCATGTATATGGATCTCTTCCAGTTGATTGGCCATGTAGCTGTCTTACAAATTTATTGGCATAGAGCACTTCCAGCATTGCATCCATTTGTTGAAACATTTCAACTGGTATTCTCTCAATTCCTGGAGCCTTGTTTTTCACCAATACCCTCAGTGTAGCTTGGACTTCTTCCTTCAGTACCATCGGTTCTTGATCATATGCTGTGTCCTGAAATGGTTGGACATCAACCAGTTCTTTTTGGTACAATGACTCTGTGTATTCCTTCCATCTTCTTTTGATGTTTCCTGCATTATTCAATTTTTTGCCCACAGAATCCTTCAGTATTGCAACTCAATGCTTGAATTTTTTCTTCAGTTATTTCAGCTTGAGAAATGCCAAACATTTTCTTCCCTTTTGATTTTCTAACTCAAGGTCTTTGCACATGTCATTATTTTACTTTGCCTTCTTGAGCCGCCCTTTGAAATCTTCTGTTCATCTCTTTACTTCATCATTTCTTGCTTTTGCTTTAGCTACTCTGTGTTCAAGGGCAACTTTCTGACATCCATTTTGGGATCTTTCTTTTTTTTTTTAATGACCTTTTCCTTCATGTATGATGTCCTTGATGTCATCCCACAGCTTGTCTGGTCTTCAGTCATTAGTGTTCAATATATCAAATCTATTCTTGAGATGGTCTCTTAATTCAGGTGGGATATACTCAAGATCGTACTTTGGCTCTTGTGGACTTGTTTTAATTTTCTTCAACTTCAACTTGAACCTCCATAAAAGCAATTGAGGATCTGTTCTGCAGTCACCCTGTGCCTTTGTTCTGACTTCTTTTGAGCTTATTCATTGTGTCTTTCCACAGATGTATTCGATTTGATTCCTATGTATTCCATCCAGCAAGATCCATGTGTATAGTCACTATTTATTTGTTGAGACAAAGGTATTTCCAATGAATAAATCATTGGTCTTGCAGAATTCTGTCATGCAATATCTGATGTTGTTTCTATCACCAAAGCTGTGTTTTCCAATTACTGATCCTTTTTCTTTGTTTCCATGTTTCCCATTCCAATCACCAGTAATTATCAATGCATCTTGATTGCGTGTTTGATCAATTTCAGACAGCAGAAGTTGGTAAAAGTCTTCAGTGTTATTTTTGGCATCAATGGCTGGTGCATAAATTTGAATAATAGTTATATTAACTGGTCTTCCTTGTAGATGTATGGATTTTATCCTATCACTGGCAGCATTGTATTTTAGGATTGGTCTTGAAATGTTCTTTTTAACAATGAATGTGATGCCATTCCTATTCAATTTGTCATTCCTGGCATAGTAAACCGTATGATTGTCCAATTCAAAATGGCTAATACCAGTCCATTTCAGCTCACTAATGCCTAGAATGTCGATCATCAAATGTTCCATTTCATTTTTGACAACTTCCAGGTTTCCTTGATTCATACTTCGTACATTCCACATTCCAGTTACTAATGGATGTTTGCAACTGTTTCTTCTCGTTTTGAGTCATGCCACATTGGCAAATGAATGTCCCAAAAGCCATCCATGTAATTAAGGTCAACTCTACTTTGAGGAGGCAGCTGTTCCTCAGTTGTATTTTGAGTGCCTTCCCACCTGAGGGGCTCATCTTCTGGCACTATATCAGACAGTGTTCCACTGCTATCCATAAGGTTTTCACTGGCCAATTTTTTCAGAAGTAGGCCGCCAGGCCCTTCTAGCCTTTCTTAGTCTGGAAGTTCCACTGAAACCTGTCTGCCATGAGTCACCCTGGTGGTATTTTGAATATCAGTGGCATAGCTTCCAGCATCACAGCAACACCCAAGCCACCACAGTACAACAAACTGACAGATGAGTTTTGGTTATGCTCTATAGTACCACTAAAATCCTTGTAAAGTAGCTCAGAGAGTAACAGTAGTTGAGACTTTCAGGATACATTTAATGCTGTACCGAAGACTAGGAGTAGGAAAGATGCAACATGAAGACTGCAACTGAAGACTTGAATGTGGGCACCACTGTTAGCACGAGTTGCCTTCAAGTCGATTCCAATTCATAGTGACCTCGTGTGTCAGAGTAGAACTGTGCTCCATTGGGTTTTCAGTAGCTGATTTTTCTGAAGATCACCAGGTCTTTCTTCCAAGGTGCCTCTGGGTGGACTCGAACCACCAACCTATTGGTTAGCAGCCAAGCACATTAATCATTTGCACCACCCTGGGACTCCTGAATGTGGGTATGTAAGAGTAAACTCACAGCTATCTCAGACAAATGAGATGTCAGTTTTATGCAATGACTTATAACAGTAGTTTGGGGGCACTTAGGCAATTCTAATTTGGGTGTGTAGTGTAGGGGTATCTAGTTGTTTTCTTGTGTTTATGGGTCTTTTGCGGGGGAGTAGGGAGTTCTGCTATGTGCCAGGCATGAATCTGAACACTGTAGATGGATTAACTCATGATCCTCACAACAACATTATGAGAGAAGTACCACTGTTTTTTCCATTTTATAGATACGGAACTGGAGGGACAAAGAGGTAAAGTAATTTGCTTATGGTCATATGGCTAAGAAGTGGTAGATTTGAGAATTAAGCCTTTGTAGAGGGGATTAAAGGTACCCTTCTGGTACAGTGGTTAAGCACTCAGCTACCATCTGAAAGGTTGGTGGTTCAAACCCACCAGTTGCTCCACAGGAGAAAAGACCTGGCGGTGTGCTCCCCGAAAGATTCCAGCCTAGGAAACCCTATGGGGTAGTTCTACTCTGTCTTATATGTTACTATGAATTGGAATCGACTTCACAGCACCTAACAACAACCTTGGGGATTAAAAGTTGACACCCTTGACAGCGATGTGATACTGCCTTACTTTGACAATATAGGCTGATTAATTTTGGTATGTGTGAATTACATTTCTACCGGTGACTATCCAGCTGCTCTGTTTCTTTAGATTTGTCAAAGCTGGTAAGATATTCTATGCAAATTTTTATACTGTTAGTTATTGTGGAAAGTATTTTATATGGCACTGATTAATTATGGTCAAATGGTTGGAATAGATTGAGTATAAATGCAGTACAATATGGAAGATGTAATTTAAAAATAAACATTTCACTTGCTTATCAGCCAAAGATAGGATTTTGAGAGAAATATTTTCTCTACAACTTGAATTAAGATATAATGTAGAATGCAATCAATAATATTGTCTCAACATTAAAAAAAAAAAAAAGACACAGCCCCTTCCTGCAAGAATGTTCCAGGAACAGAGGAGAGATACGGAAAGCAAGATGATGTTGATCCATTCCTAAAAAACTAACTCAATGCATTGTGGTACACACTACATTAGCAGAATATTTTTTAAAAACTGGTGCAGAGATGTGGAGGAGAAATCAAGAAATTTGGCATAGGAAAATTGGTTGAAGGTGGGTCTTGAAGGATGAGTATCAAGGCATGGGGAGTGGTTAGTGGTGGGGTGGGAAATTTTGCAGGCGGAGGGCAAATCCACAGAGGCATGGGGGAAATGCGTGTTCTGGGAACACTGACTAATGTGTTATGTCCAAACCTTAAGGATGTGCGTGTGCTGTTGTCACAGGAATAGACAAATAGATTAAAGAAACAAAACAGAACCGAGAAGCAGACTCTGGTATAAATGGGAATCTTATATGTGTTAGAGGGAATATTTCAAGGAAATGCAGTACAACATGGAAGCTGTAATTTAAAAATAATTTTTAATTTATTCAAGGAAATACTCTAACGTATGAGATTCCCATTTACACTTGAGAAAGGCACAATTGGTGCAAGGATCAAGTTAAGTTAGATTCCTATTTCACATCATTCTGAAAAATAATTTCCAGATAGGTTAAAGACTTAAACATTAAAAAGAAAAAAACTTTAAAGTATTAAAAGAAAATACAGGGGTATTCCTAACAGATTTTGCTTTAGATACTTCAAAGGTGTATTAGTTTGCAGAACATAATGGTTAAGAGTTCTGGGTTTTGGCATTTACTGTCTAAGGTCTACCTAACTTCCCTGTGCCTCAGTTTCCTTAATCATCGAATGGGAACAGTAATAGTACCAACCTGATGGGATAATGCTAAGGGTTGGATGATATAATGCCTGTATGTAAAGTGCTTATCATAATGCCTGACATTTAATAAATGCTCAATAAATATAGGCTATTACCATTAAAGTTTTGATAAAGTAACCTTGTGTCAACATAAAATCCCCCCGACTTCCCTGTTTAATGCTGTTGACCTTGAATTTTGCTTATTCTGATTTTAATATTGCTACCCTAGGTTTTGTTGTTGTTGTTGTTGTTGTTAGCATTTGTCTGGTATGTCTCTTGTTTTTAGCTTCTTGTCATTTTGTTTTAAGTTGTATCTTTTACAAACAGTACATAAACCAAAAAAAAAAAAAACCAAACCCATTGCCATCGAGTTGATTCCGACTCATAGCGACCCTATAGGGCAGAGTAGAACTGCCCCGTAGGGTTTCCAAGGAGTGCCTGATGGATTTGAACTGCTGCCCTTTTGTTTAACAGCCATAGCACTTAACCACTATGCCACCAGTGTTTCCAAAAAGTACATAGATGAATTTTATTTTTTAACAAAGACTGAAAATGACTTTCTGCTAATAGAGGAAGTCAGTCCATTTACATTTTATATGGTAATTGATATGTTTAACTTATTTCTGCCACTTTATTTTACACTTATATTTTCTGTTTATTATGTTTATTTGTTGTATGTTGATTGAGCCCGGCCTCTTTAAGCTTATTCTCAGTTTGCTCTATCTTCAGTATGTTAATTTGAAAAAGTGTTAGGCAATACTAAGCTTGTCAGTTGGTATTATTTCTTGATTATTGATTGCAATCTTTATTTTGTATTTTTATTGTTAAAATCATACATGTTACCTATAAAAGATAAAGTTCAGAGAAATATGAATAGGAAAGCAATCTCTTTATATTCTACGTGTATCCTATATTTTCTATATTCTACATATTCTCTATGTACTTTATATTCTGCATATATAGTACATAACATGAACATGTGTATTGTACATATACATATTATGTTGTTATTAGGTGCTGTCGAGTCAGTTCCAACTCATGGCAACCCTGTGTGCAATAGAACGAAATACTGCCCGGTCATGCACCATCCTCATAATCATTACTATGTTTGAGCCCGTTTTAGTAGCCACTGTGTCATTCCATCTCATTGAGGGTCTTTCTCTTTTTCACTGACCCTCTACTTTATCAGTACATATTATACATTACATAACATATAATAGTCTACAACATTTCACTATGTTGTAATCAGCAGTCTTTTTTAATCTGGAAACTCATGTCTTCCAACTCTAAGAAGCTTTTTATATTATTGTCTTGGATAATATCCTCGTTTCTAGGTTTTTTTTTTCTTTCTCTTAATTTCCTTTCTTTCTGAAACTATTGTTATTTGGATGATGTACCTCCTGCATGAATCTTCAAGCTCTTTGTCTTTTGAGTCTCCTTTCTTAAAGATTGTCACCACTTTATGTCTAACCCTTCTCTTAAATTTTTATTTTGGCCACCATAATTTTAATTGCTTAAAGCTCTTAGTTGCAACTATTCTTGTTTCATTGCTGTGAATATACAAATTAAAAGTATTTTTAAGAGTTCTCTTTGTTCCCAGAGATTATTTTAAGATAGTAATAGAACCTCCCTAGTGCCCTGCTCCCAAAATAAGAATTAAAAACTTTGAGTAAATAGTTTTCTTTCTTTACCCATTGCTGTTGAGTCAATTCTGACTCATAGCGACCCTATAGGACAGAATAGAACTGCCCCATAGGGTTTCCAAGGAGTGGCTGGTGGATTCGAACTGGTGACTTTTTGGTTAGCAGCCAAGCTCTTAACCACTTCGCCACTAGGGTTCCTTTCTTTCTTTAAGCCCCTATTATCCCATCCTCTATTGCTAACCAGATCCTTGATGACTTTAAACCCAATCAGGTTGGATAAACAATCCCAGATTCCAATTCCCTTGAGGGTCTGTCACCCACAATCACTTCTGGAACCAATTATTGTATTGGTCAGAGTTCTTAGGTACAACAACAGAGTCCACTCCATTTATAACCTGGAAGAGATTTATTAAGGAATAATATTAACAGTAAGTGCATAGAACAGCTTGAGGAGCATGTGCTAGGCTGAGTTTCCAGGAACAACCCCCAAAACCACACCACAGACCTACCTGGTAATGACATTATCTCATTCTAATAGTATCATAATTGGGAATCTGCTGAGGCTGTCAGTTTATCTGAAGCTGCAATTCTGAAATCTGCAAGATAAAATTTTGAGATTAATTTTGGATTATCTCAGTCTTGAAGCTGCAAGAAAAAAAAGATACTTTTAGTAAAGTAATAGAAAGTCCCTGATAGTGATTTGAGTGAATGTTTTAGAACTCTGAACTTGTCATTCTTTTTCTTTAAGTTCTCAATCACATACAGAAGCAGCCAGCTGATCCTGCAGTCTTTGAATTCCTTGTTCTCTCCTTGCCCTTCAATACTAGTGGCCACTTGCCCCAAAGCTTTCAACGGATGCTTCATTCCAGACGATCCGATGTCATCATTTAACTGTTTCACCACTAACTGCGTTTTCACTACCTTCAGCCCCAACTAGACCCACTGACCAATCCCAGATTACCATTTCTTTGAGGATCTGTGGCCTGTAGCCACGCTCTGTGTCAGTGAGGACTCTTAATTCCAAAAACTAGAAACCAACTCTGAGTACTTTAAACTGAAACTGAATTTGATAAAAGATATTAAGTAGGTCAGAGACTCTCCAGGAGAGTACACAGCCAGGATTAATGCCCCAGATCACACATCAGAACTGACTTAGAGGAGATTCTCGGTCAGCACTGCTGGGCACTGTAACATTCATTTGTTGTATTGTTTCAGAGTGTTCGAAAACAAGAAACAAATGGGATGGAAGAAAATCATGAGATATGTTAAGATAGGTAGCTAATAATCAAGTACTTTAGAAAACAGGTAAAATTCATAAGATATATTAAACGAAGATGCATATAGAGCATGTGTGTATTAAACATAGAAAGAATGGAAGGACTGAGAGGTACCTGATGTCTATGAGGCATATGAAGGCCTCAGTATTCATGGGGTCTTAATTCAGCCACCCATTGGTGGCACCCGTTTTGGCCCCACATGTCTTCTGCCCAAGAAGTGCCAGTAAAGCCCGTAGCCACCATGGCCACTCAGCAGACTAACTGTCCCTGCATCTCTCCAGTAGAGCAACAGCATGTCATTGATAGAGGACTGCTTCCATCTTGGGGCCACCTTGCGGCAACCTCAGCTCTGGTCCTCATGACCACACCATCAGCAGGGAAGTCTGATGCCACAGGGAGAAAGACAGGACATGTGAACACTGCAAACCCTATGGCTCGGGTAGTGTGATCCTTCCACTCGCACCCTATCCTGAGTATGGTAACTTACTCCATCTCTTTCCCGTTGCTTCTCACTGTGTTTGAATTTATTTAAAAAACCATGTGACTTGGGTATTTTAATTTAATCTATGAGCTTTTCTATTCTTTGGCCTCTGGGATAGCTTCCCTGGTGTCTTAGTCTTCTAGTGATGCTGTAACACAAATACCACAAGTGCGTGGCTTTAAAGAAGAGAAATTTATTTTCTCACAGTTTAGGAGGCTACAAGTCCGAATTCAGGTCAGCAGCTCTAGGGGAAGATTCCCTCCTGTCAGCTCTGGGGAAAGAACTTTGTCTCTTTCAGCATCTGTTGCCCTGGTGTTCCTGGGTTCCTTGGTGATATTCACATGGCATTTATCTTCTCTCCCCACCCTCGTTTGTGCTTGCCTCTGTGTCTAATCTGTTCTTTTTATAACTCAGAAGTGATTAGGTTTAGGGTATACCCTGCACTGATTATGGCCTCATTAACATAACAAAGAAAACCCTGTTTCCAAACAGGACTACATCCACAAGTATAGGAGTTAGGATTCATACAGATTTTGAGGGGGCACAGTTCAGCCCATAACACCTGGTAATATACTTGGAGACTGTTATTGCATTGAGGTAATTTCCCACACGACAGGCACAGGCATCACAGCCTGTGCGCCACTATCGCCCAGCCCAGGTGCTGGGTGCCACCTCTTGATCCTCTGGTACTGGCGCCTCAGGAAACCTTATGTAGCTGCTGCTGCCCTCACCAGCTTGGATTCCCTCAGGTTCTTGCTTTCTGCATCGTTCGGTTGGGATTCAAGTGGTGGTGCTTCTGCTTGGTGTTGCCTAGACCTGTGCCCCATCCACAGGGAGGCAAGGAAAGGCAGGAGCTGGCTTCTGGAGTAAGGAACATGGGAGACGATGAAAGAAGCAGGGCAGCAAAGAAGAGCAGCACATGCCCCCTATGGTCGAACTGCTCAGCATCTCTCTGCCTGTGTGCCTGGAGAAGAGGCTGGGAGGCTGGTCACAAGCATTAATCCTGGTTGTGTCTGGGAAAGAATATAAATCATGAATCTTTTTAAGGCACAGTTTGGACAGGGATCTGCACCAACACATGAATTAAGCCCGACTACCAAACATAGTAATTCTTGAGATTGTAAAGGATTCAGAATCAAGTGGAAGCTGCTCATCCCTAGTTTTACCATGTGAGGGTGCAACATGGCTTATGGGAAATCATTGTTATTTTGAATGCTTTAAAATTGTCTTAGGCTGGGTTCTCTACAGAAGGAAACCAGTGAAGCATATATATATACATATAGAGAGAGTGTGAGAAAGATATGTATCAAGGAAATGCCTCACGCAGTTGTAAATGCTAGAAAGTCCCAAACTCATGGGTCAGGCTGGAGGCTTCTCCCGATTCAAGTAGCTGCAGGGGCTGGTGAACCCAAGATCCAGATCTCAGAGGCTAGTGAATTCCAAGATTGGCAGGCAGGCTGCTAGCCGAGGTCCCAAGAACTGGAGGTTACATGAACAGGAGCCATCTGCAGGATCCAGAGTGAGCAAAAGCCAGCAAACCTTGCCAGAAAGTCCACCTATATTGGATGCAGGCCACACCCAAAGGACACTCCCTTTCCACTGATTGGCTACTCACAGCGGATCCCATCATGGAGGTGATCATATTATATCAGATCTTATCATGAAAGTGATTGCATATTACACAGCTGCCAAACTACGTCATAACTGCCAAACTACAGAGAATTGTGTCCCAGCCAAGATGACACACAAGCTTAACCATCACAAAAATGGAAGGGAAGTAACATATATATTCTGTTTAGCAACATTTGAGGCAGTAGTAAGCATACGCAAAGCATTATAGTGGAAGCTCCTGGATGCTCCACTGAGAAGGCATTTTAGAGGGCCTGATTTCCAGCAAGAAGGCCCCTGGAGTTTTGTGCTGTAATACCTTGGTTATAAAAAGGAAGTGTAATCTCATTTTGTCACCACAGGTGGATTTGGATTATACTTGTGTACTACTGCTAACCAAAAGGTCAGTAGTTCAAATTCACCAGCTGCTCCTTGGAAAACTCTATGGGGCAGTTCTGCCCTGTCCTGCAGGGTCGCTGTGAGTCAGAATCGACTCAATGGCAGTGGGTTTGGTGTTTTTTGGGTTTTGGTTTGGTTTTGTTTTGTTTTGTTTTTTTGGTACTAAGCAATGTGAGGCTGGTGGAGAGCCATCAATGGTTTCTTGTTCTTTTATGGATGCTTTTAATAAATTCTGCATCTCCAAACTCTTAATGAACCAGAGAATGATACGTGTAGCACTGAGCTCTGAAACTTGAGCATGCATCAGAATCACCTGGAGGACCTGTTAAACACAATTAGCCGAGCTCCACCCAGAGTTTGATTCAGCAGGTCTAGGGTAGGGCCTGAGAGTCTTCATTTCTAACAAGTTCCCAGGTGATGCTGGTGCTGCCGGACCGGAACCACATCTTGAGACCAACCACTGTAGAGAAACATAGACATCAATAGCTCTTTGTTGTAAAGTGATTTAAAAGATAATGAAAATGAAGAAGTCTCAAGAATATCTTGATGGATTTATTCCACTTGTTTTCCTTTTCAAGCATGCAACAGTGAGATACGATAAAAATCCATTTTGAAATAAATCTACAGTAGCTCTTTCAATAAGAATAAAATACAAATTCTAAGGAATAAAAAAGCATTGTGTCATTGTTTAGTTGTTGTTTTTTATTTGTTTTTCTCAGTGGCACATAAAATAATGATGTGCCTTAAATTTGATGACACCTGAAATGTGATGAAATCTTAGGAACAGAGAGGAGAGAGATGTGCCTAATTCTACCTTGGGTAGGGAAGGGGCAGAGTGGGATTTGTCAAGGAAACATATACAAAAGAATGCACACTTGAAGGACTTGGCCAGGGCGGAGCAGTGGGGGAGGAAGGGCATTCCAGACAGAGAGGACCACGTGCAAAGCAGGAGGCTGGAAAGAGCATGCAGAGTTCAGGGAACAGCAAGTGGCTGAGGCAGGTAGGCAGCCTGGGGGGAAAGTGTGGGAGGTAAGTCTGGAGAGGAAGACTATGGCCAGCTCAGGATGAGCTTTAGGCCCAGTGCTCAGTGCATTAAGCCTATAACGTATCCACGAGGCTGTGAGGCAGGGTGTGATCTTTCAGGAAGCTCTCCCAACTGCAAAGTGGAGGATGGAATGGAAGGACAACCAGTTAGGAGACTTGCTGTTATCCCAGCTCAGAGATGCCTGAGGGACAGAGAGGTTAAGGTACTTGCCCAAAGTCACACAGCTAGTAAGTGGCAGAGCCAGGATTTGAACCCAGGCAGTCTGGCTCCAGAGCCAGACTGTAATTGCATAGCCATCTTAGCCTGACCACTAGGTGGCACACTCTCTCTCTCTTATCAATCCCTGCCTCCAACTGTCACCCCTCCCCAAGAGGACCACTCAGAGAAAGTAGAGGAAGCCCCACTGCACAGCTGTTGGGCCTGCCCACCAAGCTGCAGCGGAATGTTGAAAGCCCAGAAAACTTCCTACGTAAGACTGAAGGCCTTGGCAATCCCAGGAGCCAGCTGATTTCACCAGGCTCCAACCACCCATTTCCCTCTGTTCATCTGCCCTCCTTCACACTCTTGTTCCAACTGTTTCGAGATGACTACACTTAAATTGTCTCCACTTCTCCACCTCCTGTTTCCTCAGTCTAACCTATTCTGGCTTTTACCGTCATCATCGCTACCACCATCACCACCTCCAACCACCCTCATCACTATTACCATCACCACCATAACCTTCATCATCACCATCATATCACTGCCGTTACCACCACCACTATCATCTTCACTAGCATCATCACCACTGCCACTGTCTACTACCATCACATAACCACCACCACCACCATCAGTGCTGCCATCATTAACCACTGCCATCATCACCACTGGAATTACTCTTGCTAAGAATACCAACCTTGCTGTTCTGTCCTGTGGATATTTTTCAGTCTTGATTCAGTCTTGTTTCTCTCCTTGCCCTCCATGACACCATACTCTAATCATTTTTCTCCTATATCTCTGGCCACACTTTCCCTGTCTCCTCTATTAGCTGTTCCTCCACTCCCTGACTTTTAAAGGAGTTACTTAGGGCTCTGTTTTCACTCTACACTCTCTCCCTAAATGATGTGATCCATTACCATAGCTTTAATTACCATCTATTGGCTAGGAGTGGGGAACCTCTCTTTTGTGATCCAGACTATATATACGCTGTATATTAAAATTGCAGCACCTCAAAATCAACTTTTCCAAAACTGAATTCTATTTCTTCAAAAACCTTCTTTCCTCTAATGCTCTCCTTTTCAGTAGCAAAGTAGCACTGCATTCAACAAATGCAGAGAAGCAGAACAAAAATAAGCAGAAGCATGGATCTGATAAGTTCCCTTTTCTGAGAACGATTTCCTAAGCCAGCTGACCTAAGACAGGTATGTCAAATCTCTTGAGATTTCCTTGAGATAGGAAAGTTGGTTGGCTTAAAGCACAGCAGAGAGCCTCCAGAGCTGGCCAGTGTGGGTTACCTACACCAAGGGAATGAGAGGTTCATCACTTCTTCCAGGTATGTTCAAGTGTGCCCCACTGGACACCAAGCTGGAGCTATGTGGTTCCAAAAGTTGCTGTCTTTTCCTCTCCTCTTTCCTCCTGCTCTGCTTTGAATGCCCTAGCCTTTGCCCCTTGGACTGTGGTTTCCTTCCTTAGCAGCCTCTTAAAACTATGCTGTTAAATATCCCTGAAATTTTCCTGATGATCAGTCCACTGGGTTGTTCATCTCCTCTTCGCAGGGTTTTTGTTGTTATTCTAATTGTCATCCTCTCCTCCTTGATAACTTCTGTGACCTACAACTGCCCATACTTCTTCCCTGCATCCTTTGCTATCCCTTTCCTCCTCCTCCTCTTACCTTTTTGTGCACCAAAAATATTAACAATAATAATAATAAACATTTTTGATCACTCACTTTGTGCCTTATATGTACTAACCAGTTGCCATCCAGTGGACTCTGACTCATGGTGACCCTGTGTGTGTCAGAGTAGAACTGTACTCCATAGGGTTTTCAATGGGTGAATTTTTGGAAGGAGACAGCCAGGTTTTTCTTTCGAGGTGTGTGATGGTTAAGATTGTGTGTCAACTTGGCTGGGCCATGATTCTCAATGTTTAAATGTAATCACTCCCATGATTGAATATACTGTGAGTAGCCAATCAGATGAAAGGGACTCTCCTTGGGGATGTGGCCCGCATCTGTATATAAGCAGACGTTCTGGCTTTTTGCTCTCTCTGGATCCTGCAGCTACTTCCTGTCATCTCATCTCCCGTTCTTGGGACTTGAGCTGTCAGCTTATCTGCCAAACCTGGGATTCGTCGATCTGCACAGCCTGTGAGCGGGAGCCCTGCTCTCCAACCTGCCGATCTTGGGCTTGCCAGCTTC
>NW_004444194.1:202367-205841 GCF_000243295.1 Trichechus manatus latirostris
GATGTTCTAGCCTCTACAATCACGTGAGCTGTTTCCTTGATATAATCTCTCTATATATATAGATACATGTATACACTTTACTGGTTTTGCTTCTCTAGAGAACCCAGCCTAAGACAGGGTGCCTCTGGGTGGACTCAGACTACTAACCTTTCAGTTAGCAGCCAGTCACATTAACTGTTTGCACCACCCAGCAACTCCACTAATATTTAAAACTCATTTATGAGGCCTATAAGATGGGTACTATCATTGTTCCCATCTTACATATGAGGAGATTGGGGCACAGAGAGGTTACACAGCTAGTAAATGACAGAGCCAGGAGTCAAATCCAGGCCACCTGACTCTGGATCTGTTATAACACTCCTCTCACATGATTCTGTCTGGGGTCTTACGTTTTTATACACCCCCTCCCTAAAGGAATCTCATAATCCCATGGCTTGAACCTTGAACCACCCCCTTTGTGCAGGTGATTCCCAAATGAGGAATCCCAACTCTGAAATCCTGTCCATTCTTCTGGCTCCAGGTCAATTAACAGCGTCAACAGCCAGTGTCAATCAAAGCTTGCATTTATCAAACACCTACTCCTGGCATCACACAAAGTGTTTTATGTTCATTTTTGCACCCCATCTCCCCATTACAGATGAGATATGGCATCGCAGAGAGGTTGCATGACTTGCTCAAAGTCACAGTTATTTAGTTGCAGAGGCAGGGGTCAACCCTGTCTGTAAAGGCCATCAAAATAATAGAAGCTACAAAGGATAAATATTGATTCTGGATGGTAACTGCATGATTCCACTTATATGAGATATCTAGAATAGGCAAATGCACAGAGACCAAAGTTTATTAGTGGTTACCAGGGGCAGGAGGGAGGGGGAAAGAAGGAGACATTGCTAAGGGGGCACTGAGCTTCTGTTAAGGGTGATCGGAAAATTTAGAAACAAACTGGTGATGGTTGCACAACATGAGGAATGTAATTAATGTCACTGAACTGTACATGTAAAAAATACTGAAATGGCAAATGTTTGTGTGTGTGTGTGTGCGTGTGTGTGTATTTACCACAATAAGAAAAAAAAAGAAACGACTTGAAGGCAAATGCCATGTCTCCCTCACCTTTGCAGCCCCTGGCACAACAATTTACATATGAAAGAAACTCAGTATATATTTATAGAATCATCTGGAGGTGGAGTCCTGGACACCTTCCGAGACAGAGTATGCGTAAATTTCAGTTATCCATGAAGTCTCTGCCCACATCACCCTGGGTGGAACAGGCAGTGTGATGCAATTAGTGGCAGATCAGGAATTAGAAGAGGATTCGAGTTCAAATAAAAAACAGAGGCACTTCCAGGCAACATGGCGCTATAGTCAGAAGCACCACGCCGTCCCTCCGCAGCAAAGATCAGAAAAACAGTCAAACAGAGTCACACGTCGATCCTGAAACCCTAAGCATCAAATGAAGAGATAAAGAACTCAGCTAAGCATCGAATGGAATAAGAAACTGACCAAGAACAGAGGTCCCTTATCAGCTTCTGCAGCAGGGATCTGCCATCTTGGACTCCTATCAGAGATCAGCAAACAGGGAGTACGAGAAAGCAGCTTCACAGAGCTTCCAGCAGGAGACAGAACAACTGGTAACCAGCGATATACGGTTTCCTACCCCCCACCCTTCTTCACTCCCACTTAGTCTTCTCTGCTTCCTGCACCCACAGTCTTTTGGCCGAGAAGCAGAAGCTTCACCTCGTGTCGCTTGGATTCCACCCGCCCACACTGGCTGGTTCCCTGAGTGCCTTTTATTGGCCGCTGGTGTTGCTTTTTTCCGCTTCTTTAGATTTCTTCCTTACCTCTCACCACCTCCCCCTCCTTTCTCTCAAATACCTGGCTCTGTGTGCCATCTTTGCTTCTTCCTGAAAGGCTGCGAAACACTGTTCGACTTTGAAACTGCTTCCCGGCCCGTGCCGCCATGCTGGTGGGACGCCCAGGGCTTTTTTGTTTGCTCTGATTTGTTTGTTTTCTGTTTCTTTTCTTGGCTTGGGAGCCCCTTCTAGCTGGGCAGTACCGCGAAGCTTGATGCTACTCCCTTTCTCTGCGCAGATGCACAAGGACATCCCTGAGGGCATTTCTTTTCTCTTGTTTTTTTGTTTGTTTGTTTGTTTTTTGTTGTTGTTGTTGTTTTGGGGTTTTTGTTTGTTTCTTTGTTTTGTTTTCTTCTCTCTCTTATTCCCTTTTTGTTTTTCTTCATTTCCAGTCTCTCAATTTATTCATTTTTTTCTTTTACCCTTTTTCTTTTTTTTTTTAATTTTTGTTTTTCCCCATTTCTCAGTCTCTCATCTCTCCACTCCAATAGCAAGCTCCCTGAGCACTCTTTTTTGTTTGTGTGTATGTTTTTGGCTCCTGTTCCTCTCTCCTCTCTCTCATCCTTCCCATGCCCATCTTAGCTCCACACATCACAATCTACCCCCTCTTTCCCGCCTACCTGCACCATGTGCTGAACATCACACTCCCAAGCAGCACAGACACAGCCTACTGGAACCTGCCCTGCACTGATTCCCAGTCCGCACTGTCAGCCCTGGTACGTGCCACAAACAACCCATCCCAGCAACTCCCCTTCAGCTGTACCATACCTGAGTGACCCTGCCCATTGGAGAAGGAGGTGAAAAGAATCGTTCCCACAGAGGAGCAAACAACAAACAATGCACAGCTTGCCTGCTCAGACATAACCAAATAAAACAAAAAAAGAGGATAAAACAAACAAATCTACAATCAATAAATGAGGAAAAACACTGAATACCCCAGACACACCAGACAATATCAAAACATTTACAAAAACAGGACAGGATGGTTCCAGTAGGCATCCAAAATAAAACACCAGGTGACCTTCCAGTAGAAAAAAAAAGGCAGTAGACCTAACTGATAGGGAATTCAAATCTCTAATATTCAGAATTATCCAAGAGTTGAAGCAAAAAGCAGACAAAAATGACAAAAAAAATAGACAAATTCATTGAAAATACAGACAAAAAAATGAAAGAATTCAAGAAAATAATACAGGAACAAAATGCTAAAATAAATTCACAACTAGAAATCATACAAAAACAGTAATTAGAAATCCAAAAGATAAACAAGATTTCAGAAATGGAGAGTGTCATAGAAGGGCTGAGGAGCAGGTTTGAAACGATGAAAGGATCAGTGAAATTGAAGACACCTGGATACAACTCTGAGGAAAAATCAGAAAAAAGAACAAAGAAAAATGAAGAAACCCTGAGAATTATATGGGATACAATCAAAAGCAAAAATCTGTGAGTGATTGGAGTTCCAGAACCGGGAGAAAACAGAAAACACAGAGAGGATCATTGTAGAATTGCTGACAGAAAACTTCCCCAATATCATAAAAAATGAAAAGCTGACCATCCAAGAACCTCAATGAACCCCATATAGGATACACCCTAAAAGAAAATCACCAAGGCATATCATAATCACACTCAC
>NW_004444194.1:206106-212585 GCF_000243295.1 Trichechus manatus latirostris
AAGGGTAAATTTCACAGTGACCACAAAGAAAGTTAACAAACCTACTCATCAAAATAGAGAAGAAAAACATAAAGTCTCAGTAAAAACAAAACCTACAAAAACAAAAGAAATGGAAAAAAAATCCACAAACGAGGAACTCACACAGGAGAGTAAGAGGAACAAAGAAAATGTTGGCACCACAAAAAAAATTACAAAATGCAATCCCACTCCTAGAGGAGTCCTCTCAGCCAGATGTTGTACACAGGGCTTCACATATGTTCCCTTTTTTAAGTAATCATCACAACCCCACGGGTAGATGAAGCTGTCACTATGTTTCATATATGGAGACTTAGAGAAGTTAAGAAACTTGTCCAGATTTGCACACTGGTGTCTGAACCTCTTAACCCTTGGGGCCATGTTTCCTCATCTACAAAATGAGTCAGTGGATGATTGCTAAAGCCTCTTCCAAACAAACCTATTGCCGTAGAGTTGGTAACCTCAGGACCCTACCCTGCTTGCCATGCATAGCCTTCTCCTACAGTTCCAACTTGTTGTCTTGTCCCCGGGTGCAGTCCCCTGTGTGGCCCTGCATCGAGGCATGCTATAATTTCCTCTCTAGGACTTGTGAGTACTAAGTTCTGTTTGTTTTCTAGCCTTCCTGCATGAGTCTCACTTCCTCGGGCTGCACCTGACTGACCTTCCACAACACCCCCAGACCTCTTTGGGCCAAACTTAAGACATACATATCAATAGATCACTGAAACACAGCCCTTAGGGGATGTCCTGAATCTTTCTTTGCTTGTTTCATGCCTCTCCCTCCTGCTTCTCATTCCAGGGCTCTGCTTCCTGCTGAGTTTGCCAGGTGCTGTGGCTCAGAAGGCCAAAGGTGAGTGCTCAGAGCTTGACTCTTCCACAGCCAGAGACCAGGGAGGGTAGGGACCAAGGCTGCAATTGGGACCACCCATGTCCTCCAACAGCCAGGAAAAAAAAGGGGCTTGTTCTGGGAGCAGGACTTGGGTAGGCTTGCTTCTGTTTTTTTGGTTTGTTTTTTAATTAATAATTTCACCAAATTTAGATCTTTTTATTTTATTTTTATTTGTGGTTACTAAAAACTTACTATTGTTAGCAACCACAGTATGCATGATGTGGCGATAGAGCAATGAATAAAACGCACAAAGTCTCAGGAAGTAAACTTTCTAGTAGGGAGAGAGAGAACATGATGTTAATCATTATCATTCCACTAATAAACAAGTCAACAGATAATGAACGAAGTAATTTCACTATAATATCCTGGGGATCTGCTAAAATGCAAATTCTGGTTCTGCAAGACTAAGGTGAGGCCTGAGATTCTGCATTCCTAGCCAGCTCCCAGGGCATGCATTCCAAGTAGCCCTGTGCAGTGCTCCTCCCTCACGTGCCCCAGTCCCTGCTCCCTGTGGACCTGCTGCAGTCTGTACCACTCCCAAGGCTCCCCCCAAGACTCCACAATTGAGACGTTTCCTCCACCCCATTACTTCCATTCATTCCCACCAGTTTCCATTGAGTTGATTCTGACTCACGGGGGCTCCTTGTGTGTCAGGGTAGACCTGTGCTCCGTAGAGTTTTCATACCTGATATTTTGGAAGCGAATCTCCAGGCCTTCCTTCCCAGGTGCCTCTGGGTGGACTTGAACCCCCAGCCCTTCAGTTAGCAGCTGAGTGCATTAGCCGTTTGCAACACCCAGGGACTCCATTCATTCCCAAGGGATCTCAAATAAAGACTTTTGACATACTCTGTCTAAACAAAGAAGTACCTTAACATGTTCTGTTATCAGAATGTACCTCCTGTTAAAAAACAAAAAAATTGCTATTGAGTTGATTCCAACTCATAACGACCCTAAAGGACAGAATATAACTGCCCCATAGGGCTTCCAAGGACCAGCTGGTGGATCGAGCTGCTAATCTTTTGGTTAGCAGCCTGAGCTCTTAAGTACTGCACCACCAGGGCTCCATACCGCCTATGGTGCCCTACAAATTCAAATTTTTATAATCCTAACTGACGTTTATTACATGCCAGGTACTGCTCCAAGCATTTTACATATATATTAATTCACTTAATCTTCATAATAACCCATTTCGCAGATGAGGGAAGTGAGCACAGAAAGATTAAGACATTTGCCCAAGGACACACAGCTAGTAAGCTGTGGAGCCAGAATTGAAACCTGGGACCACAGTCATAACTCACTCACTCCCATTTTTGTTTGTTTGTTTAATTCTGCAATGGCCCTGGGAGTAGCACAATAATATTGCATTGAATTTTTTGTGTTAAAATTAATTTAACACCAGCCCTCCCCCCCTCACCGAGTCCTTTATCATGCACAGGAACCCCTTTTTTTTCTATACCTTTGGTTTGGCATCTTTAATCTTTTAATGTACTGGGACCTCAAGAAAGAAAAGGGCATGGGCCTCCTCAGCCTCAGGAGGCCCTGCTCAGAAGTAAGGCCAAGCGATGACAAGACTGGTTGTAACCCAAGTGACAGTTGGCCTGCCTCTCTGCTCCCTGCAGCTTCCTGTCCTCGGTGTCCCGAGAATGCCTTTTGTGTCAATGGGACTTACTGTACCTGTGACTCTGGATATGCTTCCGGATCTGGGCAAAAGTTCTTCACATTCCCCTTGGAGATATGTAATGGTAAAGGGATAATTTTATTGTGGTAATTTTATTTTTTTATTGTAATTCTTTATATTTGTGTTGCCATCTCAACAATTTCTACATATACAATTTAATGACATTAATTACATTCTTCAGGTTGTGCGACCATTCTCGATATCCTTTTCCAAATCATTCCACCACCATTAACATAAACTCAGTGCCTCCTGAGCAAAAACTTTCCCTTTCCTTCCATCCCACCCCTGGTAACTGCTAGTCATCTTTGGTTTCTATATGTTTGCTTATTTCATATAAGTGAGATCATACAGTATTTGTCCTTTTGCGACTGACTTACTTCGCTCAGCATAACGTTTTCAAGGTTCATCCATGTTGTGGCATGCATCAGGACTTCATTTCTGTTTATGACTAGGTAGTCCATTATGTGTATATACGTTTTGTTTATCCATTCATCAGTTGATAGACATCTCGGTTGTTTCCACCTTCTGGCTATTGTGAAAAGTGCTGCAATGAACCAGTGGAAATTTTCAAATTGCCCAGGGGCTGGAGTAGAAGGAAGGCAGCAGGAGGGCTGGGAGAATGCACAGTGCTAAAAACTCTTCCAACTCAACCTTCACCAAGAGAGAAACACTGACTGTGAAGTCAGAAAACCAGGGCTCTTCCAGACTCTAGCTGGCCTCAGTTTTCTCCTCCATAATACAGGGATAATAATGCTGATTTCACAAGGGTGGTGGGGGGATTGAACCAGGTAATGAACGTGACAGTACTTCATGAATTGTAAAGCATCATACATTTTTTTTAAATAAGAGGAAAGAGAATATGCACTGATGTTATGGCAAGGAGAGAATAAATACTTGGGTAGAAATGAAATATTTTTCTAACCATTCTTAGGTAATATAAGTCCTGAGGTCACCAAAAATGCAATATTCATTCTCAATTCAATAATTAAAGTGTAAAGAGTATCAAAGAATTTTGGGGCCATGTTTTAAAACTGACATACCCAATCTGCTAGTCTATTTTACTAGAAGATTTTCATTTATATTTACTGTATATTAGTCCATTTATATTTAGTGCAATGACTGGCATATTTACTCCCTTCATCTTCACCTGTATTATTGATTTTACATTATTATTTCCTCATTTATCTTTTTCTTATTTGTGCTTATTTGAACAATTTGCTTTTCTTTCCGTTTTCCCCTTATTTATTTCAAAGTTCTACTTTTCCATTCTATTAACCTTCTCAGTTCTTAATTTCATAATCAAACAGATTCGGTTCCATTTTAGCCTCTTGAGGACCAGACATTCATACAAGGCAGCATCCACCCACCCACTAGGGATTCCCGTACATCTTGTCCAAGGTTGTCTCAGGATCCTCTCTTTCTGGTCTGCTTCCTAGGATTCCCTAGAACTCATCTCCAGGTATCCACCCAGCCCAACAGAGAGACAGTTCTATACCAGTTCTCCTATAGGCACCCAGGCCTTCCTTCCATCTGGACCCAGCAGCCATTGGCTCAGGAGAAACAAAGAGATGTAAGAGTGGGTACAGGAGGGAAAGAAAGCCACATTCAGTTATCCAAAATCCTAGAATGCTCTCAACCTGTTTTACGAGATTTTATTAACACATGGAGCCCAATATCCCTTAGGAGTCAGACAAAGACCCCAACTCAAGGTGAGAATATTTCTCAAATATTGTATAAGCCAAACTTCCTCATCCTCCAATTATTTCCCTGTCCCAGCCCAGAAAGATGACCATCACATGCTGATTCTGTGAAACGTCTTCAGAAGAAATGGGACAAGATAGCTATCAGCGTTCATCATGTGCCCCTTGGAGTCTCCATCCATGACAACATGACTGGTTTTGGTACTTATTGGGGCATAACAAACTACCCCAAAACTTAGTGGCTTAAAACAACCATTTTGGATTTCCACACACAGAAAAATGAAATAGGATCCATGCCTCACAAAAACAAATTCAAAATGGATTAAGGAGCTAAACGTGCAAGCTAAAACCATGAAATTCTTAGAAGAAAAGGCAGGGATGACGCTGTCAGGCCTAGCTTTTAACAGGGATTATCTAATAAAAGTACAAAAAGCAAAAGACAAAATAAATAAATGGAACCTTATAAAAAGTAAAAACTTTTGTTCATCGAAAGACTTCACCAAAAAAGTGAAAAGGCAAGTTACCAACTGGGAGACTGTCTTTGAAACCATACATCCGAAAGAATTTAATAATCAAAATATATAGAAAACTTTGACAACTTAACAACAAAAAAACAGATAACCCAATCGTAAAATAGTCAAAGGACTTCAGTAGACATTTCACCAAACAGGAAATTCAAATAGCCACCGAACACATGAAAAAGATGCTCAACATCATTAGCCATCAGAGAAATCCAAATCAAAACCACAATGAGATTCCATTTCACTCCCACTAGGATGACTAAGATTTAAAAAAGAAAAAAACAAAAAAACAAAATAACAAATGTTGGCGAGGATGTGGGAAAATTGGAACTCTTAGCCAATTATGCACCAACAACTATTGCCAAAAATGAAGAAATTGAATATTTTTACCAACTTCCGCAGTCTAAAATTGATCAGACATGCAATCAAGATGCATTGATAATTACTGGTGATTGCAATGCGAAAGTTGGAAACAAAGAAGAAGGAACAGTGGTTGGAAAATATGGCCTTGGTGTTAGAAATGACACGGGAGATCGAGTGATAGAATTTTGCAAGACCAACGACTTCTTCCTTGCAAATACCTTTTTTCAACAACATAAACCATAACTATACAGGTGGACCTCGCCAAATGGAATACACAGGAATCAGATCCACTACGTCTGTGGAAAGACACAATGGAGAAGCTTAATATCATCAGTCAGAACAAGGCCAGGGGCTGACTGTGGAACAGACCATCAATTGCTCATGTGCAAGTTCAAGTTGAAGCTGAAGAAAATTAAAAGAAGTCCACAAGAGCCAAAGTAGAACCTTGAGTATATCCCACCTGTATTTAGAGACCATCTCAAGAATAAATTTGATACATTACACAGTAATGACTGAAGACCTGATAAGTTGTGGAATGACATCAAGGACATTATACATGAAGAAAACCAAAGGTCATTTAAAAGACAGGACAGAAAGAAAAGACCAAAGTGGATGTCAGAAGAGACTCTGAAACTTGCTATTGAACGTAGAGTAGCTAAAGCAAATGGAAGAAATGATGAAGTAAAAGAGCTGAACAGAAGATTTCAAACGGCAACACGAAAAGACAGTAAAGTATTATAATGAAATGTGCAAAGACCTGGAGTTAAAAAATCAAAAGAGAAGAACACGCTCAGCATTTCTCAAGCTGAAAGAACTGAGGAAAAAATTCAAACCTCGAGACACAATATTAAAGGATTCTATGGGTCGCTATGAGTCAGAATCAACTTGACGGCAATGGATATGGGCAAAACGTTGAATGATACAGTGTCTTGGTCATCTAGTGCTGGTACAACAGAAATACCACAAGTGGATGGCTTTAACAAAGAGAAGTTTATTTCCTTGCAGTTAAAAGGGCATCAGCTCCAGGGGAAGGCTTTTTCTCTCTGTCGGCCTTCTTCTCTTCAGTGTTCCCCCAGACTAGGAGCTTGTCTGCGCAGGGACCCCGGTCCAAAGGACACGCTGTGCTTCCGGCACTGCTTTCTTGATGGTATGAGGTCCCCAGTTCTCCACTTGCTTCTCTCTTTTATGTCTCAGGAGATTGCCTCAGGACACAATCCAATCTTGTAGATTGAGTCCTGCCTTACTAACACAACTGCCACCCATCCTCCCTCATTAACATCATAGAGGCAGGATTTACAACATATAGGAAAAAT
>NW_004444194.1:212685-227384 GCF_000243295.1 Trichechus manatus latirostris
TAGATTGAGTCCTGCCTTACTAACACAACTGCCACCCATCCTCCCTCATTAACATCATAGAGGCAGGATTTACAACATATAGGAAAAATCACACAATGCCAGGAATCATGGCCCAGCCAAACTGATATACACATTTTTTGGAGGACATAATTCAATCCATGACACACAGGAAGCATCAAAAGAAGACGGAAGGAATACAAAGAGTCACTATACCAAAAGAATCGGTCAACATTCAACCATTTCAGAAGGTAGTATATGATCAAGAGCCAATGGTATTGAAGGAAGAAGTCCAAGCTGCACTGTAGGCATTGGCAAAAAACAAGGCTCTAGGAATCGACAGATTACCGATTGAAATGTTTCAACAAACAGATGCAGCACTGGAAGTGCTCACTCATCTATGCCAACTATCTGAGGACAACTATCTGGCCAACCAACTGGAAGAGATCCATATTTGTGCCCATTCAAAAGACAGGTGATCCAACAGAATGCATAAATTATCGAACAATATCATTTGTATCACACACAAGTAAAATTTTGCTAAAGATAATTCAGAAGCAGTTGCAGCAGTACATCAACAGGGAACGGCCAGAGATTCAGGCTGGATTCAGAAGAGGACATGGAACAAGTGGTATCATTGCTGATGTCAGATGGATCTGAAAGCAGAGAATACCAGAAAGATGTTCACCTGTGTTTAATTGACTATGCAAAGGCATTTGACTGTGTGGACCATAACAAATTATGAATAACATTGTGAAGAATGGGAATTCCAGAACACTTAATTGTGCTCATGAGGAACCTGTACATAGATCGAGAGGCAGTAGTTTAAAGTCAGGAATGGTACGTGTCAGGGTTGTATCCTTTCAACATACGTATTCAATCTGTACGCTGAGCAAATAGTCCGAGAAAGCGGACTATATGAATAATATGGCATCAGGATTGGAGGAAGACTTATTAACAATCTGCCGTATGCAGGTGACACAACCTTGCTTGCTAAAAGCAAAGAAGACTTGAAGCACTTAACTGGTGAAGATCAAAGACCACAGCCTTCAGTTTACACCTCAACATAAAGAAAACAAAAATCCTCACAACTGGACCAATAAGTGACATCATAAACAGAGAAAATATTGAAATTGTCAAGGATTTCATTTTGCTTGGATCCACAATCAACACCCATGGAAGCAGCAGTCAAGAAATGAAATGGCATATTGCATTAAGCAAATCTGCTGCAAAAGACCTCTTTATAGTGTTAAAAAGTGAAGATGTCACTTTGAGGACTAAGCTGCACCTGACCCAAGCCATGGTATTTTCAATCTCATATGCATGTGAAAGCTGGACAATAAGGAAGACTGAAGGTGAATTGCTGCCTTTGAATCATGGTGTTGGCAAAGAATATTCTATATACCATAGAGTGCCAGAAGAATGAACAAATCTGTCTTGGAAGAAGGACAGCCCAAATTCTCCTTAGAATTCACATACTTTGGACATGTTATCAGGCTGGACCATTCCCTAGAGAAGGACATCATGCTTGATATAGTACAGGATCAGCAAAAAAAAGGACGACCCTCAAGGAGATGGATTGACAGTGGCTGCAACAATGAGCTCAAATATAGCAACAACTGTGAGGATGGCGAAGGACCGGGTGGTGTTTTGTTCTGTTGTATAGTGGGTCACTGTGAGTCGGAACCAACTCAGTGGCACCTAACAACAACATAACAACATCCATTGCTGGTGATAATGCAAAATGGTACAGCTGTTGTAGAAAACAGTGTGGTTTCTCAAAAAACTAAAAATAGAACTACCATATGACCCAGCAATTCCACTCCTAGGTATATACCCAAAAGACTTGAAAGCAGAGACTCAGAGACTTGTACACTGATGTTCATTGCAGCACTATACACAGTAGCCAAAAGTTGGAAATAACCTAAATTTCCATCAACAAATAAATGGGTAAATAAAATGTGGTATATACCTACAATAGAATACTACCTAGCCAGCAGAAGAAATGAAGTCTTAAAACATGCTACAATATGGATGGAGCTTGAAGACATTATGCTGAATGAAGTAAGTCAATCATAAAAGAACAAATATTGTATGACCTCAGTTATGTAAATAGACAAGGTAAGGCAAACATATAGAGACCAAAGTTTATTAGTGGTTACCAGGTGTGGGAGGAAGGGGAAAATGGGGGATGGGGGTTAAAGGTGATGGAAAAATTGCATTGATTAAGCATAGGTGACACAGCCAATTATGGTAATTGCTGTCAATAAGTTGTACACCTGTAAAATAATGAACTGGCAAAAGTTGTGTGATAGATACATTTACAAAAAAAGAAGAGTAGCTGCTGAGGCTGCTTATGTACAACCAAACACTTCATGGGATTTGTTTCCTTGGTTTGGCAGTTTAGGGTCATAGTTTCATGGGACACCCCATTTAATTGACCTAATAACGTGTTTAGTGCTTCTGTTCTACCTCCTACTTCATTGGGTAGTGCCTGGGAATCTTAAAAGCTTATAAGCAGCCTGGAGCAACAGAGGAAGAAGGAGAGTCAGGAATAGGAGGAGTGTGTGGATTTTGTGGCTAATTGCCTCCATGAAAACTGCCTCCTTTGCCATGAGACCAGAAGAACTGAATGGTGCCCGGCTACCATTACTGAACATTTTGATCAAAGAGTCTACAGAAAAATCCTGATCAAAAGGAGGAAAATACAAGACAGAATTTCAAATTCTCATGGTGTCTTAGTCACTTAGTGCTGCTATAACAGAAATACCACAATTGGATGGCTTTAACAAAAAGAAATTTATTCTCTCACAGTCTAGTAGGCTACAGGTCCAAATTCAGGGCACCGCCGGCTCCAGGGGAAGACCTTCTCTCTCTGTCGGTTCCAGAGGAAGGTCTTTGTTGTCAGTCTTCTCTTGGTCTGGGAGCTTCTCAGCACAGGAACTTCAGGTCCAAAGGATGCGCTCTGCTCCCGGCACTGCTTTCTTGGTGGTATGAGGTCCCCATGTCTCTCTGTTGGCTTCTCTGTTTTATATCTCAAAAGAGATTGGCTTAAGACACTATCTAATCTCGTAGACTTCATCAATATAACTGCCGCTAATCCATCTTATTACACCATAGTGATAGCATTCACAACACATGGGGAAATCATATCAGATGATAAAATAGTAGACAGTCAAACAATACTGGGACTCATGACCTAGCCAAGTTGACAGATATTTCTGGGGGACATAGTTCAATCCATGACACATGTATTCAGACTTACTGGAGCCAAGGGGGCTGGATGAATCCCTGAAATTATTGCCCTGAGATAATCTTTAAAACTTAAACCAAAAATATCCCCTGAAGTCTTAAAAACCGAACAACAGTTTAGCTTAACTAGTAAAAAATGTCTGCCTTGGACATTATGCTCTTTTAAGAACTATCTATATAGGATCAAAGTGACAACAGCAACTCAAAAGATTAGACAGGAACCTTAGGGGGCAGTGAGTTTATGTTAATGGGGAGGAACAACTCAGAAAAGGAGGGTGAGAATGGTTGCACAACTTGAAGAATGTAATCAATGTCAGTAAATTGTACATGTAGAAATTGTTAAATTGGTGTATGTTTTGCTGTCTATGGAGCCCTGGTGGCACAATGGTTAAGAGCTCCGCTGCTAACCAAAAGGTTGGCAGTTTGTTCGAATCCACCAGCCGCTCCTTGGAAACCCTACGGGGCATTTCTACTCTGTCTGGGTCGCTATGAGTTGGAATCGACTTGACAGCAGTGGGTTGATTGGTTGGTTGCTGTGTATATTCTCAACAACAAAAAAATTAATTTTTAAAAAAAACAACCATTTTGTATTGCTTACAATTTTGCGGATCAGGATTTCTGGAAGGACTTATCTGGTGGGGGAGGGTCACCTCTGATCCACGTGGTGTCAGCTGAGGCTGGAGGGTCCACTTCCAAGATGGCTTCTTACCTTACATGTCAGGCACTTTGATGCTTCTTGATGTGTGTTTCTCCTTCTCCCCCTTTCTCTCTCCTTCTCCAGGACCTCTCTACATGACTTAATAGTCTCAGGGGAATCGCTTGACTGGAGGTAGACTCTGCTTCAGCAGCCCACAGAATCAAGGACTCCAAGCTCTCTCTGCTCTTCTGCTCACAAACTTCAACATGCTTGTCGTATCATAGTCCCAAGATAGCTGACATAACTCCTGACTACATATCTTCATACTATATCCAAATTCAGGAAGCCAAGGGGGAGGTGTGGGGCCAGAAAGTTCACCTATCTGTCCTTTTTATCAGGAAGCATGATTTTTCCCAGAAGTCCCCCAGCAGACCATCCCTTACTTTTCTTTGGCTGGAGTTGTGTCACATGGCCACCCTGATTGAAAGGGAGACTGGGAAAGAGAATATATGAGAAATGGGAACAAGATCTCCATGACTGGCCTCCTAAACAAAGAAACAAGAAAAGGTGGAATGGCTATTGAGTATGTGACACAGTGTCTGCCACACTATCTCACACTCTGAAAGTCCCAAATTTCCTTTTATCATACCTGACAGGGAGATTACACATTTTTCACTGCCTGATCATCACCACTGTAAAGGAGCTACAGTGACCCTCAGGACTGGAGACATTTTGACTTAACAAAGGCATTCTAACTCAATTATCAAGTGTAGCTATTTTGTGTATGCAAGTATATGTCAAGTGTATGTCATTAACAAGTGTACGGTCGGTATCCCACTTACATGCCCTTGATATGCCCCATTCCAGATGACCCTGCCAATACCTACGGCTCTCTCTAGCTGCTAGAGCCCACTCAGCCCATGCTCAGGACAGGCCAGAAGTGCTGTGGAGTTACCATTCCCTGGGAGCCAAAAGTCGATGGTTCAAAACCACAAGCTCCGCAGGAGAAAGATGTGACATTGTGCTTCCATAAAGATTTACAACCTTGGAAACCCTATAGGGCAGTACTACTCTGTCCTGTAGGAATCACTTCCACAGCAGTGGGTTTGGTTTTTTGGGGGGAGCGTCTTTCAACCAATAAATGATGGGAGTTGATGAGATCCTTTCTCACTCAGATGGAGTCACTCTAAAATGTGTGCTCTACACTTCCTCCCAGAGGTCCCCCAAGGGATTGAGCCCCAGTTGCCCATAATGGAAACTTGCTTGATAACACCCCTTTTATATTCTGCCTTTTCTTCTCTGACCCACTTTACCACTTATCTTCCATTGTTTTCTGGGATCACCTTCCAAATAAAGCACTTACACTTGAATCCTTATCTCAATGTCTGTTTCTTGAAGAACCCAACCAAAGTCAATGAACTATTACCTAAACTGAGTTTTCTTGGAAAGCCAGGACAGACACTGGAGAAAGGGCATAGATTCTGGCACGTAATAGATGCACAATAAATCTTTGTTGACTGAATAACTAAATTTATTCTTTGTGTTTCAGATATTAATGAATGTGAACCACCCTTTAGTGTGTATTGCGGATTAAATGCTGAATGTCAGAATGTTGAAGGAAGTTTCCACTGTCACTGTGTCTCTGGATACAGTCTCCTTTCTGGGGATACAGAATTCAAGAATTCCAATGAGAACACTTGTCAGGGTAAGAAAATCCTTGTCTTCTTGTCTCCCTCCCTCATTTTTTGTTGAGCCAAACACCAGAAAAGATGTTCTCGTTGTGGGACCAGGATGTGGTTCTATTTTCTGGAGGGAAACGGATGATGGATGAAGGAAAAGAACAAAGGAAATAATGGGGTGAGGGAGGCCAGTGATGTTTGGAGATGGAGAAAGTGATGAAGTGGTGACTGAGGCAGGATTCTTTGGGTTGCAAGAAAGAAAAGCCCACACATACTAACTTAAGCAGAAAATAAGAGTTTATGGTAAGGATGCATGGATGTGTCTAGGAACTCAAGGACAAGGATGCAGCTGGATTTCTGGAATGAACTAGAACTAGGGACACAACACCATCAAATTCACCGTCTTCCCCCAGTCTCTGATCCTCTTTGGGTCTGCTCGTTTCTTCTCTTTCACTGTGGACTTGCTTTCTCTGCTTCCTAATCCATAGGACAGAAAATATGGCCACCAGCAGCTCCAGATCTTATGTTTATTATTGAGCCAGCCACCCAAAGAGAAATTAACCAACTCTCTCTTCAGCTCAATTGCAGATCCTTTGGAAATGGACCAATTGGCCCAGTCTGAGTCATGTGTCCACCCTCAGATCTGTATCCAACGGGAGGTGCTGTGTTGTATAAATGTGACCATTCTCATATGTGATCACTTTCATGGAAACCATGTGGATGGGGAAGGTCTATACACAAAAAAGATATTTGACTTGGCAGAAACCCATTAGGTATTGGCTACAGACAGAATCATAAGAGAGAAACTTTAAAGATAAATTCTAGGAAGCTGGTTAGATGATAAAATGATACTAATAGCTTTTATTTATTTCCCTTGTACTATGTAGCCAGGTGCCATGCTAAATGCTTCCCATGTATTATTCATTTATTATAGTCCTATGAGGTAATCATTGTTATTACAGATAAAGAAACTGAGTTATCAAGAAGTTAAGTAACTGGGACAGCTCAGTTAATTCTCATAAATAGGTCATAAAGTGTATGTTCTACATCCCAACATAGTGAGTAGTATCTCGGGTCCCAAAGGCTTGGGAGCTGCCATCTAAGATATAACTATTGGTCTCTGCTTGTCTGGAACAAAAGAGAAAGAAGAAAACCAAAGACTCAGAAACGAAAGTAGTCTACAGGACTAATAGTCTACACGAACCATGGCTTCATCCACACTGAGACCAGAAAAACTAGATGGTGCCCAGCTACCACTACAGATGGTTCTGATCAAGGCCGCAGTAGATGGATCCTGACAGAACAGAAGAAGAATGTGGAACAGAACTCAAATTCTCAAAAAGTCCAGACTTACTAGACTGACTGAGAGTAGAAGACTCCCCACGACTATCACCTTGAGATACTCTTTAAACCTAAAATAGAAATTATCCCTTGAGGTCACCTTTTAGCTAAATAACAGATTGGCTCATAAAATACAGAATATCACCCATGAGTAATGAGCTCCTTTAAAAAAATCATCTATATGTGACAAATGGTCAAAAATTACTCTAAAACAAAGATGGGAAGATAAGAGGCAGGGAAACTAGAGTAATGGAAATGGTATAACCAGAACAGAATGAATGAGAATGATGACACATTGTGAAAAATGTAATAAATATCACTGAATAATTTTTGTAGAAATTGTTAAATGGGAGCCTCATTTGCTATGTAAAATTTCACTTAAAAGCAATAAAATATTACTTAAAAAGAAGAAGAAATTAAGTAACTTTCCCCAGGCCAAACAGATAATAAATAAGTGGTGGTGGCCCGTTTTGAACTCAGGTCAAACTGTCTTCAGAGTACACGGTCTTAGCCACCTGCTGTACTATAGCATGGGACTTGGATAAACAATAACAGAGACAAAGAACTCCTTTTCTGGTGCAAAAAAATAAATTACCCTTCTTTATTAGTCAAGAAAGGAGCCCTGGTGGTGCAATGGTTGAAAGCTTGGCTGCTAACCAAATGTTGGCATTTCAAACTGACCAGCCACTCCGCTGGAGAAAGATGTGACAGTCTGCTTCTGTAAAGATTACAGCCTTGGAAACCCTATGAGGCAGTTCTGCTCTGTCCTGTAGAGTCGCTATGAGTTGGAATTGACTCAACGGCAACTGTTTCTTCAGCTCATCTGCAAGATATTTAGCTCAAGATCTGCCCTGGAAAACAGAAGTCATGCTAAGTCTTTCAAGCAGAAGGAATTTCATATAGGGAATGGTATTGGTGATGGAGGAGCTAAGAAGCCAAAAGGAGGATGGTGAGGCAACCCAGAGATTAGCAGTAGCAAAAGTACTGCTACCGTATGCCTATAGGGACAAGAGAAAGTGGTGGTTTTACCAGAACCCAAGAGCTAAGTCCATCTGGTGAGAGCTGGAACCTTGGAAGAAGTGTGGCCAATGCTGGAGATGCCACAGGAAGCAGAGGAGATGGGGGAGAAATACGCTGGCTCCTCCCTTCCTCTGCTCTCCTGTATTCTACCAGTGCCTTTCACTGGCTGAACATATCAGGAAGCCAGAGGGCAAGAGATCCCTGGAAAATGTAGCTCTCTATGAAACAGAACAGAGCATGGAAAGAGTGGATATGGATCTGAGGGCCAACTGGCAGCTGACTGGCAACCACCTTTTCCCAAGAATATGAAGCCTTTTGTTTACAAATATAAGTTAAGGCAGAAGCCTGGTGAGACTTACTATCCCCTCCCCCCATTGCCGTCGAGTCGATTCCGACTCATAGCAACCCTATGCTTACTATAGAAAGAGTCAATTTCAACCTGTGTTGTTTAAATATGGCTGGTGGTTCTTATGATATAGCTAGTGGGAGCATCACTCCCTTCTTTGCAAGCTTTCATCAGGAAATAAAACTTCCTTATGAATCTCAGTTTCTACCTCCATGTTCTCCAGATTTGTTCTTTTCCTTTTTTTAGGCCCCCTTCCACAGATTCTCAGTTTTTCTTTTCACTGTTGAGTTTTTCAGTCACTGAGTAAATTATTCTTTTTCTAGGCAATGGGCCCTCTGTTGAAATGCAAAAACAGATTGAGATCCTACTTGAATTCAGTCAAACTCATCTTATTTTACAAGGAAGAAAAAAGCCTTTGGTTATTTTCCTAAATTTAGGAGCTTCTATGCAGTCCTTTTATAAGGAGCCCTGATGGCACAGGGGTTAAGCACTTGGCTGTTAACTGCAAGGTTGGTGGTTTGAACCCATCAGCCACTCTGCGGAAGAAAGATGTGGCAGTCTGCTTCCGTAAAGGTTATAGCCTTGGAAACCCTATGGGGCAGTTCTACTGTGTCCTATAGGGTCACTATGAGTTGGAATTGACTCAACGGCAATGGGTTTGGTTTTTAGATTATGCAGTCCTTTTATACAGACTGAGTCCATTTGCAGTTTGTTATCACCAAGGTTGGTGGGTACAAGCAACCTCCCATGACAAAGTTAACAACTTGCAGTCAAAAGCACAGCTTTCTCAGTTTGGCAGTTCCTCAAAAAGTTAAACATAGAACTACCATTGTTGTTCTTAGGTGCCATTGAGTCAGTTCTGACTCATAGCAACCCTATGTACAACAAAACGAAACACTGCCCAGTCCTGCATCATCCTCACAATTGTTGCTGTGTTTGAGCTCAGAGCTACCATGTGACCCAATAATTCCACTCCTAGTTATATGCCTGGAAGAAATGAAAGCAGGAACACAAACCTGTACACCAAAGTTCGTTGTAGCACTATTCACAATAGCCAAAGGGTGGAAACTGAAATGTCCATCAACAGATAAATGGGTAAACAAAATTAGTATATACATGTCTAGTTATCTAGTGCTGCTATAACAAAAATATCATAAATGGTAGCTTTAACGAACAGAAATTTATTTTCTCACAGTAGAGGAAGCTAGAAGTCCGAACCCAGAGTGCCGGCTCTAGGGGAAGGCTTTCTCTCTCTGTCATCTCTAGAAGAAGGTCCTTGTTTCTTCAGCTTCTGCTTCCTGGTTCCTTGGAGATCTCCATGTGTCTTGACATCAGTCTTACCCATCTCTGCTTCTTTTGCTTGCTCATTTAATCTCTTGTATATCTCAAAAGACAGTGACTCAAGACACACCCTACACTAATCCTGTCTCATTAACATAACAAAGACAACCCATTCCCAAATGGCATTATAACCACAACATACCCAGAAAAAAAAAAAAAAAAAAAACTCTTGCCATCAAGTCAATTCCAACTCTGCCCCATAGGGTTTCCAAGGAGTGGCTGGTAGGTTTGAACCACCAACCTTTCGGTTAGCAGTTGAACGCTTTAACCGCTGCACCACCAGGGCTTCAGACCACAACATAGAGGTTAGGATTTACAACACATATGTTTGGGGGACACAGTTCAATCCCTAACAATACATAATGGAATATTATTCAGAGATAAAGAGAAACGAAGCCCTGATGCATGCCACTACATGGACGGACCTTGAAAACATCATGCTGAGGGAAATAAGTCAGTCACAAAAAGACAAATATTGTATGATCCCACTTATATGAAATAGGCAAATGTATAGAGACCAAATATTATTGATGGTTACCCAGGGTAGGAAGGAGGAGGAAAAGGGGAGTCTTTGCTTAGGGTGTACTGAGTTTCTGCTAATGGTGGTGGAGACAATTTGGAAATGGATAGTGATGAGAGTTGCACAACATGATGAACGTAATCAGTGTCACTGAGCTGTACATGTAAAAAATGTTGACTTGGCCTATGTTTTGTTATATATATTTTTACCACAATAAAACTACTTTTTTAAAGTGCAGTTTTCCATTAACAAGCATATTCTAGACTCAGATTTATAAGTCAAAGTTCTTGAACTCTTAAGACAAAACTTCAGTATGACGGGATAGCTCTTTGCAGTTTTTAGCAAACAGACTCAGCTGAAAACCAAGATACGGAATAAATATAGATTTAACCTCAGTCTGATGGTACTAGATATGTAAATATTTGCTCACATTTCCTCATCTGTCTAATATAGAGATGGTTGTCCCCACAAAGCACCGGAAACAACAGAGGTCTTCATTAATAGCTGATAGCTGAAAACTGATACCTGTGTTTCAGCTATTATTCCCATCTACGCTCAGTTTAAAAGCCTGAGGCTTCCAATTTTCTGTCTCCTCAACCATTTCAGTTATAATTTCCAGTCAAGACTATGGAGCTTACACTTTTCTGTTTCCTCCATATCAGGGTTTCTCCACGGCAGCCTGACTGGCATTGGGGTCGGATCATTCTTTGCTGTTGGGGGCTGTCCTGTGTGCATTGTAGGATGTAGAGCAGCATCCCTGGCCTCTACCCACTATGTGTCGGTAACACCCCCTCTGCAGATGTGACAACCAAAAATGTGTGCAGACATTGCCAATGTGTGGGGTGGGGAGCAGGGAGTGGGGGTGGACAGAATGGATCCTGGTTGAGAATCGCTGCTCTACGTCATGCAAATGTAAAGAGTGTCAGTTCAGACCATCTAGATGCAAAAGTTACCCAATTTACCCCTCCTCTCTTCACTCTCACTTTCAATAGTAACCGCCCCCCCCCCACCGCCAATGTCTTTTACAGACACCACCTCCTCAAAGACACCACCAATCAAAGGCAAGAAAATGGTGAGTACAGACTGAGCCCTGGAAAGTAGCCAGGTAACAAATATTTACAAAGCCCAAAATGTGGGGCAGGGTGTATATATTCTGGGATACTCCCCCTCTAAAGACCGGCATCCAACTGGGAGACAGAAAAGCCAGTTGACAAATTTATGGGAGAAACTGGTGAATAGTTTCCCAAATTGTTCTCATCCTTCCCTCTACTACTAGCGCAAGAAAGAGAAACTAAGAAAAAATATATTAGCATGAAGCTGCTACGACAAAGAGTCCCAAATAGCCAACGGCTTTTTTTTAAACATGCATTTGTTTCTCTCTCCGTTAACAGTCCAGGAGTGAGCTGTCTGAGCTGGTGGAGAGATTCCGCTCTGTGAGATCGTTAAGGGCCCCCAAGTTCTTTTCATGTTGTTGCTCCACCACCCTGTAGAGTGTTGTTCTCAAGTGCATGGTCATACCATGGGTTGCTGATGGAAAGGGGGAAGGGGAGTCCAGGAAAATTGGCAGAAGTGAAAGGTGAGGATGGGAGAGTGGAGAGAGGGGATGCGTTGAGTCACTGTGTGAGATTCTAGGTGGTACTAATGGTTTGTGCTAAACTTCTAATCCATCCAGCAGTACCGCCGAGGAATCAGCCACTACGATAGCAATTCTGAACAGCAAATTCCTTCAGCACCTACTCTGTACAAATGAGTTTAAGCCAAGAAGACTTCAGTGGTCAGTTATTGGGGAGAGAGATATTTTACATACCAGGCAGGAGGTGGGAGGCTGGTCCTAAAATAGATAGCTCGGCTCAGAATTCCCACAAAGACTCAATGAACTGACAGAGTAGAACATTCAAAAGGTGTACTTGAAAGCCAGTTCCAAAAGTTCCTCCAACCCTTCATAAATGTCACTCTGCTTATAACTCTTTGGTGTGATAGCATTTTCCTCTTAAGTGGTTTCATTCAGTTGATGAATATTTATTGAGCACCTGCTATCTGCCATGGATAGCCCCATTGTTGTTGGGTGCCATCGAGTCAATTCCAACTCATAGCTGCCCTATAGGACAGGGTACAACTGCCCCCATAGGGTTTGCAAGGCTGTAATCTGTACGGAGGAGTCTTGGTGGCGCAGTGGTTAAGAATTCAGCTGCTAAGACAACGGAAAGGTTGGCTTGTCGAACCCACCAGCCGCTGCATGGGAGAAAGCTGTGGCTGTCTGCTCCTGTAAAGATTTACAGCCTTGAAAACTTATAGGGCATTAACTACTCTGTCCTATAGGTCACTATGAGTCCAAATCGACTTGACGGCAGCGGGTTTTAATCTTTACGGGAGCAGATTGCGCACTTAACCATTGTGCCACCGGGGCTGCTTTAAGCTAGTCCTAGATGCTAGGAAACAGCTGTGAACTAGACAAGGTTCCAGCACTTATGGGACTTACTGTCTGGCATTTCATTGTGCACACAAATCCCCTAGGGATCATGTTAAAGTGCAGATTTGGATTCAGTCCACCTGGGCAGGGGCCGAGGTCCTGCTTGTCTAACAGGCTCCTAGGTGATGCTGACGCTGCTGGTTTGAGGACACACTTTGAGTACAAGAACATGGGAATCTGCATTAAAATAGTCTTTCAAATCTCCTGTATTACAATTGTATAAACCTCACCATTGCCCTTCATCCTTCTCCAGCCACTGGCCTGCCTCTTGGCTCTCCTCTGAGTTTAAAATGGCAGGCAAATGTTTTGTTACATATGTGTTTTCCACAATTTAAAAAACAAAACAAAACATCTAGATAGAGTGTCTTTGTTACTGTAACTATTTCAGGGTTTCTCAACCTCAATACTATTCACAGTTAGGCTCCATATTTCTCTGTGGTGGGGCCGTCCTGAATTTTGTAGAATGTTGAGAAGCACCCTTGGCCTCTACCCACTAGATGCCAGTAGTACCCCCTCACCACAGTTATAACAACCAAAAATGTCTCCAGGCATTGCTAAATGTCCCTATGAGAACCAGTGGTCTATTTCTCGCATTCTTACTACCTCACTGTTGGTAAAATATGTTACTGACAAATGACCTTTATATAGTGCTTACCAGGCACAGACATTGTTCTAAAAGTGTTGTTGTTGTTGCTAGCTGCCATGGAGTCACCTCCAAATCTTGGTGACCCCATGCACAATGGAATGAAATGCTGCCCGTATTGTGCCATCCCCATGATTGATTGCAGATTGGACTGCCGTGATCCATAGGGTTTTCATTGGCTGATTTTCAGAAGATCACCAGATCTTTTTTCTTAGTCTGTCTTAGTCTGGAAGCTCCACTGAAACCCGTTCAGCATGATAGTAACACACAAGCCTCCACTGACAGACAGGTGGTGGCTGTACTTGAGGTTCATTGGCCAGGAATCGAACAGCATCTTCCACATGGAAGGCAAGAATTCTACCACTGAACCACCAGTGCTCCCTTTAAAAGTGTAGCATCTTTTAACTCATTTAATTCTCCCAAAAACTCTATGACGTGTAATAACTGTCCCCATCCTAAGATGGGGAAACTGAGACCCAGAGTGATTGAGTGACTTGCCCAAGATCACATACCAGTGAATGGTGGACCTGGGGAATTAAGTCCAGGTCGTCTTGTCAGAGCCTGCTTTCTACTGTCCCTCAGGATGGGGAACATGTCAGAATGGATTTCTTTTATTCTTTTTGTCTTCCAAGCTGCAACAGGTTGTTGACAACTTTGAGTCACTTGTCACCAGTAAGACTCTCTGGGAAAAAGGAGAGAAGAGAGAAGTTGCATCCGCAACCACCTCCATCCTCCGAAATGTGGAAACAAGTGCTCTGGAAAGTGCTCTGAAAGCCCCAGACCAAAAAGTCCTGAAAGCCCACAACAGTGCTATGGGTAAGACAACAATAGGGCTGGTATACAGTGGGCACTGGTCACTGGCTGGGGTTTGGGCTAAGCAGTTACCAAAACAAAGACACACACACACAAATACACTGCATGAGTTCATTTATATAAAATCCTAGAAAATGCAGATTAGTCTATAGTGACAGAAAGCATATCAGTAGCTGCCACGGATGGGGAGGATGAGAGGGTGACAAAGGGGCATGGGGAAACTTTTGGGAAATTGTTGGGAGAAATGTATACTATCTTGACTGTGGTGATTGCACACTTTACATATGTGCACATTATTTATGTAAATTACACCTAAATAAGGAGGTTTTCTTTAAAAAAAAAAAAAAAAGTTGCCAACAGTTTCTAATCTGTGGTCTCAGATTTTGGCTTTAAGGTAGGATTTTGAAAATCTGGTGCCTGTCCTTCTCTGGGGAGTCGTTGGGTAGAAAGGGTTGAAAGCTTGGTCTCAAGATAAGGGATAGGACATCATTTACTTAACCAGTTCCTTCTTGTTTAACATATAAGTAATTTCCCATTTTTCATCATTATCTATGTGGCCATGAACTTTTTTGTAGCTATATCTGCCTTCTCATCTTTGATTGCTTTATTTTTTTTGTTTGTGTTTTGTTTTGTTTTTTTT
>NW_004444194.1:228025-264089 GCF_000243295.1 Trichechus manatus latirostris
GTAGCCGGGCATGATCTAGCTGTACTGGACTCAGTCTGGTGGAGGCCTTGGTAGCTGTGGTCCATTAGTCCTTTGGTCTAATCTTTTCCTTGTATACTATTCTCTTCATTCACCCTTGCTCCCAAAGGGATGAGACCAGTGGAGTATCTTAGATGGCTGCTCACAGGCTTTTAAGAACCCAGGTAGAATGTAGAACATTGTCTTTATAAACTGTGTTATGCCAATTGTTTGATTGCTTTCTGAGAATAAATTCCTAGAAATGGAATCATTGCTTCAGAAGTGATGTCTCACAGGTGATGAAACTTGGTGTCAGGAGATAGAGTCTCACCTAACTTCTGAACTGCAGTTTCCTCATCTGTATAATGGGCCCTCATAGGGTTGTAGAAGGCTGTTATAAGATTGACACATATAAGGCCCTTACCCTGGTACCTGGCCCATCCCAGACATTCAGTAGATGTGGGCTGTTCGTGTTGGTTATGCACAGTTTGAAAGCTTCTGATGATTATCAGTAAGCTTGCCTGTTGCTTTTCTTACCAGCTGTTGAAACTCAAGTTGTTACAGACAACTGCTTAGAGGAAAGAAAGATCATCAGCTTGCAGGCTCAGAGGAACTCAATGGACATCCACTGCAATGCCGTCGTTCAGGGAAACACGCAAGGTACATGTAGCGACTGCACTTCCTTTGTACAGAGCAGTATCATTATGTGAGTCATGGGGAAACATCCCCAGCAGGCTCCTCCCTGATGGGTCTCTTACCCTAAGACTGTGTGTATCATTTGAGGTTTTTTTCTCTTAAGAAAAAAAAAAATTTCCAAGCAGGAGACTTTCTGTTCTTCAGTGCAGACGGACACAGCACAAACTTCCTGAATAATAAGCAGTTGGGGCCCCCACCCATCCTGCAGCTCTGGAAGAGCAAAGGGAGCGGTAGGTGTGTGGTCATCATTCAACAAATGTTTATTGAGCATCTGTCATCAACTGTGAGGGCTCTTGGTGGCACAAACGGTTTGTGCTCGACTACTAACCTAAGGGTTGGCAGTTCAGACCCATCCAGTGGCACCACAGAAGAAAGGTCTGCAATCTGCTTCGGTAAAGAATACAGCCAAGAAAACTCTACGGAGCAGCTCTACTCTGTAACACATGGAGTCGCCATGAGTCGGAATCTGCTCAACGGCAACAGAAAAAAAGCTCATCTACTAAATTCTAGGCTCTGTTCTAGTGAGCAAACACACATCAGCTCTCATGGAGCTTATGTCTTGTTAAGGGAAACAGTCTAGTAATTCAATATATGTATTTAATTTGTCAGGTATTTTGAGAAACAAAGCAAAGTAAGGAGATAAAGAGTGATATTGGGGGGAGATCTGTTTCATACATGATCAAGGAAAGCCCTTGATCTGACAATATTTGAGCAGAAACCTGAGGAGTGCCAGGAATCAACCATGCAGCTATCTGGAGGAAGAGTATTGAAGATAGCAAGAACAGCAAGTACAAAGGCCCTGAGGCAGGAACATGCCTGACATATTCCAGGAATAGCAAAAAGGCCGGTGCAGCTGGAGCAGAATGAAGGAGGAAGTAGGTGCTGGGGTGGGAGGGGTGCCTGGAGATGAGGGTAGGGAACGGATGAGGGCAGGTCCGTAGTCTGAGAAGGTCAGTAACAACTTCAGTAACAATTGTACCTACTTCATGGGTGCAGTTCAATGGGTTTCTCTTTATCTATGGCCTAACTAACCCTGGGTTTGTAGTTCTGCCAAAAATAATTGGTTGGGCCACAGCCTGCCCTGTGATTGGTCTATTTTATGTACATTTCAGGGATTGGACAGTTTAGTATGCAAATAAGGTGACTATGGCCTACCGCAGGGATTGGTCAGTTTGTGGTCTTGGTGGGAGGAGTAGGCTTATATAAGAGCCAATCCCATGAGGTTGAGGGGACCTCACCACCATCAAGAAGAAGAACTTGAAGCAGAGTGCATCCTTTGGACCCCGGGTCCCTATGCTGAGAACCTCCTAGACCCGGGAGACAGAACAGTAACTCAGGAGATGGTGTGGGGGCAGTACAAGCAGCAGCAGCTCAAGATGGCAGGAACCAGGAGACCCATGTGAGAATGCTGCAGTGGGCATCCCGGCCCATGGAGCAAGGTGGCTGCAGAGCTAGGCTTACCAACCGCGAAGCGAGAGAGAGCTGAGCACTTTCAGGCAGGAGGCTTCTGGCAGAGTGGGGTGCCTCTGGGCATGTGACAGCAGAGCTAAAGAGCTGTAACACTTGTAGGGCAGAGACTAGGTCTGAGCAGGGTCCAGCTGCAGAGGTCAGGCCAAGAAGCATGGCCTGCAGACACGGCTGAGGAGAAAGCTGAGAGCTGTTTTGGTTGGAAGCTGTCCTGATTGATGAACTATATCCTGTCTCCTGAGTTGTTGCTGTTACTTCCAGGTTGATCCTGATCCTGAGTTGTAGCCTGTTAACTTCCCTAATAAACCCCATAATTGTGAGTATGGTCTGTGAGTTCTGTGTGGCCATTGCAACAAATTATTGAACACGTAAGAGAAGTAGAGAGTGCCGTGGGGAGGACACCTGGTGTCAGAGTTGGTGAAAAGGTTGCAGAGAGGAGGTATCTGACCTCCATCTCATATGGATCAGCTTTGGGCTGATTGTTTTTCTCATTCCCCCTCCTGAAGTTAGGTTCTGATGCTGCTATATTACAGTGGGGTTACTGTGAGGCTTTGTGGTGAAATGACTTATATCCATTTGGCTCTTTTTTTGATAGTTGTAGCCTCAAGTGGTTAGAAGAGTGTTATGGATTGGATTATGTCTCACAAAAATATGTGTTGTAAATCCTAACCTCTATGAGTTGGCATCAACTGATGGCAATGGGTTAATGAGATACCTGTGGTTTTAACTCCATTTGAGAATGAGGTGTCTTTGTTATATTAATGGGGCAGGATTAGTGTAGGGTGTATCTTGAGTCAATCTCTTTTGAGATATAAAAAAGATTAAACAAGCAAAGGAGCAAGCAGAGACTGGACTGGGGACGAGAGATGCCAAGCCATATGAAGATTGCCCAGGAGCAGCTCAGAAGAGATTTCCTCAGAGCCAACGGAGAGAAAGCCTTCCCCTAGACCTGGCACCCTGAATTTTGACTTCTAGCCTCCTAAACTGAGAAAATAAATTTCTATTTGTTAAAGCTACCCACTTGCAGTAGATAAGTAGCAGTGCTAGATAACTAAGACAAAGAGGATATTAGTTAAGAACTTGGTTTTAGGAGTTAGAGTCTTATCTAACTTCTGAACTGCAGTTTCCTCATTTGTATAATGGGCCCTCATGGGTGGAGGAGAGTTAGCCACACCACCACACCTTTCCTGTCTTAGTCTCCTAGTGCCGCTGTTAACAGAAATGTCACAAGTGGGCAGCTTTGAAGAACAGAAATTTATTTTCCCAGAGGACAAGAGGCTAGAAGTCTGAATTCAGAGTGGGCTCTAGGGAGATGTCCCTCCTCGTTTCTTTCAGCTTCTGGTAGCCAGCAATGCCTGGTTCCTTGACAATCTTCTCGTGGCATCTGTCTTCTCCTGTTTGTGCTTTTTTTATCTCTGTGTCAAAGCTGCTCCTTTTAACTCATAAGTAATTAGGTTCAGGACACACCCTCCACTGAAATGGCCTCATTAACGTAATAAAGAAAATCTTATTCCCAAATGGGATTACATTCACAAGTATAGGGGTTAGGATTCCAACACATATTTTAGGGGGGACACAAATCAATCCATATCACTCTCCCCAGGCTACAGTAGAAGAGAATCTTGCCAAATCCTCCAATGCACCAGTCATTTATTAAGCAAACATTTATTACCAAGCTGGCTCAAAATATCCTGAACACACAACCTGTTTTGTATACTCGGTGAAGTCCCAGCTTTCTGTCCTTCTAAGGACCCTGGCCATACCTTGAATCAAGGGTTCCCTGGAGGTGGATGCCACGATGTGCCAGGGATAGGGTTCTGTTACTATTGTAGTTGGTATCGGGCAGCCAGAATCTTCCACACAAGTGGTTCTCAAAGTGTGGTCCCCGGACCAGCATCATCAGCATCACATGGAATGTGTGAAAATGCAAATCCTCAGGTCCCTCCCAGATCTCCTGGGGTGGGGTCCTCCAGGGGCTTCTGAGTCAGCTCCAGTTGAGAACTACTGTTCCAAACAAATGGCAGAGGCAGATCTGTTTAGGGGTCAAGCCTGTAAGGAGAACGGCCACAGTCACAACTAGGCATTCAGGCCTGTTGGTGCAAAATAGAGGGCTTCTAGAATATTTTAGCCAATCCACTAAATCCTATTAACTTTCCTAAGGAGATCCTGTTTCCACATCCATGATGCTTATTAACAAGCTAATTTCACCACTGAAAACCCACTTCTATAGGGCCTTATGTGTAATTGACCAAATTAAGTAAGAAGTCATTAAATCTGATGGATTTTAATGAAATGTCCTACATTGCTAATAGGAATCAAGATACATCTTAGATTTGATCTGTGGGTTGGTCTGGAGAATTTTAATATAAATGTAGCTGATACAAATGACAAAAAAAAACTTTTCTAACATTCATTGTGCTAATTAGTGAAATGTCTGGTGTTAATCAGAGGTAAAGACACCAGAAGCAGCCTTCTGTTTGAAGCTAATCAGCGCTGGAGTATGAATTCCTAATTAGGACAATGTCTGTCTTAAAAAAAAAAAATCCATTGCTATCTAGTTGATTCCGACTCATAGCAACCCTATAGGACAGAGTAGAACTGCCCCCATAGGGTTTCCAAGGAGTGCCTGGTGGATTCGAACTGCTGACCTTTTGGTTAGCAGCCAAACTCTTAACCACTACAACACCAGGGCTTCCATATCTGCCTTAGATGAAGTTTAAACAAATACACATAAAAATACACTGTTGTCCTAGCAGCCCCTGGGTGAAGCAAACAGTTAACACGCTCGGCTGCTAACCAAAAGGTTGGAGGTTCGAGTCCACCCAGAGGCACCTCGGAAGAAAGACCTTGCAATCTACTTCCAAAAAATAAGCCATGGAAAACTGTCTGGAGCACAGTTGCCATGAGTCGGACTTAACTCTACTGCATCTGGTGGCGGTTGTGGTCTTCATAGCAGCACTATTCACAATAGCCAAAAGTCAGTAACAGCCCAAATGTCCATCAGTGGATGAATGGATAAACAAATTGTAGTGCAGCCATACAATGGAATATTACTTGGCCATAAAAAGGAATGAAGTACTGATATAGACTACAACATGCAACGTGAAGGAAGCCAGTCACAAAAGACCACATATTCTATGATTCCATTTACTTGAAATGTCCAGAATAGGCAAATCCATAGAGACAGAAAGCTGATGAGTGGTCACCAGGGGTAGAGGGAACAGGGGAAGGAAGCATGACTACCTAATGGGTACAGGGTCTCCTTTAGGAATGATGAAAATGTTCTGGAATTAGATAGAGGTGATGGGCACACAACACTGTGAATGTACTAAATGCCACTACATATACTTTACTTTAAAATGGTTTAAAAATATAGACTGTGCTGAATTGCTTAAGTGTATCACAAACATCATAATGTGACTCCATTTGCCTCAGAGAGCTGCTGGCATATAGTGCTCAGGAGTAGACTAGTCACTTTCCCCCAGATGGGCCTTGCTGTCTCACACCTCCAAGCCTTTGTACTGGCTATTCCTCTGCCAGGAGTGCCAAACTCTACTCTTCTGGGTGAACTTTCACTATCCTTCAAGCACAGCTTATGTCACCTCCTCCATGGTGCCTCCAGGACTGCCCACTTCCATCAGAGCACCAGTCAAGCTCCCCTCTCCTTTTTGTTCCTCTAGTATCTTCAACATACCTTATCCTGGCATTTAACACATTATCTTACTGTGTCTTAACTATTAATTGTAGTGTCCGTGTCTCCCCACTGTGAAGTTCCTGAGTGGTACAAACAGTTAACATGCTCGACGGCTAACCAAAAGGAAGAAAAGCCTGTTGATCTACTTCCAAAAAATCAGCCATTGAAAACCCTATGAAGCACAGTTCTACACTGACACATATGAAGTTGCTATGAGTCGGAATCGACTCAACACCAACTGGTGGTACAGGCACCATTAGGGGCACAGTGCCTGGAGAACAGTGACAAGTATTTATTGAATTAAATCAACATTTGGGTTCAGGCCTCAACATTCCTAAGAAAAGAACCAGTTGATGGATGGATGTATAACAAGCTCGTAGAGGGACATTCCTCTGTTCTTCAGGCTGTGTCCAAGCAGGGTTTCTCCACCTTGACACTAGTGACATTCGGGGCTAGACAGTTCTTTGTGGTGCAGGCTATCTGTGCATTGTAGGATGTTGAGCAGCATCCCTGGCTTCTACCCACCAGATTCCAGTGGCAACCCTCTACCCCCACCCCAGGCATCACAACCAAAAATGTCTCCAGACATCATCATATATTCTCTGGGGGCAAAATTGCCCCTGGTTGAGCACTACTGGTCTAGACCTTGTAAATTATTGTCTAGACTGGGATATTTTGATAGATAGATGGATATGTACAACAGAATGAAATGTTGCCTGGTCCTCTGTCATCCTCACAGTCGCTGGCGTGTTTGAGTCCATTGTTGTGGCTATTGTGCCAATCCATCTCACCGAGGGTCTCCCTCGCCCTTCCAGGCCCTCTGCTTCACCAAACATGATGTCTTCCTCTAGCAATTAATCCCACCTGACGATGTGTCCAAATAAAGCAAGGCCAACAATGTTTGGTTGTGATCCATAGGTTTTTATTGACTAATTTTCAGAAGTAGATCACCAGGTCTTTCTTCCTAGTGAAAGAAGTGCTGTTAAAATTATACCAGGACACGAGGTATGAACTGGGACTGTCACAGCAAATGAGGAGGAACAGTCACCTGACTCCCAGAGATCAAACCTAGAGCCAAAGAGACTGACCTTGGAAACCCCTGCACCCACTCCTCTATTTTCTGTTCATGATTTTGCTGTTACATCAGAATATTTCAGCTCAAAAAAATAGCAATTTCCAAGCATAACAGGTTGATCTATCACCTGTTGCTAGTTTCCAACCACCTACAACTGTTTCATTCTGACAAATGGAAACTGCCATTAAATCAGAGAAACAGATGTGAACTTCCTACATCTGGCCCTTCTGGCCAGAAAAGCCTGATTAGAGACACCCACCAAGGGATTTATTTCAGGAGGATGAATCGCACAGCTAGTAACTGGCAAAGCTGGGATTCTAATCCGGAAACCTATTTCTGGCCCCTGTACTCTTAACCACCAGCTATACAGCCTCTTTGCCATGTGGCCTTTTCAGCAGCCATGAAGAATAATGAATACTCACTGACACGGAAAAATGTCCATAACATATTATCAAATATATGTATGTATGCATATATACACGTGTCCTATTGGTATATATCATGTACATGTGCCATGTATATATATATACCAGTTGCTGTCAAGTCAATTCTGATTCATGGGGATCCCATGTGTATCAGAGTAGAACTGTGCTCCATAGAGTTTTCAAGGCTGTGACCTTTCAAAAGCAAGTTTCCAGGCATTTCTTCTGAGATACTTCTGGGTGGGTTCACACCCCAAGCCTTTCAGTTAGTAGTCTAATGCTTAACAAATTTTTGCCACCCAGGGACTCCTTGGTATATTGATACATAGCATATACATATGCTGTTAATTTAATTTTAAAAAAAAAAGGTTGCCATCATGTCGATTCCAACTCATAGCAACCCTATAGGAAAGAGTAGGACTGCCCCAAAGGGTTTCCAAGGAGCAGCTGGTGGATTCAGACTGCTGAACTTTTGGTTAGCAGCCAGGCTCTTAACCACTGTGCCATCAGGGCTCCATTCTATTAATACAAAATAAAATTATGTACTAGTACATGATATAAATATGTACATATATATTTTTATCCTATTAAAGTGTATCAAATTACGGCATTCCCCTGCTTGAAACCCTTCGATGGCTTTCCACTGGGCTTAAAATAAAAGCCAGTCCCCTCCTCTCAAGCCCACAAGGCCCTTGCCCAAGCAGCTCAGTCCCCTCCCTGCCCTAGTTTCCTCCCACTCTCCCCCTCCTTTTCTCTGCTGTCACCACACAGGCCTCCTTGCTAGTACCTGAACAAGCAGAACACATTCATGTCTCTGGGATTTGGCACAGTGGTTAAAAGCTACAGTGTGCTAAGGCTGCTAACCAAAAAGGTCGGCAGTTTGAATCCACCAGCCGCTCCTTGGAAACCCTGTGGGTCAGTCCCACTCTGTCCTATATAGTCACTGTGAGTTGGAAAAGACTCGACAGCAATGGGTTTGGGTTTTTTTTTTTTTTTTGTATGAGGGGCAGTTGGAGCCCTGGTGACATGGTGGTTAAGAGCTATGGCTGCTAATCAAAAGGTCAGCAGCTCGAATCCACCAGCTGCTCCTTGGAAACCCTACGAGGACAGTTCTACTCTGTCCTATAGGGTCGCTATGAGTTGGAATCAACTCCACGGTACACAGCAACAACATTTCATTTGCCTAGAACACTCTTCCTTGGAGTTCCCCATGGCCTCCCTCTTGCTTCATTCAGGCAGTCTGACAACTATCTAAAATAGCAGCCCCTTGTCTCTCTCTGTCCCCTTACCCAGCTTCATTTTCTCTGTAGAACGAATCACTCTCTGATACATATATCTTTATTGGAAGACATATATAACTGGGAGTATTCCCTTGTTCTGTTTGAACAACTGCCTCTTGATCTACGTACAGTTTCATCATGAGCACAATTAAGTGTTCTGGAAGTCCCATTCCTCACAATGTTATGCATAATTTGGTATTATCCACACAGTCAAATGCCTTTGCAAATATGGATACACACATATATATGCCTAGAAAAATCTAGAACTCCAATAGTGATTATCTCAGAGTAGTGGAATTGTGTATGAATTTTATAATTTCATTTTCTTTTTTCTCACAAAATTTTCTAATTTCTAATTTATTTTTACAATAAAAAAATTGTGAGGTATCAAATATTGTGATACTCCACAGCAGCTGAAATGAATAATGAATGTATCAGTATGGCTAAATCCTGATGATATTAACTGAAATGACAAAAGCAAGTTGCAAAAAGACACTCAAAATGTGATACCATTTATGGGAATATTTTAAACACAGAAAACAGCACTGTATATCATTATGTAAACATATATAATAGTAAAATTATGAAAACATTCATGGAAAGTTAAGCTTCAACTTCAAGTCCATGCTTATTTCTGGAGAAGGAAGAAAGAGAGTGAGGTAGTGGAAGCTTTAGCCATATCTCAAACATTTCATTTCTTTAAAAAAAGAATTCTGAAGACAAGATGTCAAAATGTGAATATTTGTTAAATCTTGCTGTGGATGTCTGTTTTTTTAATATTTTTCTGAGTGCTTGAAATGTAATTTAAACTTTTTTTAAGAAATAAAAAGATGTTGTAAAAGAATTAAGCATTTACCACATGCCTGGCACTGTGCTAGCAGCCCTGTGGTTCTCAAATGAGTATCCTATATAGTTACTATCCTCAAGAAGGTTATAGTCTGTTGGGAAAATAGGATTCAATTCACAGGAAACAATTAGTGAACAGTCAAGTACTAATTGGCATGGCAGGGATTGCACTTGATACACAAGTTTAGAGAAAGAAGCAGCAGGGCTAACTGAGAAGTTGGGTTTGAGCTAGGTCTTGAAGGAGGAGTTGGATTTGAGTAGGAAGAGCATGGGAGGAAGTGTGAACTTCCTGAGCAGCTCCTGAACATAGATGTGGAGATCATGGAGGCATGGCAGATGTGGGCTAGGAAGATCCCACTTGAAGAATGGTGGACAAGAAGGGTGGAAGAAATGGTGACTCCATTTTTCAATTTCCTCAGGTCCCAGTGCAGTTGCCTTTATTTCATACGTTTCTCTTGGCAACATCATAAATGCAACTTTTTTTGAAGAGATGAACGAGAGCGATCGAGTCTACCTGAACTCCCAGGTAGTGAGTGCTGCTATTGGACCCAAAAGGAACACTTCTCTCCCCAAGACTGTCACTCTGAGTTTTCAGCACACAAAGGTGGGTCAAAGCTGCAGTTTGGGCTTGCTTAGGTTTCAGGGAGGTAGACTGAACAGCCTGTATATATATACCCCAGACAGTGCTTCCAGACCTGAATTGCCCAGTATGGTAGCCACAAGCCATATGTGGCTGTTGAGCATTTGTGGCTAGTCCAAATTGAGATGTGCTCTAAGTGTAAAATGTACACTGGATTTCAAAGGTCTGGTATGAAGAAAAGAAGAATGTAATATATCTCATTAATAATTTTTTTATATTGATTACACATTGGAAAGAATATTTTAGATATTGTTGATTAAATCAAATATATTATTAAAATTAAATTCCCCAGTTTCTTTTTACTTTTTTTAAATGTGGAGCCCTGGTGGCAAAGTGGTTGAGAGCTCAGCTGCTAACCAAAAGTTCAGCAGTTCAAACCCACCAGCTGATCCTTGGAACTCTAAGCGGGGGCAATTCTATTCTGACCTATAGGGTGGCTAGGAGTTAGAATCGACTGGACAGCAATGGGTTTAGTGGACATTTTTTAATTATATAGGTGGTTCCCATGATATTTCTCTTGGACAGCACTGTTCTAGTGCATAGAATTGTTTTAGTTACAGGTACTTCATAAATCTGTGCAATTTGAATTAAGACTAATATTCATTCTCACACAGAAGGCTAATATTAATTATTAAGACTACATAACTCAACCACCAAAAGCTTTTATTTAATCCATTGCTGTTTTCCATTCTCTGCCCAGGCTCTTAAAACAGGAGAGTTAACAGCCAGATACGTACATAATAGGATTCATTTGTTCCTTTTCCTTTCAGCTCTGTTAAGAAGAATCAAGTGGGGAAACGTAGGTTATCTCCCTCTAGTGCATAAAGTCTAGGCGTGGAATTTTTTATGTACGTCATGGGGAGGGGTGGCAGGTAAGAAGTCTGGTAATGGCCCAGTGGGTTATCAAAGGAAACAAGGCCCCCAAACAAGAGGGCATCCAGTCATCTCCTGGGCCCTATGAAATGATACTCGAGAAGTCCTGGGAACAAAGAGAATAGATTGAAGGCTAATTTTATATCTCTCTCCTCATGACCCTTCTTCCCTACACCACCCCTTTCCTCACATCAGGTGTTGTGAAGTGTCAGGGACAGAACTGGTGTGAAGAGACAAGGTAAATTTGGTTGAGAGAGTCTTCTGGGAAAACTGTGAGCCTCAGACTCAGTTTTTGTTTGACACACATGAGGGAGAAGATCCTGAGACCAATGAAATCTCCTAAAATTCTACCTCCCAGAATGTCTTAGCCTTCTTTTAAGTTATGCGGAACCCAATAGAGCTGCAGCTACAGTGGCAGGGGTCTTGGCAGCCATCATATTCACTTAAAATCAAGATCACCTGAGTCACCTCTAATCTATGTGTCTCCAGTGTGGCATCCAGGCAGGCATAGACTTTGACAATTGTCCCTCCTGAAGAAGAAGATGATAAGCCCATTCTATTTTCAGATGAAGCCCAGTGGCAAAAAGGCTTTCTGTGTCTACTGGAAAAGCTCCCAGGAGGGTGGCCGCTGGTCCACAGACGGCTGTTTCCTGATACATGTAAACGAAAGTCACACCATATGCAACTCCACCCACCTGTCCAGCTTCGCTGTCCTCATGGCCTTCACGAGCCAGGTACAATGTAAATGTTTAATTCCTCTAGCAAATACTTTGTGAGCGCCTATTAGATAGCGATAGGTGCTATGAAGAAAATGAAAAGGAGCAAGTGACTGGAGTGATTAGGGAAAGCATGCGACTCTACATAGAGTGGTCAGAGAAGGCCTCTATCAGAACTAAGTATTTGAGCTGAAATCTGAATATTAAGAAAGAGTCAGTACTCAAAACTATAATGAGATAACCACTGACTCATTGCTGTTGAGTCAATTCCGACTCATAGCAACCCTATTGGACAGAGTAGAACTGCCCCAATGGGTTTTCAAGGTTGTAAATCTTTACAGAAGCAGACTGCTACATCTTTCTCCCATGGAGTGGCTAGGGGGTTCAAACTGCCAACCTTTAAGTTAGCAGCCGAGCACTTTAACCACTGTGCCACCAGGGCTCCATTCATACTTACCAGAAAGGCTATAGTCAAAAAACAGAAAATAACAAGTGTTGAGAATGTGGAAAAATTGGAATAGTCATCCACAGAAATGTAAAATGATGCAGCCACGGTGGAAAAGTTAGTGGTTCCTCAAAGAGTCAAACCCAGAATTACTACACGACCCAGCAATTCCACTCTGAGGTATATACCCCAGAGAAAGAAGTACTTGAAAACAAGTACTCAAACAAATACTTGTTAACGAACGTTCATAGCCGCACTATTCACAATAGCCGGAAGATGGAAACAACCCAGATGTCCATCAACAGATGAATAGATACAAAATTCTGATACATGCTACAACGTGGATGAACCTTGAAAACATTATGCTGAGTGAAAGAAGTCAGACACAAAAGGTCACATATTGTATGATTCCTATTTGTATTAAATATCCAGAATAGGTAAATCCATAGAGACAGAAAGCAGATTAGTGGTTGCTAGGGGCTGGGGGGAAAGGGGAATGGAGAGTGACTGCTTAATAGGTACAGGGTGTCTTTTTGGGGTGATGAAAATATTTTGCAACTAGATAGAGGTGGTGGTTGCACAACATTGTGAAGGCACTAAATGCCACTGAATTTTCACTTTAAAATGGTGAATTTTATGCCATGTGAATTTTACCTCAGTTTTTTTTTTTTAATGTCAGTAGGAGAAGGTCTTGAGGAAGTGCATCCCAAAAAGAGGATCCATACATGAAAAGGCTCTGAGGAGAAAACAAACTTGAAGTGTTCCAAAAGTGTGGCCAGAGCAAAATGAATGAGGGGTGTCTTAGTTATCTAGTGCTGCTATAAAAGAAATACCACAAGTGGGTGGCTTTAACAAACAGAAATTTAATTTCTCACTGTTTAGGAGGCTGCAAGTCTGAATTCAGGGTGCTGGCTCTAGAAGTCTTTCTGTCTGTTAGCTCTGGGGGAAGGTCTTGTTTCTTTTCACCTTCTGTTTCTTGCTTCCTTGGAGATCTCATGTGGCCTGGCATCTATCTTTCCCTAACTGCACTTGCTTGTTTCATCTGCTCCTTTATATCTCAAAAGAGAGTGACTTAAGACAGACCGTACACTAATACTGGCTCATTAACATACCAAAGAAAACCCATTCCCAAATGGGATTATAGCCACTACAGGGGTTAAGATTGACAACATATATTTTGGGGGGACACAATTGAATCCATAACAAGGCGTAAGGACTTACTGAGGATGTGGACTCAGTAATGGCACACCAGACAACCTGGATCCCACCCCCATACAGGGATGGAGGGTGGTATCCCAGAACAACAGTTGGTGGAAATTTCTGACTTCTATTACACAGGGCAGTGGTGGAGCTAAAATGGGGTTAAAAACATAAATTGCTTTATTCATACACCAGTCCATTTCTGGAAGTCATCTGTAAGTTGGGCATAGCCTTGGTTCATTCATTTTCTTTGCTGTATAATATTTCCTTGTACAACTATACTACAGTTGACTTATCCATTCTATAGTTAGTAGGTATCTGGATTGTTTCCAGATGGGGGCTATTAAAATCAATGCTACTACACCTGCCCAGCATGGGTCTGGTCCCTTCACACTCATGGTGCTAATTTGCATGAGTGTCTCTAGGGCACATGCCCAAGAAAGAAACTGTTGAGCCCTACATTCACTTTGTCTCATTTACTTTGGACATGTTATCAGGAGAGACTATCTCTGGAGAAGGACATCGTGCTTGGTAACGTAGAGGGTCAGTGAAAAAGAAGAAGACCCTCAACAAGATGGATTGACAACAGTGGCTGTAACAGCGGGCTCAAACAAGCCTAGTGTTATGAGGATGGCACAGGACCAGGCAGCCTTTCGTTCTGTTATACATAAAGTTGCTATGAGTTGGAGCCAACTTGACAGCACCTAACAATAATGCATGGACAACTAGACAAAATAATGCCAAACTGTTTCCAAAGTAGCTGCACCTACACAGACCACCACTAGCACTATAAGAGAGGCCCCATTGAACCACATCCTTGTCAAAAATCTTTTCATTTTTGTCAATCTTGTACCTCGTTGTTCTGTTAATTTGCATCACCTTTTCTTGGCCATTTTATATTATTTCCTATAAAGGCTCAAAAGAATACACCGAATTTTGTTCCAATTATATAAAGTTTAAAAACAAACAAAACTAAACTATAGTGCTCAGGGTTATATACATACGTGGTAAAACTATAAAGAAAAGCGGGAAGTGATTATCATAAAAGTCAAGAAAATGGTTACTTCTGGGGAGGAGAAGGGGGTCTATAATTGGGAAGAATTGCTGGGATAATGTCCACAGATTAGTTCATGATTTGGCTGTTCATTTAACAGTTATTAATCATATGATGCAGTTAAGTTTATGCTCTTTTCTGTAGTGTATCGTATTTCACAATTTTTGAAAGGTTAAAAACACAGAAGACTGAGAAGTTATATAAAGTGGCATTGAAATAAATGAACATCTCCACATAAATATAAGGGGTGGTGGTTATCCTTTCCCGTTACTGAGTCTTGCTGTGTCTGAGTGACTGACCAGATCACTCGTCTCTGTCTTTGTCAAGATTGAGTCCCCAAAAACTGAATTATCAGTCACCATGGGTCAGAATTGACTTGACAGCAATGAGTTTAGTTTTTTTGGTTTTTGTCTTAGCTTGGGGTCCCCCAGAAGCAGACCCTTAGACAAGGATTTGACGGCAAGTAGTCCATCTGGGAAGTGACCCCAGGACACAACAATAAAAGACTGAGGAAGTGAGACAGAGAAAGGAAGGATCCAGTCAGTAAAGGATGTGTCACAGAGCAAGTTACCACTGTCAAAAGAAAAAGAAATTGATTAACAAGTCAATTAGAGTTACCAGGACTTATTGAGTGAGAAACTGTTCTCAATCAGAGAGCACCCCAAACTGAAAATGGTGAGGGGACTCAAGTTTACACAGTTACAATACCATTTTAAAGTTTAAATGAGTGAGTACCTTGCCCTTTGTTTTGAGTTAATCACATTTAATTTTCCTTTTGGGAAAGTTGGTCACTGGTTAAAGTTGGTTAGTTGGTTAAGCTGGTTTAGCTGAGTGTTGCTAATTTCATGCTGATAAGTACTGCTAACTCATGCTGTTAAGGAAAATTTGCCATAGTTTTGATTCTGCTTAAACCCATTGTTTCTTGTAAATAACTTAATGACTAATTTTTGTTTAGCTCTTGGCTCAGTGAAGCCTTTTTAAACTTTTGCCTCTATAAAAATTTTTTAACATCATCATGGGCAATTGGGACTCAGTCTCATTGGGGCACCCTGGGAAATGAGTAGAACACACACCTCAGAGTCATCTCACCCAAGAGCGAGGGCGCTGGAGTATTTACCTACCAACTCCCCAACTGTTATGGTTTGAGGGCAGCTTCCAGGGGCATTAACTCCCCAGCACTTGTGACTTGCTCTGATATGTCCAAGCATGCCCATGTGGCTTGAAAAATGCCCCCAGGCAGAGAGTAAGTGGAGTTCACAGTAAGCAGCCAAAGAGCAGGTACTGTTACCGCAGTAACGCAGATTGGAGTCGCCTGTCACAATAGCCAATTCTGAGACGGGTGAGGTGAGCAGCAAGAGTTTTATTATATATGAATATATAGGAGACAGAGGGGAATAGTTTCCTCCAAAAACCTGTCTCCTCCACTAGAGATCAGCCGAAGGCTTTATAGGGACAGGATGATGGGTCTTAGAAGTTTGTGTTAGTTCCCCCTTGAGGTGGTCACGTCCCAGATAAGTTAATCTTCTTTGGATATTCTCGGGAGTTATCTGGCAACATGCTGGTTTTCCTGTCACAAGACGGATGCTTTGTTCGGTTTTTCATTCCTAGATCATTATCACTTGTTTTCCACCCTTCAAGGAGGAACATCAGTTCATCTTAAACTTTTTGTAGAGACTGGAACCAGAGGGGAAAACAAGATCATGAGACAATGTGGGGGTTACCAATGGGGAGTAATAATAGTGAGCCAGACCTATGCAGCCTCTTCCAGTACAGGTGAGCGTGGAGAGGATAATGGAATGGCCTCTGCTATACAAGGCTTCCTACATCTGTTTGGGAGCAAAACTTAGTCAGTAGACAGTTTTCATACTCTCCATCCTCAAGCTTTGCTCCTGTATTTGGTATGCCCCATTCCAAGAGGGAAAAATCATCATCCCAGAGCAGCAGGGTATGACTGTGAACTCTTCTTTGCTGGGTCCCAGGAGGAAGATCCCGTGCTCACTGTGATCACCTACGTGGGGCTGGGCCTCTCTCTGCTGTGCCTCCTCCTGGCAGCCCTCACCTTCCTCCTGTGCAAAGCCATCCAAAACATGAGCACCTCACTCCACCTGCAGCTCTCACTCTGCCTCTTCCTGGCCCACCTCCTCTTCCTCGTTGGGATTGACCAAACCAAGCCCCAGGTACTGACAGTGTCCCTAAGTACTCCCTGCCCTGCCCCAGGAGAGGCTGAGCTCATGGAGCCATGCTGTTCTTGATACTCTGGTAAACTATCCTTAGGCCCAGAGGACGTTGGAGGGGTTACTGCCAAGATGGCCAGTGCTTTCCCTATCAACCACCTTTACTTTTGAGGACCTTGGTCTAATGTCAAGTGCTCTGACCTCAATGCCAGGGTGAAAGAGAGGTTCTTGAGCTGTACTCCACCCTGACAGCCCCTCATGACTACTCTCCCTCCTCCCTCAGGTGCTGTGCGCCATCATTGCTGGTGCCTTACACTACCTCTACCTGGCCGCCTTCACCTGGATGCTGCTGGAGGGCCTGCATCTCTTCCTCACTGCAAGAAACCTGACGGTGGTCAACTACTCCAGTGTGAACAAACTCATGAGGAAGCTCATGTTCCCTGTAGGCTACGGAGTCCCGGCTGTGATTGTGGCAATTTCTGCAGCATCCAGACCTCACCTTTATGGAACACCTGAACGGTAAGCTTAACTCCCACCCCATGCTGTGGACAGTTATATATTTCCTGAAAGCTTTTTGGGAGTGGTGTTAATGATGATGATTGGAATATACATATAAAATTCACCCCACATTCCCCTTTATAATGGTTCTAACCCCTTTCCCAGGGAGGCAGGTAAGATGGTGGTAATGTTTGGGTTCTGGAAGGAGAGAGTTTTGCAGTTATATCCCAGTGTCCCTCCCATGCTCTGGGATCTTGAGTTCTCAAGCCTGAGTCTCCTCATTTGTGAACTAAGGATAATAGTTATCCCCACTGTCCCAACCTCACGATGCTGGTGTGAAAATTCAGCAGGACTGTATTAGTTTCCTAGGGCTGCTGTAACAAATACCACAAAGTGAGCAACTTCTAACAACAGAAATGTATTGTCTCACAGTCATGGATGCCAGAAGTACAAAATCAGGGTGTTGTCAGGGCCCTCCCTGAAGACTCTAGAGAAGGATCCTTCCTTGCCTCTTCCAGCTTCTGGTGGTTCCTGACAATCCTTGGCATTCCTTGGCTTATAGATGCATCACTCAAATCTCTGCCTCTTTCATCACATGGCCCATCTGTGGCTTTTCTCCTCTTTTATAAGGATACCACTCATACTGGATTAGGACTCACCCTTCTCCAGTATGACTTCATGTTAACTGATAACATCTTCAAAGACCTTACTTCCAAACAAGGGCGTGTTCACAGGTACAGGGATTAGGGTCTTCAGCACAGCTCTTTGGGAGATACAATTCAATCCATAACAAGGAATGTGCTCACAAAATGCTTAACAGAGTACTGATACACAGTCCTTTGGTGGTGCAAAACTATTAACACATTCAGCTGCTGAGATGTTGGCACCCAGTGGCACCTCAGAAGAAAGGACTGGCAGTCTTATTCTGAAAAATCAGCCATTGAAAAACCTATGGAGCAGAGTTCTACTCTGACACACATGGGATCTCTATGAGTTAGAATCGACTTAATAGCAACTGGTTTTGTAGTAACACACATGGTAGCATTAGCTGCTACTTTCAGTACTCTGTTGGATAAGTGTTACTTTATATTCATTTCATATGTTTTCTCTGATCTCTCCTGTGTCACTTTCCTCATTTTTCCCAGATGCTGGCTACACCTGGACCAGGGATTCATCTGGGGTTTCCTTGGCCCCGTCTGTGCCATTGTCTGTGTGAGTATGTGGCTCCAGTGTTCCTGACCAAAGGAGAACCTCCACATGTACTAGGGGCAAGACAGTACCAGGGACATACATTTCCTTAGATGTATGGTTTAATTTTCCACCTGCTGCCAATTCCAACCCTTGTGCAAGGAGATAGGAGTTGTGTGCAACTCACTGTGGACATGGTACATATTTTTTTAATTTATTTTATTTTGTTGTTGTTGTTGAGAATATACACAGCAGAACATATACCAACTCAACAATTTCTACATGAACAATTCAGTGACATTGACCACATTCTTCAAGTTATGCAACCATTCTCACCCTCCTTTTCCCAGTTATTTCTCCCCCATTAACCTAAGTCATTACCCCCCAAGTTTCCCATCTAATCTTTCAAGCCGCTGTTGTCAATTTGATCTCACATAGTTCTTAAAAAGGCACAATGCTCAAGGTAGACCTTTTTTTACTAGTTAAGCTAAACTATTGTTTGGTTTCAAGAAGACCCCAGGGATGTTTTTGGTTTAAAGTTTAAAGATTATCTCAGGGCAATTGTTTTGGGTTTTCATCAAGCCTCATGGATCCAGAAAGCCTGGATTCCATGAGAATTTTAAATTCTATTCTGCATTTCCCCTCTTTTGATCAAGATTCTTCTATAGAATCTTTGATCAAAATGTTCAGTAAAGGTAGCCAGGCACCATCCAGTTCTGGTCTCATGTCAAAGAAGACAGTTGTTCATGGAGGCAATTAGACCTGCAGTCCAGTTCATCCTCCAGTTCCTGGGTCTCCTTCCTCTGCTGCTCCAGGCAAACAGAGCCCAATTGTTGTAGCTTGGATGGCCTCTTGCAAGCTTTTAAGACCACGGTCACTAGGCAATGAACTAGGAGGTAGAACATAAGAACTAAACATGATATTAGGCCAATTAACTGGGATGTCCTATGAAACCATGACCCTAAACCACCAAACTAAGAAACCAAATCCCATAAGGTGTTTGGTTGTGCATAAGCAGCCTTGGTAGTTGCTCTTTTGTTGTTGTTGTTTTTGTAAATATATCTATCACACAGCCTTTGCTACTTGACATGGTACATATTTTAACTTGCATTCTGCACTCTTTGTGTCATTCCTGTAGGTGAATTTAGTATTTTTTATCTTGGTCCTTTGGATTTTGAAAAGGAAAATTTCCTCCCTCAACAGCGAAGTGTCAACCATCCAGAACACAAAGTAAGATGGGACAAATGGTCTTTCTCAATCCCTTTTTCTCTACCCACGCCAATACTCCTCCCTCCTACATACACATACCACCACCCCCACAATCAGGATCCAGGGACTAGCAAGGCCGCTGTAATCTCCCACTTTCACAATTAATGAGAACCTGTTCAGGCTAGAGTAGAGGCTAAGATGACAAAAAGATCCAAAACAGAGTGAAGGAGAAGCTCATTTCACTCTCATGTCACCGTCCAGAGGTGAACATTCCAGAGCTGGTGGGGAAACTCTGCTCCACAAAGTGATCCAGGGACTCAGGGTTCTTTCTATTTGTCTCTCCACCATCCCCTAGGGTGTTGTCTTTGCCAGTATCCCATCCATGGCAAGGAGATGACATGGAAGTTGCACAGTCCACATTTGTTTATATCCTATTGGCTAATCTTGCTCACATGGTGACACCTATCTGCAAGGAAGGCTGAGAAATGTAGTCTGTAGCTGGGCATCCATGTGGCCTATAGAACTCGAAGGGAGAAGGGACTTACTACTAAATGGAAAAGGAAAGTGGCAAAACCAGCAGTTTCTGCTACCCAACACAAGATGCATACAGGAGTGCTCTTTCTTTGTCAAAGACAACCAACTCAGGTTTGCTAATCCATCAGTTACTGACAGCTTAAATTCTATAGGAATCCTAAGAATTGAGCCACTGAAGTATATCCCAACAAAACTGTGCCCACCCAGCCAGCAGGGACCAAGTTAGCTTTGTCATTGTTGTTATTTGCCATCAAGTCAGTTCCCACTCAGCGACCCTGTGTACAACTGAACGAAACACTGCCCAGTCCTGCACCATCCTCACAATCGTTGTTATACTTGAGCCCATTGTTGTAGCCACTGTGTCACCCCATCTCATTGACGGTCTTCCTCTTTTTTGACAACCGTCTACTTTACCAAGCATGGTGTACTTCTCCAGGGACTAGTCCCTCCTGATAATATGTCCAGAGTACGTAAGATGAAGTCTCCCCATCCTTGCTTCTAAGGAGCATTCTAGCTGTACTTCTATCAAGACAGATTTGTTCATTCTTCTGGCAGTCCATTGTATATTTAATATTCTTCACAATCCAAGTACTAACAGGTGCTACCCTGCTTAGCTTCCAAGATTGGACGTGTTCAGGGTGGTATGGATGTAGACCCAAGTTAGATAATAGTAGCAAATTTAAAAGTATATCTACAGTTGAGTGTAATAAGTTCAAGAAAGATTTAGATTAAAATATAATCTTGTGTATTATTATACAAGATATTTTAATCTAAATCCTTCCAAAAAAAGTTGGAGCTATGAATATTTTATTTTTGTAGCATCCATTTTAATTTGAACATATCTTTGTTGTTGCTGCTGTTTTAATCACAGAAATAAGACATGCTTATTAAAATTTTTGGAAATTTTTTCAAAATATATAAAGTAAAAACTGAAAATGAGTAACTCCTACTTTGCCTACTACTTCTACTTCCCAAGGAATCCAGGGTTAACAAACAGTATGCTATGACATTGTGACACTGTTTCAGGCCTTCATCTGTACATTTTCTGTAGAACAGACACAAGCACGTATACAATAAGATCACACTGTATAAATTGTTCCTCAACTAGCTTTTCTCATTTATACTATAAGTGGAGCCCTGGTGGCACAGTGGTCACGCATTTTGCTGCTAACCAAAAGATCGGCAGTTCAAATCCACCAGCTACTCCTTAGAAACCCTACGAGGCAGTTCTACTCTGTCCTATAGGGTCGCTATGAGTCGGAATTGACTCGACGGGATAGTTTTGGTTTTTTATATACTATAAGTAGGGTGGCCGTACATCTTAGTTTGCCTGGTACAATTCCAATTTATTCCTGTTGACCCATTGTAATTATTAACAGCATCCTCTTTTGACCCTATCTGTTTAAAGAAAGGCAGATAAAGAGCACCCAGTTTTAGAATGCTTTACATATATACAGTACTAATTTTGTTCCAGGAAACCCTGGTGGCATAGTGATTAAGTGCTATAGCTGCTAACCAAAAGGTTGGAGGTTCAAATCCACCAAGTGCTCCTTGGAAACCCTATCGGGCATTTCTACTCTGTCCTATAGGGTCGCTATGAGTCAAAATCCACTAGACAGCAATGGGTTTTACAGGTTAATTTTGTTCCAGATACTGTCCTACATGTTTTGCATATATATTAAACTCTCACTTAATCTTTGCAACAACCCTATGAGGTAGGGTTGTTACAAAGATAAGGGAACTGGGTTGCAGAAAGGTAAAGTAACTTGCCCAAGGTCACACAGTTAGTGCCAGGGCTTGGATTTAAACCCAGGCATCCTAGCTCCAGAATCCTCACTGTTAACAACTGCACGATAGGGGTGTCCATGACCATTATTAGGTTTTTGACATCATCGTTTATGACTCCTGTCAGGATGCTGACATTCAAAGCAACAGCTCAGCTCTTCATCCTGGGCTGCACGTGGTGTCTGGGCATCCTGCAGGTAGGCCCAGCTGCCCAGTTCATGACGTACCTCTTCACTATCATCAACAGCCTGCAGGGCGTCTTCGTCTTCCTGGTCTACTGCCTCCTCAGCCAGCAGGTAAACATTGGCCCTTTATTGTTTTAAAGTTAGGAAAAGTTTGGAGGTACAGATATTAATGAACAGTTAAAGCTGTGTTCTCTGAATTTCCATATGGGCTTGTAATCAGTATGTAAAGACTGTGTTTCCTCTACTTTAAGATGCTGTTGATTGTAAGAGATTTTCAGAATGTAATGAATTGCTACATCAAGGAAATATTGTGTTTTTCTTCAGCTTTTCCATTTGCAATAGTCAGTTATTGCTGTATAACAAAATTCCTCAAAAACCTCAATGACTTAAACAATGAGTATTTATTTTTCTCAATCTTGGTTTGCAGGTTGGTTGGGGTTCAGCTGATCTTGGCCAAGCCAGGTCAAGCCCTACTGGGCGAGGTCATTTCAATCTTCTGCTTACATCACCTCTGCTAATACCCCATTGTCCAAAGCAAGTCACATGACCAAGCCCAAAGTCAGTAGGAGAAAAATACTCCACCCACTGTGAGGCTAGGATAAGGGTATAATACTACTACAGAGAAGTGAAAGATTGAGATTAATAATGCAGTTTACCATACCACTTAACATGAATTCTTAAACACATTTCCATGTGTTGGCATAGTCTCCATACTAATATGTTTTAATAGTTCTACAATGAAATCACATAATAAGCTAATAGAATTGTGCAATGAACACCTAAATTCTATAATTAACATTTTGCTATGTTTGCATTATTACATATCTATCCATTTATCTATCCCTCTTTCCATCTGTTCATACTTCTCATGTAGACAAGTGTAGCTTGCATGTATAGCCAAAGAAACGTGCAGGCAGCTCTTCTCAATGGTTGTGTGCACCTGAGTGAGCACAATGCAAAAGACTTACATCCACTCTTCCCTCAGTTTGCTCCAGTTCCTGACGCATCTCACAATGTGAGCTTCTAGTTTTTAAAAAGAGGCTTTTTATTCAATATGGCTGCTAAGTGAAGTCCTATTCATTTGCCTGCCACGGACAGAAGAAAACAACAGTGTATTCCAACACTCAAAAAATACCGACTGCTTTGGACTTATTGGGATCAGCCTCCAACATGGTGCCTTCCTAAGGGGGTGCACAGATAACTTGGACAGCATGCTGGCTCTAGAATTTAACCCTAGGAAAAATGCAACTCCACTGTATGCAACTGAACTTTGTTAGCATACTTCTGCCTAGATATAGTTAAATTATACTACATCTATAGAACGGGATACTGTGCAACCACTAAAAATAATGTTATCAAAGCCTGAAACCCCAATGAGGCTGGGATCCACAAGTGCAGATCAGGAGGTACAATGGCCAAATAAACATCGTCCAGCAACCAGAAGAAATACAGAAGCACTCAAGTTCTTTACGTGCACGTCTCAAACACCATGAAGGGGACGCATAGTTCAGGCATATTCCTTCCTTTCCCACACATTTTCTTCTCCCTTATAGCTGCCCTGGCCCTGCTTTGTTCAAAATTTCCCCTAAAAGCTACCCCCCAGCCCCAGATTCCTCTTATTCCTTTACTCCTTTACCCTTTCTCCCCTGCCCCCTGCTCTGCAGCTCACCCTCCCTCCCTTCCTTCCTTGCTATAAAAAGAATTATCCAGTTCAAAGGATTAGTAGTGCCAAGACTGGGAAACGTTGTTATAGAAGATGTTGTCGGTGGGCCTCCCATATCTCCTCGGCATTCCCCTCTACATGCCTGAGGTTTTCTAATGTAAACACCCATGACTCTCTGCTTGTGGGCATCTTACTGCCCACAGGACGTGCTTGGCCCATGCACAAGACAAGCTGGTGGTGCCAGAGAGTAATGTCCTCTGAGAGCAGCCATCAACCACTGTCTGACAGGAGTTGGTGGATCAATACCCCAGCTCCCTCGCCCCATGAATGGGATGGCTCTGAGGTGCAGGTCCTATGCTTTCTCCCTGGGGTCCCCAATGGGACTGAGCCCGGGTTGCCCACAGTGGAAACTTCTTTGATAAAAATACACCCTTTACTGGCCATCTTCTCTTACGTCTCTCATTTCCCCACTGCCCTACTGTTTTTTCCTGGGATCAGCTCCCAGATAAATGTCTTACACTTAAACCTGTATGTCAGGGTTCTGGGGGACTCCCAACAAAGACAGGTGGAAGGAGACTACCAACACATTATCAGTAGTTCTCTCTAGATTGAGGAATTATGTGTGACTTCTATTTCCTTTTGCATATGCATATTTTGTACATTTCCTCTAACAAAGATGTATTCTGTAATATGAAACCAAAAAAAAAAAACTCTTGCTGTGGAGTCAATTCCAACTCATGGTGAATTATTATAGGGTAGAATTGAGCTTCAGAGGGTTTTCTTGATTATAATCTTTATGGAAGCAGGTAGGCAGCCCTTTGTTCTGCAGTACCACTGGGTGGGTTCCAATCGCCAACCTTTCAGTTAGCAGCCAAGCCCATACCATTTGTACCACCCAGGGACCTTTCTGTAATAGGAGAGAAGTCTTTTAATAATAAGTGTCTTCTCTTTCTGACTCACTGGCTTTTCTCCTTTTCACCAATGTTAATAAAAACCGCCTTGGTATTTCCTTTGATGTTCCAGGTCTGGAAGCAATACCAAACGTGGTTTAGAGAGATCGTGAAATCAAAATCCGAGCCTGAGACTTACACACTTTCCAGCAAGTTTGGCCCTGACTCAAAACCCAGCCAAGTAAGAGAACCTGTGGCTTATTCTAGTGTCTCACCCCCTTGATGCCCCTGCCTTCCTCTTTTTGTCTTAGTCCAGAGCTCCTTTCATGGAGAGTAGAGGGAAGAGTTATACTCTTGTCCTGAACACTTGGTTTGCATCTCTCATTCTCACTATATTGTTCCTCAGTTACTCTTCCCTGCTCACTAACAATACTTGAGCTGACCTTTGTATATGTTTGCACCATGCAAACAGACAGGGGTAAAACATCACCAACACCACGTGGTGTCCATTTAATGTAGAACTCTATGAAGGGAGACTTATAGGCATAGAAGTAGCAGAGCAGTCATCATCCCCCAAACCTCCACCATCCTGTAGAAAGGTGGATGGGAGCCCAGTGGAGTCAGTGGATACCATGGAAAGGGCCCACCCCAGATGGTCTACCTAATTATAGGGAAAGCATGCAGGGAATGATGGGACTTTACTGGGGAAGAAATGCCCTGTTAGAAAGGGGACACCTCTGGAGCTCCGTTGCTGGTATTTGTTCTTCCACTGAGCTAACTCAGGCTCAGTGCATCAAAGAATGAGCTTCCAGCATGATGTGAGGCTTCCCTTCATAGTTCTTTCTTATTTGCCCTTTTGGAAAGAAGATAGAAAATACTTCTAAGAAGGTATGTGTGGATGAGCAAGAAGGGCTCCAAAGCTCTGGATCCATAAAATCTCTTCCGATCTTGTTTGGTTTCATGCCTTCCAAGGGCACACTCACCACATCCGCTTACCAAAGAGCCTCAGAATACCTTGTTTATATTGAGAAAATTCTGTTAAATCACCTTCTATACTTCTTAAGATAATTTGTGATTTTCCTCAGCAGTGAAAAACTATATTGAGATCACTAAAGAAACGTCTGTGTTTTATCGGAAGGTTGTTATTGTTGTGTGCCATCGAGTCGATTCCGACTCGTAGCAACCCTACAGGACAGAGTAGAACTGCCCGATAGGGTTTTCTAGGCCGTAGTCTTTATGGGAGCAGATCACCAGGTCTTTTCTCCCACAGAGCTTCTGGTGGATTGAAACCGCCAACCTTCTGGTTAGCAGCCAAGTGCTTGACCATTGTGCCAGAGGGGTGGGGAATTAATTATAACTCCTTCCATAAGGGCCAAGAGGAAAAGGGACCAGGAAAAAAGTCTTAAGGCCTGTCAAGTAATCAGAAAATTTTTTATGAATATCAGGCTTAATCATTCTCAATTGAGGTAAAATTATGATAGGTGCTGACAACTGACTGTGGCCTATGAAGTGTTTCCCAGATAATCCAAAACAATTTCCAAAGCTGCCCATACTCCAGTTACTGGTTCCCCACAATGAAATAAGGAAGTTTATTTTTATGATTACTTAACATTGGGGAAACTCAAAGATGAGTGTATCTTTGAAAAGGTAAAATCTAAAATAAAAACTGAGTCTCCCTTTAAGAAATACATTAGGTTTAATTAAAAGAATCTCTTAAGCTTCCCACTCCCCCTCCCCCAGCACAGGATGTGAGTAAAGAGTTAGTAGAATCTTTTCTCTTTATCTGTAGACAAATTTGACCTTCGTTTAACTTTCTGGCTGTGTTCCCCCTGGAAACTTGATAAAGAAGGAAGGTCAGCTGTGTGACCAGACAGCATTGTTTATAGTAAAAAATATGCTTAACTGGTAAATTGCCAGACAATGAGTCAAAAACTCCTGGAGGGAAGTCATAACTTTGGGCTTCCTGCATACAATGACTCTTGTAACTGGTTGTGTGTCTTACCAGGACTACTAGAAGCTATGCCCATGGGCTGCTAAAGGAGATACTGGTTCCACATCTAAACAAGGCTGTAATTGTGGGAAGCAAAAAGAATACTTGCTGATTTCTACAATGTGTCAGGCATTCTGCTAGGCCATGGCCATACAGAAACGAACAAGACCAACACAGTTATTGCCTTCAGGGAGTTTAGAGTCTAGCCTTTCCTCATAGAAAAACGACAACATTCCGAGAGCTGAAATTCTGTGTGAGACACTATATCTGAAAATTTTTCAAAGGGAAGCATTCTTTGTCCTGGGTTGTTGAAAAGTCCTCCCAATAAAAGCTAAAAAGACCACACCTGCCCTAGGATTCTAAATGCTGGGAGATCCTGCCATCCTTGCTGAGGTGCTTGCTGAATGAAGCTCTCTGAATTTAACACATTCCTGATCTTTCATTCAGTTTTTGTGTGTTTTTTTGTTTTGTTTTGTTTTTTGTTTTTATCCTTATATCCACCTTTAATCTAAACATCTCTTTTTTGGGGGGTGGGGGGCTTGCAGGACAAATGAAGAGAAAATATTAAGACTAAAACATTCAACCCCATGGATCTGGTTGGCATCATGAAGAATAAATTCAGGGCAAGCAGACTCATTATACATATCATCATTGGAGGAAATATTTAATCTTTACTTCTTGAAGTGTTTGTTCTGCATAGTAGGCTCCCAATATATGTGTGTTGAATTGGATTTCTCTTTGCTATGATATGTTCAGGCAATGCTGGACATGGATACCCAAATCATGCCCACTGCAAATACTTCCTTGCCTTTTTGTAACTGAGGAGGCCCCTTCCAAGGTCTTTCATCAAGCCCTTACTCACATCTCCTAAACTTGCCCTTTTAACTCATCCAGCCCCTCAAACTATCAGCTTCTCCCAAATCATAAGCGTCCTCTTGGCTTCACCGCCTTGCTTATTCAGTCTAAATCTCATGATCCACCACATCAAATAATTCTCTCCTATATTTTCAGCATCTTTGCTTCCTTTTTTGATTCCATTTCCTACTTACGTATCCATTTTCTACCTACCCAGAATCACTTATCATTCAATCCAAGACTAGTCCAACTATGGCAGGCTCTGTGGATTGTCAACTCAGCAGCAACCTTGATTATTCTCAGATTTGGAACAGTAATGTGCCTGGGCCCAGGGTGTCAATTGAGATGGTCTAAGCCATCAGTTCTCAGCTGGGGGTGATCTCCCCACATACACAGGGACATTTGGCATTGGGAATTTTTGGCTGTCATGACTGGGGATGGTAGTTCTACTGCCATCTAGTGGATAGAGGCCAGGGATGCTGCTAAACATCCTACAATGCATAGGATAGCCCACCAACAAGCAATTATTCATCCCCAAATATCAGTAATGCTGAGGTTGAAAAATCCTGGTTTAATTTGCTAGAGATGGGTTAAGGATGGACATTTGGACTACTTCTAGCCAATGAGATATAAGAAAAGCCTACTGGAAAATATTTTTTTTTGTTAATAAAAACAAAGACAAACTCAAGAAGAGCCTGCCCATGACTTCCTACTTTTGGATGCCGTCATATGACAATATAATACTTGGAAGGAAGAAATAAAGGAAGTACTAAGGATGGAAGAATGCCAAAATGGGAATAATCTGTGATTTTATGACATTGTTGAGTTGCTGAACCAACCCTTGGACTTTTTGCTATGTAAGACAAACAAATCCCTATTATTAAGCCATTCTGAGTCAGGGGATCTGCTGCTTGCAGCCCAAAGCATCCTTTCTTATGAACTATGTTTATTCTCCATTTCTCCATCAAGTCACTGAGATCCCAGGATCACTCAGCTTGGAGCCATCACAAATTCATGCTCTCTGATCTAAACAAGACCTTCCATGCTACCTGGGGATCTCTCTTCCTGTCCCTAGTCAACTTCCCCATGTAGAGAATTCCAGGTTTTCACCTCCTTCCTCAATCCTCATCACATTTCCCTTTACATAAGGTAGAAGACATGGTCTTCTTGAGTTTCAACTTCCTGACTTCCCTTACAAATTTATCTGCATTCATGCCCATCCTTGCTTCCTTCTCCCATCAGTACCCATTGCCTCCTCCTTCATTCTACCACAAGGGCAAGGCTAACCCTTTCATCTGTGCTTTGGATCCATCCCCTACTGCCTCTTCAGAGAACTTTTTCCACTGATTACCTCCTTTCTCTTCCACCTCACCCATGCCCTCTCTCCGGTTCTTCCCCAGTAGCATTCAAATATGTTAAAAGTAGTCAGAAAACTTTTTCTGTAAAAGGCCATATAGTAAATATTGTTTTCAGGCCATATACACTCTCTGACATACACACACACTACACAGGATAAGTAGATTAGATGATAGACTATAGATATAAAATCAGGGAATATATAATATACTTTGCATATATAGATGTAAATAAGCAATAAGCAACATCATGATAAATGGAGAAAAGATTTTAGTTGTCAAGGATTTCATTTTATTTGGATTCACAATCAACACCCATGGAAGCAGCAGTCAGGAAATCAAAAGACGCATTGCATTGGGCAAATCTGCTGCAAAAGACCTCTTTAAAGTGTTAAAAAGCAAAGATGTCACCTTGAAGACTAAGGTGCGCCTGACCAAAGCCATGGTGTTTTCAGTCAGCTCATATGCAAAAGCTGGACAATAAATAAGGAAGACTGAAAAAGAATTGATGCCTTCAAATTATGGTGTTGGTGAAGAATGTTGAATATACCATGGACTGCCAAAAGAATGAACAAATCTGTCTTGGAAGAAGTACAACCAGAATGCTCATTAGAAGCAAGGATAGGGAGACTACATTTCACATACGTTGGACATGTTATCAGGAGTGATCAGTCCCTGGAGAAGGACATCATGCTTGGTAAAGTAGAGGGTCAGTGAAAAAGAGGAAGATCCTCAACGAGATGGATGGACACAGTGGCTGCAACAACGGGCTCAAGCATAACAATGATCGTGAGGATAGTGCAAGACCAGGCAGTGTTTTGTTCTGTTGTACATAGGGTCTCAATGAGTCAGAACCAACTCGACGGCACCTAACAACAACAAATGTAAATATATATGGGACTATATCCATTCCCAGCTCACAGCCGTACAAAAACAGGCTGCAGGCAGAATTTGGTCTCCAGGCTGTAGTTTTCCAACTCCTGTGCTAAAGAGAGAGAAATGAGAGGTTCTAGGAAAATGGCCACCTGAACTTGCCTTGATTCCCCTCCACTCCCAGTCCCAATGTATGTGTCCCTTTTGAACCAAAAGTCTTCTGGTACCCATGGCAGTTGGATGGGAGTGAGGTTTCTGTCTCTGGGGGAGCCCCTGAAGAGACAGCTGGGCTTGGAATTTCTCCCCCATACATCAGGTGAGAGCCCTGAGATATGCTGAAGAGTGCTGTGGGATAAAGACAAAATACGATCCATCCTAGGAAGAGTCTGGGCCACAGGAGTCTGTGAACCTCTTGGGTAAGATCAGCATCAGTCCCAGTGTGTGTGTATGTGTGTGTGGTCTCTCTGGTCCCCAAGAACCCCAAAAGGAACCCTGCTTTCGTATCTGGCAGGAAGTAAGGAGATGTAGGAAGCAGGGAGGCACTTCTACACACCTGCCTGGCACACACACGGACCCACTGGGCTGGAGAACCCATCCCCGTACATCACTTGGGAAACTGCCACTGCCTCAACCCTATATCAAAAGCCCCAAGAAAATGACAACATGTGAGAGGGCCCAGCAACTGAAAAGGATCCAACTGAATTGACATCCAACAAAACAGAGCTGCTGAAGTAAACAGACAACAACTTTAAACAAAAACCCATTGCCGTCGAATCAATTCCAACTCATAGCGACCCTATAGGACAGAGTAGAACTACACTTATAGGGTTTCCAAGGAGCAGCAGGTGGATTCGAACTGCTGACCTTTTGATTAGCAGCCAAATGCTCAACCACTGCACCACAAGGGCCCCAACTTTAAACAAGAATAGTAAAAATAAGAACTTAAGGAGATTCAAGTACAGCACCAAAAAAGCTCTCTAGAACTAAAGAGGCATGCTTTCTGCCTGGGAAATTCTGGTGAATGAATTAAAGAATTGGGTGATCACTGCCAGGAGCTAAATGAATGGCTTAGAAGATCATGTGGAATAAATATCTGCAAGCACAGAGCAAAATGCAAAAAGGATGAAAATCATGAAGAAGAAAAGTCAAACTGGGAGATCTAGGAGATCTAGTATAGGAATAATAGAAGTTTTTGAAAGAGTAGGAGGAGATGCATGTTCAGGCCCCTTCTACCCGAAAAATTCTCCCTCAACCTCCTCTCCTGCTTCAATAACCACTCTATATCCCTCCTCCTCTTCTCAGCCAAATTCTAGAAGATGTTGTTTACACTCTGCTGTCTCCACTTCCTCCCACCCATTCACTGCTCAACTCACTGCAGTCTGACTTCTGCTTCCAACACTTGAAAGAATGACTCACTGTGCCAAAGGCTTCCTCGATGTTAAGTCCACTGGCTGCTTCTCAGGCTTATCTAACTTGGGTCATCTTTGACTCTGTTGGTCTCCTTTTCCTGATACCACATTCTCCTATTAGAGTGGCCAACTCGTCTTGATTCGCCCAACACTTTTCCAGTTTGAGCACTGAGGGTCCAGGGTCCCAGGAACCCCTCAGTCCCAGGCAAACAGGAGCAACTTTGCACCAAGCTAGTCTCCTCTTGCCCTATAGTGTCTTAGTTTGCATTCCCCCAAAAGCAAACACTGAGACAAAGATTCAAGTTCACGCAGTTTATTTTAGAGGGGATCCCTAGAACACCAGTAAGCAATTGGAGAAGTGTGTCAAAGAAAGAAAGAGCCAATAAAAAGGTGTTAAGGTTGTGTTAACTGCACAGGCTACCACTGTAGGCAACTGGAGCTTAATCCCACTGGGGGCCTGTAGGGGGAGATACCATGGAACACACACACACACACACACCTCCAGGTTATCCCATCTGAGGCTGTTCTAGGAAGCATTTTTCCCTGGCAGTTCCTGTTGCGTTCCAGAACGATGGAATGAACAAAAGAGACAAACACACAAGAAGACAAACAAGACTGCAGCCCCGAGGACTTGCAGTGGTTTATTTTTAAGGTCTCCGCCTGGGCATTATGCCAGCTAATTATAAGTTGTTTTCTTCCTCAAAGCACATCAAGACTATAGCAAGTATCCCAACTTATCTTTAAGGCTCACAGATCAGCAAGTTCTCAGAGACTCAGTGTTCCCTCCTGTTTGCAGGAGGGAACGGCATGTCTGCGTGCAGGACATGCGGTCCGGATCCCGGAGATCTCGTAATGAGCTCGGGAGTGTCCGCGTGCAGATCATTCCCAGGCTGATAATTTCCCACAAGTTCCCACCTGCCATGTGGCAGACCGAGTGGACTCAGGCTGGCACGCACAGAGAAGGTGAGGATTAAGGACATATCTGCTACACAGAGGATTCCGCTCTTGACCTATTTCTCACTTGGCAAGGGAAGTTCTAAGAACTTCGGCAAGAGTTTATGAACCACCAAAATTTAAATGTATTGTGTTCATAAACATTTTTCTTCGTTGTCTCTGTTGATGATTCCGTCTTTTCCTGTTGCTTAGGCTGAAAACCTTAGAGTCATTCTTTTCTCTTTCCCTCATACTCCACATCCAATCCATCAGCAAATCCTATTGGCTGGCCTTAAAAATAAATCCAGAATTCTTCCTACCTTCATAGTCGCTGGCCCAAGCCACCACCATTACTCACCTGGATTATCGTAATAGCCCCAGGAGAACCACACAATTAGCAACTCAGCTCCTGTCGCCTCTCTTAGCCTAGCATAAATATGCTAAAGTAGCCAGCAAACTTTTTATGTAAAGGGACAGATGGTAAATATTTTATTTTCCACCACACACCACATTGCTCCCTTCCCATAATAGGTAACTGAGACCAGAGTTACAAGGTCCGGGGTCCTCAGGGATAATTGAAGTTTACAAATAATCCCTTGGAAGGCAGTAGGTGCTGCGGAAAGACCAACCATTAGAGGTATAGACTCAGACCAAATCCCAGCTCTGCCATTTATCCACTGAATGACAATGGACAAGCCATGAGACCCCTCTGGGCCTCAGTCTTCCCAGCTGTAAAATGGGGTGGGTAATTATTCCAACCTCACGGAGTTGTAGCACATATTAAATAAGAACCACTTCATGTATCTAGCAATACATGCTTAATAAACCATGGCTATTAATTTTTTTAGCAATAACCTCCAACCTTTGCTCCCTTGGACCCTAAGTAGTTAAAAGGGGACTTCTTTCATGTTTACCTCCCTGAGAGATATGAAAGTGAGATGGATTGGAGCCGGCTCCACCTCAGGGCCCCTCAGTGTGACTCAAAGATGTGACCGCAGCCCCCTGCTTCCTCATTTCTCACCACACATATTGAGGGAAACTGAAGTTTCCTCTTCTGAGATGTGGTAATTTCACCTGGCCCCAGAGAAGAAGTCACTTGAACCAAGGGTCCCCTGGGTGCAGCGTTCATAGCAGGACCTCCACCCACTCTGCAGGCGTGGACAGTATGAGGGGCTGGTTTTGGGTAGTCATGAGCTGGGGCAGGGGTGTGGAGATGGGAGGAGACAAAGGGAGAAGAAGCAGAAGTGAAGTGAGTCCCAACCTCCCCCACAGCCCTCTGTCCTCAGAGCATCCTCACCTTAATCACCTGTTTTCCATCAAAACAGGAAGACCTGTATAATTAGTCAAGGACGCTTGTTGGTAAAATTGCTTGGTTTGGAGAATGTGCACCCATCCCTGGATAGAGCTCAGTGATTGCCTAAAGGAGTTGCTGTGTTGAGTTGTGCTCTGCTCAGGGAAGTACCAGCCCTCTAGGGTGCGTTATTTGGTTGTCATGATGATGGAGGTGGAGTACTTCTGGCATTTAGTGGGCAAGGGCCAAGAATACTAAACATCCTGACACTACCAGAACTGTCTCATACAACAAAGTGGCATTTTGAGAAACACAAACATTACAAGAGCTAATAGCCCAAGAAGGTCCACACAGAAGTAAAATGGATTATATCATCAAGGATCTTTATAACCCACAGACAGCTTGAGGGCACATATGGGTAGATACCTCCACACTTGTCCTATGAACCTGACCAAGGATTTGCCTTTCAGCTGGTCTGCCTTTCTAGAAGTTCTATGGGCGAGATCTCAGCAGAAGTCAGATTCCACCACCTAATTTGGGCAAATCTCATCAAGCAAGTTGCCTGTCAAGAATATTTTGCCTCACCCACTTCTCAGAAGCTGGTCCACACCAGGTCAGAAATAAGGAAGCGAGTCCAGCTCATCATGTTTCAGAGGAACCAGGGCATTTCAATCCTGGGTTCAATGTCAAACCCAGTTCCCAAGAGCCATGATGAGGAATTTGGTGTGTGCCCACCAGACCCCAGACTGGAGACCACCGCCAAGTCCTGGGTGTCCCTCCACCTCACCATCCATTTGGGCAAGCCCATGTCCTTGCCCTAGAACTGGCCTGACTTGCATCCCAGAGACTTACTACATCTAGGTTGCTGATCCAATTTGGCCACATTCGTGTCTGTTCATGAAGAGGCAGGACCTCTGTGCAAGGGCAGGAGGTACTCAGCTCCAAGAGCTGAAGGGCGCTGCGTACAGCCCCCAGCCTCAGTCCCAAGCTTCAGCAGGAGCATTTCCGCTCACAAATCCAATATGTAGTTATATCACAAGCAAGGTCATTCCAGGTACCATCTTTGTTCATGCTGGCACAGTCCTCTTCATAGTTGTTGTTGGGTTCCTGTGGGCCCCAGAAACTAGATGGAGGAAAAGAGGGAGAGGAGGAAGGAGGAATGAATATGTGAAGCACAGGGCATTTTTAGGGTGGTGAACCTGTTCTGTATGATACTGTAATGGTGGCACCATGACATTATGCATTTTCAAAACCCAAGAATATTAAAAACAAGAATATGAACCCTAACATGAACTATGACTTTAGTTAATAATAGCATATCAATACTGGTTCATCAGTTGTAACAACCGTACTACACTAATGCACTGTTAAAAAAAAACTTGCCGCTGTCCTGTAGATTCCGACTGATAGTGACCGTATAGGACAGAGTAGAACTGCCCCATAGGATTTCCAAGGCTGTAATCTTAACGGAAGCAGACTACCACATCTTTCTCCCATGGCGTAGCTGGTGGGTTCCAACCATCAACCTTTCAATTAGCAGCTGAACACTTAACCACTACACCACCAGGGCTCCCCACACTAATGCAAGATGTTAACAATAGGGATAATTGGGTTAGTGGGAACTCTCTATGCTATCTGCTCAATTTTTCTATAAACCTAAAACTGCTCAAAAAATAAAATCTATTGATAAATATATATATATAAACCAAAAACCAAACCAAACCCATTGCTGTTGAGTCAATTCCGACTCATAGCTACCCCAGAGTAGAACTGTCCCGTACAGTTTCCAAGGAGTGCCTGGTGGACTCAAACTGCTGACATTTTGGTTAGCAGCTATAGCTGTTAACCACTACACCACCAGGGTTTCCATATATATATGGATATATATATAAAAGAAAGGCTCTTTCTTTCACCTGAATCACTTCAACCTTGCAGAATTTGCTGAAGGTGTCACATCATCCCCTTCGCCCTGGCTTGCATGTCTTAGCTCAGCTCCATCTCCCTGTTCTCCAGGACAGTCCCCACCCCCCTCCTGAATCAGTTTCCTGCATCTGGTCAGTCTCCACCATCTCTTTAAGGAGCCTTTCCATTACATCCCGATCCTCCCAACCTTCCAGATGTTGTAATGTCTTAGGTCAGGCTCCCTTAAAGCAGAGGGATCCAGGTACATAGGATTTATTAAGGGGGTGCTATGAGAGAAGCAGTGTCCCTGGTCGTGCAAACAGTTAAGCCCTCAACTACTAAACAAAAGGTTGGCAGTTTGAACCTACCCAAAAGTGCCTCAGAAAAAAGGCCTTGGCAATCTGCATCTGAAAGGTCACAGCCTTGAAAACTCTATGGATGAGCTTTAAACCTTAAACCAAAAATATCCCCTAAAGTCTTCTTAAAAACCAAACAATAGTTTAGCTTAACTAGTAAAGAAATGTCTGGCTTGGGATGGTTCAACATTAGAAAAACAATATAATCCATCACATAAATAAAACAAAAGACAAGAACCACATGATCTTATCAATCGATGCAGAAAAGGTTTGACAAAGTCCAACACCCATTCATGATAAAAACTCTCAACAAAATAGGAATAGAAGGGAAATTCCTCAATATAATTAAGGGCATTTATATAAAGCCAATAGCCAACATCACCCTAAATGGAGAGACTTTGAAAGCATTCCCCTTGAGAATGGGAACCAGACAAGGATGCCCGTTATCACCACTCTTATTCAGCATTGTGCTTGAGGTCCTAGCCAGAGCAATTAGGCTATAAAAAGAAATAATAGACATCCAAATTGGTAGGGAAGAAGTCAAAGTATCTCTATTTGCAGATGATATG
>NW_004444194.1:264792-282207 GCF_000243295.1 Trichechus manatus latirostris
AAATTCTAGTAAGAAGACCAGACTTAATGGTCTGACTGAGACTGGAGGAACCCCAGAAAGCATGGCCCCTGGATTCTCTATCAGCCCAGAAGTAAAACAATTTCCGAGGCCAACTCTTCAGACAGGTATTGGACTGGACTGTGGGACATAAAGTGATAGTCATGAGGAGAGTGCCTCTTGGCTCAAGTGGATACAAGAGACTAAACGGGCAGCTTCTGCCCAGAGGTAAGTTGGGAAGGCAGAGAGGGTTAGGAGCTGGTTGAATGGACATGAGGAATCGGGTGGAAATGAGGAGTGTGCTGTCACAGTATGGGGAGAGCAATTAGGGTCACATAACAATGTATGTATAAATTTTTATGTAGGAGACTAACTTGAAATGTAAACTTCATTTAAACTACAACAATAAAAAGAAAATATGTCTGCCTTGAGCATTGTGCTATTTTAAGATCTATGTATACGGAATCAAATTGACATTAGCAACTCGAAAGATTAGATAAGAAACTTAGGGGGCAGTGAGTTTATGTTAATGTGGGAGAAACAACTCAGAAAAGGAGGGTAAGAATGGTTACACAACTCAAAGAATATAATCAATGTCACTGAATTGTACACGTAGAAATTGTTGAACTGGTGTATGGTCTGCTGTGTATATTCTCAACCACAACAAAAATAAATTATTGAAAAAGAAAACCCTATGGACTGCAATTCTACACGGCAATAGGTTTGGTGAAGGCAGTAGGATGGGACAGAGGAATAAGGTAAGCAAGGATATGAATTCAACCAGGTCCAGCCTCTGCCCGACCCCACAGGCAGCTCTGGAGCATGAGTTGCACCATAGAGCTATCCCAACTTGAGATAAGGGGTTCAGGCTTCTTGTAGTCAGCCATTGGATGTGGGTGACCCAGTGGGAGTAGAAGAACTTCCTAGGTGAGGGGTCACCCATTCTGTTGAGGGCAACTCTCTGGAGACAGCGTAACCACGAGCCTTTAGCAGCCATTGCTCACATAGTTGGGGGATGGACACACCAGCCCCGTGACAGGATCCAAGCTAAGCATCAGCAGTGCCACACCACGCCAGTGCCACGCCATCACACGTTATCTCTACTGAGAGAGTTGCCCTTCCTTCTGGGGTCTTTAGTAAAAAAAACAAAGAGATGCTGCTCATCACTGGACAAATCAAAATCTTTCTCTTCAGAAAAAAAAAAAAGCAGTGCACAGGATATTCTGCATCATTGCTTACAACTACATGTTAATGTACAATTACCTCAGAATAAAATTTTCTTCCTTGAAGAATGTAATCAATGTCACTGTACATGTAGAAATCGTTGAATTGGCTATGTTTTGTTGTGTATATTTTCACCACAATAAAAAAAAATCTTTTTTCATCTTCCTCTTCCTCCCACCCTGTAGCTACCCCTCTTTTCCTTCTTTTTCCAACCATTGGCCTGGGGGACTTGATATATTTGAGCAGTTTTACTAAAAGTTTGAAATGTTGCAATGGAGGAAAATTTAAAGGTGCAGGGACCAGCAGACATGTTACAAAACAGCACCCTCATGCTGCACCTGTTTCTGCCCAGCCTGAGATTCTAGAGAGTCTGCCGATTTGGACTGCAAAGGTGACAAGGACACAGGAAAGAGGAAATGCCCGGGGGGATCACCAATGCCGCACCCCCCAATCAGAGTGCCTGGGCCCCTTCTGTGCCTTTAGTTTTGGTGTGGCAGGGCTTTGCAGCAGGCAGCATGGGGACACTCAGAGGGCTAAGAGTGATGGCAATTTACCAACCAGGAGAGAAATTATCCTATATGTAACAGCCAGTACACCTGTACCAAGGAGCCATGGTGGCTCAATGGTTAAACTCTCAGCTGCTGAGAGGTCAGTGGTTCGAGCCCACCAGCAGCTCCACAGGAGAAAAACCTGGCAATCTGCTGCCGTAAAGATTACAGCCTAGGAAACCCTATGGAGCAGTTCTACTTGGTCCTGTAGAGTTATTGAGTCAGAATCAACTTGACGGCACACAGCAACAACAGTTGTACCAGTAAGAATCAGCTCCAGACTCCCCAGCCACACACCCTCATCCCCTTCTCCTGTCCCTGTGGTCTGGGCCACAGAAGAGGCAGAGAGACCCCAGGAGCCCTGGGCACTTGCCTTAATGTGACAGGCGACCCATCCAGCCATTTCCAGTCCCCTTCTTGGTCCTTGTCATTCAGCCCAAGCCAGTACACCCGCGGAGAGCCATGAGCTTTGGCTATAAAATTCTGCAAATACAAACTCCACTCAGCCACCAGTTCCTCTACATGACCCCCAGGGTGAGCACCCCATCTCCACTCTGACCCATGCATTTAGAGCTTTTGAATGCCACCTCCCAATCCCATTCCAGTGCCCATGACATGCAGAACAGGATCACCACCAACCTCCCACATTACCATGTGTAGGAGGATAACCTCCCCATCGTGAGACTTTCGCATGTGACCAACCACTCTGTGCCTCAGTTTCCTCATCTGTAAAATGGGATAATAATAGCTACCTCCTACGGTTTTTGTAAGGATTAAATGAGTTAATAAGTTAAAATGATCAGAACCGTGTCCAGGCACATAGTGAGGACTGTGACATTTTAACATTTAACATTATAACACTTAAGGAACATTTTAACTATGGCAACTGATGTTTTATGAGGCAGTGGTTGTTCAATGGTAGAATTCCCGCCTTCCATGCGGGAGACTCTGTTTGGTTCCCGGCCAATGCACCTCAAGTGCAGCTACACCTTTTGTCGGTAGTGGCTTGTGCATTGCTATGATGCTGAACAGGTTTCAGCAGAGCTTCCAGACTAAGACGGACTAGGAAGAAAGGACTGGTGATCTACTTTTGAAAATTAGCCAGTGAAAACCCTATGGATCACAGTGATCGAATCCACAATGAATCATGGTGATGGCGCAGGACCAGGCAGCATTTTGTTCCATTGCGCAAGGGGTCACCATGAGTTGGGGCCAACTGGAAAACAGCTAACAACAACAACTAGTGTTTCCCTGATAATTTTGCTCCACACTGCATCCATAATCTACATCTAGGCAGCAAACAAGTTCATTGTCTCAGGAACAGAAAGTGAAGGGAAAAGAGAAAGGGGAAAGGGGGGGGGGATTTTCAAATGCCCAAGCCTTTGGGAGAAAAGAAAGGACTTATGTCAAAGACAAAAGATTGGGACAAAAATATCGTGATTAAAATCAACTCCTAATCTATGGTGATAGAAATTAGATCAGTGGATGCCTCTAGGGTGGGGGTGGGAGGGGGTGTTGACTGGAAAAGGAGCATGAGGGAACTTTCTAGGGTGGTGGAAATGTTCTATATCTTGATTAGGTTGATGGTTATACAAGTGTACACATCTGTCAAAACTCACTGAACCTACACTTAGGATCTGTGCATTTTACCTTATGCAAATCATATCTCACCCACCCAATTTCAACACCAAAGATAGATTGCCTAAAATGGTGGACAGGAGACGTATCAGTAGGAAGGAAGTTATGAAGTTATGGGAGGGGCCCAGCACCTCATCCCTGGTGAAGACCAGGTTATGGCAAAAACCACAGACGGCTTGGGGCTCCAAAAGCAGAGGGGACCAGGGCCTCATTTCCTGGGTAAAGCCCCAGGCAAGTGTCAGGAGTGTCAGATGGAACTTAGGGGGTTTCACAGGCTCTCACACTCCAGCATATGGTAGAAGAAGCAGAAAGGTCCCTTGTGCCCAAGAATAGCAGGGAAGAGGTAGGGAGACCTCCAAATCCAAAGGACCTTGCTGATACAGGAGTGGGACATCTCAGGGACAGCCTCAGTGGTCCAGTGACCAAGAATCAGACAACCAGAAGAAAAGCTGAAATTTAGAGAGTCCTTGCTATCTGCCAGACACCAAAATGAGGGTACTCTAAGAAGAGGGTCCTAGTCTGTCTTGGCCATTGCTGGATCCCCAGTGCTTGGAATAGTGCTGAGCACATAGTAGGTGCTCAGGAAATTTGGTTGAATTAATGAGTTAATGAGCAAGCTGTGCACTTTACACAGATTATCTCATTTGATCCTCTTTATGACCCACTGAGGTAAGTATTATTATTATCCCCATTTTATAGATGAGACAACTGTGGCACAGAAAAGGTAAACAACTCACCCAGGATCACACAGTTAGTGGATATCCCAGTAGATACCAGCTTGAGGTAAAGACTTCAAGAACAGACATGTGCTCCCTTCTACCTTGACCCCACATGAACTGTGTCCATTCAGAAGAAAAAGGGGGACCCCAATTGACTCAGATTAAATGTCCATCACTGACTCAATGGCATTGGGTTTGGTTTCAGTTTTTATCCTCAGAAGAGGAACTAACGTGAGTTACTTAAAAGAAGGTAAATTATATTTCTCGTGCAATTCAGTTTAGGGAGAATGATTTGTAGCTGCCCCACTTACATTATTTCATTTAATCCTCCCCAAAATTCTCTGTGTTAGCTACTCATACAAGTGATGCTAAGAGGAACAGAGGAACAAAAAAACAGAGGGTACATACAAGAAAAAAAAATAAGATGAATTCAACCATCTCAATAATTACATTAAATGTAAGTGATCTAAATGTGCCAATTAAAAGCCAAACATTGTCAGTTTGGATTAAAGAGACAATAAAAAGAAGATCCAACTATACGCTGTCTACAGAAACCCACTTTAAATGCAATCGCAAAGATAGGTCAAAACTAAAATGATGGGAAAAGCCATGCAAACAATAATCAAATGGTGCTATGTTGAGAGTGTGGACTTTGAAGACAGCTACCTGGGTTCAAATACCAGCTCTGACACTTGCTAGTTGTGAGTGAACACAGGCAAGTTGTTCAAGTGTACTGTGCCTCAGGTTCCTCATCTGTGAAGTATAAATGATACATACTGTGTACAGATGATAATGCTACTTAACTGTAGCAGTATTAAGCCATTAAAGTTGTTTACAAATATTCTATTTTTCCTTCTGGATACACACAGATAAGACTGTACTTCCCTATCACCTTAAAGAATAAGAGTGCCCAGGTGAGTTCCTTTGTGAGTAGAAGTATGTGTGTTGCATCCAGGTGGAAGCTTTAAGAGCCAATGTATGATTTGCCTCATACTCTTTCAACAGGAAATATCTCATTAAGATTTGGAAGACTGTTACTGCAGCATAATATAACATCTCCTGACTGATCCACTCACATATAGGGTTATTCTGAGGAATAAATAGGTTAATGCATGTAAAGTGTTTGGAATACAGCCTAAAGAGTAGAAAGTGCTACCTAAGAGCCATAATTTTGTCCCATGTTAGAGATGCAACTGTGGCTTGGAGAGCCAAGGTCACAACAACACAATCAGGATTTGAACTCCAGCAGAGCAAATCCTCTTAACCTCTGCAGGATGCTGTCTCAGTAAGAGCTTGCTATGAACATTCTTAGTGACTCAAAAGCAATTCCAATTTCTTTCCATCCAGGGCAGGATATACGAATCCTAGAAGAGAGGCAGGTTGGCCCTGCTCATTTACAGAGGTTCAACAGGGACAGCTTACGTGCTCAGCAGAGCTGCTGATGATGACCAGGTGAGAGTAATTCTCCTGGCAGAATATCCTGGCTCCATCCCATGACTTGGTGCTTGAGGAGAAGTAGTAACATTTGCCCTCGAAGGGAAGCCAGCCCTTGGGGCAGGTGACCTTGGTACATTCTGGAGATGGGATAGGATTTTGTCAGGGTGGCCCCAGAGGCAGGGCCATGTTTATGGTATGCCATGTACCCACTATCCAAGCTGTGCACTGCTCAACTCCAGAGGACACTATTCACACAGACTGCACTGAGAATGGCTCTCATGGAATTTATGCAATGCACTAGCTCTGCCATGCCCCCCTCTCTGGGCAGGTCCCCAAATTCTACTCACCTAATAAGCCCCGAAATTCCACCAGGGACTGGTTAGTGTCAGCTCTTATGTGATCAATGTCCTTCTTCAGACCAGCTAGCCCCGCCATGCCAGTCACTGTCAGCAGGGATGGACTTGAGGGTTAGAGACCCAAAGCTCCCACCTACCCACCCACCTACTGCTGACTGCAGCAGACACACTAGAGAAGCAAGAGCTGTGCTCGTACAACACCCATGTCCTAGAAGGTGGTGCTAAAACTCAAAAAACAAAACAAAAAAACCATGCTCAGTGCCCAGAAGAAGCCCTAGAGGGGCTCAGAGGAGGGAGTAATGCCTGGGGTTTGGAGGAGTGAGGGCAGTGGGCTCCCTGGAGGAAGTGGGCTTTGAAGGAAAATGATTCAGTAACTGTGAGAAGAAAAATGAGGCACAGCAGGCAGGGACAACTTCAGGAACAAAGGTGCAGAGGCAAGTAGGTTGGGGAAGGCTGGTGCAGCAGAGATGGAGGGAATCCCAGAGAAGGTTGAGCTCAAAGGAGGGCGAGGTCTGGTGGCTGGGTCCTTAAATGCCAAGCCAAGGGTTTCTCATTGGATTCTGGGCACTGAGGAGTCATGGATGGGATTTGAGCAGGAGAGTGGCTTGATATGAGGTATGGGGTGGGGCATGTGGAATGGAGTAATTCCCAGGCTACAGCCGTCATGGCGAAGTTCAGCCCAACTCAGAAGACTCTTCTTCAACAAATGTGTGACTTTCCCCCACAAACTTGACCCTCCTCCAACATTCCCTAGCTCAATGGATAGCGCATCAATTGTCCAAGACAGAACCATAAGTTATCCTTGGCACCCCTCCCTCTCGCACACCACTACTCCCAATCCATTCTCAGATCCTATCAAATTTGCCTCCTAAACGTCTTTCTACTCCACCCACTTCTCTCCATTCCCTGGCCACTACCTTTATCCAAGCCACCATCATCTCTCACTTGCCCAACTGCACCATCCTCCTCCCTTGTACTTGTGATGCCTCCTACCACAGGGCCTTTGCACATGCATAAGACCTTCAACCTCTCACCTAGTTAACTCCTTCCCTTCGTTTGCTCAGCTGCATCACCACTTCACTAGGGAAGCTCTTTATGGCCCACCAAGAGAAGGTTAAGACCCTGGTTATACATTTTCATAGGACCAAATTCCTCTTCCTTTGGACTATTCATCAAATTTTGGAATTTTAAACCCGTTTGGGTGATAATTCGATTAATGACTGTCTATCTCTACCAGCACTGTCTAATAGAATAATAATGTGACCCACATATGTAAGTTTTATAACCACATTTTTTAAAATAAAATAAAAAAAAACAGGTAAAATTAATTGGAATGATATTTTTACTTATCCCAATATATTCAAATATTGTCATTTCAATGTGAAATAAATCTGCAACTTATTAATGAGATTTTTTTACATTATTTTTTCATAGTAAGCCTTTGAAATCAGTGTGTATTTTACACTTATAGCACATCTCAGTTTGGACTGGCCAGATTTCAAGTGCTCAATAGCCACATGTGGCTCATGGCAATCATATTAACAGCACAGGTCTAGACACACACTGCACAAGTGCATAAGGACAGGGACTGTTTCTGATGTGTCCGCCATTCTACCCCCAGTGCCTAGTACACTGCCTTGCACATAGTAGGTGCTCAATATGGGTGGCATGAAGGAATGACTGAAAGCACTCACCGTTTGCTTGCCATGCCATCTGCTGAAAGGTTAACATCCTCAGTTCTTCCACCACTGCCTTGTCTACGAGGAGGAGTCCAGTTTGAGCCCGGGTCATCCTGCACCCCTCACCGATCTCCCTCATACCCCATCCTGGCCCTACTTACACTTAATTAGGGTCACAGCCAGGCTAATGCACCCCAGAAGCAGTGAAACCACCACCAGCGGACACAGGCACACAATCAGTCTGTCCTCCCAGCAGCGCCCAGGACCCCCCGGCTTCTGGCTGAGGCAGGGCACTGGAGTTGCTGTAGAGGGACAGGAAGCAGAAAGACTGCTACCAGTGCTTTGGAGAGTGAGGAAAGAGCCCTTGAGCCTTTCTCCAAGAGGAGGGGGACATAGGTGTGTAGTCATGACTGTATCACCAGACAGGGTCAGCAAAAGAGTATCAGGGAGAGCAAACACCGAAGAGGCCTAAACATTTATGGAACTTTACTGTGCACCAAGCATCATGTTACATCCTTATTATCTTATTGGATCCTTGCCCTTATGACATCGGTGTAAGTATTATTCCCATTTTGCAAATAAGAACCAGCTGCACTCTTTAACATCTAGGACATGTTGTCTTCTAACAAATGATACTATGAAACAGAAGAACAAAAATAGAGAGGACATACAGAAAAAAAAAATGAATAAGATGTAGACATAAATCCAATCCTATCAATAATTACATTAAACATAAATGGTCTAATTAATTAAAAGCCGGAGACTGTCAGATTGAATTTTAAAAAAAGACCCAACTATACAAAGGGTAGGGAAAGATAAACCATCAGCACCTGCCCAGGCTGCTGCTTGTCCGAAGAAGCCAGTGGCTCTTGCATCTGGGCACCAAATGTTGCCCATATCTTATTCAAGCAAGAAGTTGGGCCTGAAGAGTACCTGGAAGGTCTCAGTATTGTAGATGTCTCATCTCTTCCAAGCCCTGGGACCCTGGGACCCTGAGACCCTGGGGGTCTGCCTATACTCAGTGGGGAGCAGCTTCTAAAAGGGAAAAATTCCCTCTGGCCCCATGTCTCACCCTGGCAGCTGTATGTCTGATTAAAATGCCCTGGCTGATGAGAGAGGAAATGGTGCACACTAGGAGGATAAGGACTTACTGTCTGGGGGTGGCCGGGACAGAGAAGGTTCCAGTCCAATACCTGGAAGAAAGAGGCAGAGAGGTTTATGGACAACTTACCAGAAGACTCTATCATCCAAGAGAGTCCCTATCACTCAGCTTTGTTTTCTGGTCAGGGTTGGGGAACTGGAGGAACAGTGGGCTGTGACCCTTCCATATGCTCCCTCTCAGGCTTCTCAAAGGGTCTTTCCACTACTCACCTAGTTGAGGAGATGTGCAGGACACAGGGGTGAGGTTCAGCCCTGGAATGGGTCAGAAAGATAATGGTCATGAAGAGCAGGCCTTCAGCAAGGTGAGCCAGAGATCCTAGCCCTAGACTCTCACCTGCCATCTTCTGGGGCTTGCAGGGAATTGAAAGGATCTTCTTTTTCTTTTCTGGGGAGGGAGGAATGGTTGCTCAGTCTCAACAGGGCAAAGTCAGCATTGGGTCTCCTGTCCCCCAGCCCCAGCTCACCTGCCCTTGGAGGCCTTGGAGGAGCCATTGAACCTGGAAAAAAGAAGCTCAGGTTAGAACTTGTCTGAGGATGCGAGCAAGATTGAAGGAAGTGATGAAAATCAGGTTGGGATTGCAAAGGAAGGTGAAGGATGGGGTTGGAGATAGGATTGAGTGTGAGAATGGAATTGAGTTAGGCATGAATACAGGGTTCTGTTGTACATAGGATCGCTACGATTTGGAACCAACTCAATGGCACCTAACAACAAAAACAGGGTTAAGGCAGAGTAACTAGCCATCCTGAAATGCCTGAGACTTTCCCAGTTTTCCTACATACAGAGAGAGAAAGAGAAGGAGAGAGATGGAGAGGGGGAGAAGGTCTGTTAGAATGTTAAAAATGTTTTCTCTAACTGGAACACTTATACACTGCTAGTGGGAATGTTAAATGGTACAACCACTTTGGAAATCGATTTGTTGCTTCCTTAAAAAGAAATAGAAGTACCATACGATCCAGCAATCCCACTCCTTGGAATATATCCTAGAAATAAGAGCTGTCACACGAATAGATATACACATACCCATGTTCATTGCAGCACTGTTCACAATAGCAAAAAGATGGAAACAACCTAGGTGCCCATCAATGGATGAATGGATAAACAAATTATGGTATATTCACACAGTGGAATACTACGCAACGATAAAGAACAATGATGAATCCGCGAAACATAACATGGATGAATCTGGAAGGCATTATGCTGAGTGAAATTAGTCAGTCACAGAAGGACAAATATTGTATGAGACCACTATTATAAGAACTCAAGAAAAGGTTTAAACACAGAAGAAAACATTCTTTGATGGTTACAAAGGTGGGGAGGGAGGGAGAGGGGTATTCACTAACTAGATAGTAGACAAGAATTATCTTAGGTGAAGAGAAGAACAACACACAATACAGGGGAAGTCAGCACAACTGGACTAAACCAAAAGCTAAGAAGTTTTCTGAATACAACCAAGCACTTCGAGGGACAGAGTACCAGGGGCAGGGGTCTGGGGACCATGCTTTCAGGGGACACCTAGGTCAGTTGGCATAACAGTTTATTAAGAAAATGTTCTGCATCCCACTTTGGTGAGTGGCGTCTGGGGTCTTAAAAGCTAGCGGGCGGCCATCTAAGATGCATCAATTAGTCCCAACCCACCTGGAGCAAAGGAGAATGAAGAACACCAAAGACACAAGGAAAATATTAGCCCAAGAGACAGAAAGGGCCACATCAACCAGCGACTCCATCAGCCTGAGACCAGAAGAACTAGATGGTGCCTGCCTACCACCAATGATTGCCCTGACCAGGAACAAAACAAACAGACCCTGGTGGAGCAGGAGAAAAGTGAGGTGCAGAACTCAAAATTCTAGTAAAAAGACCAGACTTAATGATCTGACTGAGACTAGAGGGACCCTGGAAGACATGGCCCCCTGACTCTCTGTTAGCCCAAAACTGAAACCATTCCCGAAGCCAACTCTTCAAACAAAGATTAGACTAGAATATAAGACATAAAAATGATACTCATGAAGAGAGTGCTTCTTAGCTAAAGTAGATACATAAGACTAAATGGGCAGCTCCTGTCTGGAGGCCAGATGAGAAGGCAGAAAGGGACAGGAGCTGGTTGAATGGACATGGGAAATCTGGGGTGGAAAAGAGGATTGTGCTGTCACATTATAGGGAGAGCAACTAGGGTCACATAACAATGTCTGTATAAGTTTTTGTATGAGAAACTAACTTGAACTGTAAACTTTCCTTAAAGCACAATTAAAAAAAAAAATGTTTTCTCTACATGGAGGGATTATGTTGATTATTATTTGTATCCTCGTTACTTGAATTTTCTAATTTTTCTATAATGAGCATGTGCTATCTGTGTAATTAAAAATTTTAAAGATATAATTTATTTTTTAAATAATTTGTTTGAAAAGTAATTATGGTAATGTTTGGACACTGAGAAGGCCATGAACAATACAAGATGGACCCTGCCTGCGAAGAACTCTGGTAAAGAACCAGAATACCTTACTGAGCAGTGACCTAGGCCAGGAAAAAATACCAAACAACTGACTTCATGGTAACTTCAACTGAAACCATTAACTAGTACAGAAACAACCCCATCCATCGTAGATTAGACATGTTTTTTCCTGGGTCCTTTGCACATATCCTTGCACGTAAGCACTAAGTATACAAACCTACACCCTGCACTGCCTTGTGCTGACCTCTACCCGAGTGACTTGGTGTGTCTCCATCTGTCACGGGAATCTTGACTCAGACCTTTTTCTGTAAGTTCCCTAATAAAAGCTGGATCTGATCAACCTGACTTTTTCTGTCTCTTTTTTCAGAATCTGACCTGTGCCCCTCAGAACTACTCCGGCTGCTGGTCTGGTGGGGTACCACAGATGTGCACATCTCTGCAGGATTTTCACCTTAGACATTGTCTTGTTAATGGAATATAATAGAACATTCCTACTAATGCCCCCAATTTTGATTCTTGAGGTTGGGAAAACAGTGTTTTCCTTGTAGAGTTTTCATTTCTAGAATTCTTATACTATGGGGCACATACATAACTTTTTTCCTTTTTAATCAATCAATAAATGATTTTTTTTTAATCTGAAGGTCTCACATCCAGGGAAGCCCCTCAGCCCTGGAAAAACTGGGCTAGTTGGTCACCCTAATTTAAAGACACATTTGAGTTTGGGGGTGGGGATGGAGTTGGAATGGTGATAGGAATAAAAATGGAGTTTGGAATGGAGTGAGGTTAGAGATAGGGTTGGGATTGGGGTTTGGATTGGGATTGGGGTGGGGTGGGGTTGAACATGATCTGGGGTTGGGGATAGTGATGGAGATGTAGGTAGGGTTGTGATTCAGGATGTGGTTGTAATGAAGAATGGAGTCATAGCTGGGTTTGGGAAAGAAAAAGAAGTCGAGATTGGGTTGTAGTTGGGAATGGAGATTGGGATAGGGCTGCATTTGGGGATGGAAAGGATCTACACTGGGAAGATGGTAGCTCTGAAGTTGGGGATGAGGTTGGTCTTGGAGTTAAATTTGAGGATCATGTTGGGGCTAGGGTTGGAGCTGGAGATGAAGGAGTCAAACAGCAGAACCCTGTTCACCTCCTACCTCATGCTGAACCCCACACTGTCCCTGGATCTCTTGGGGTAGCCTCACTCTGGACTCATAAATGGGAGATGCAGAGTCCCATCCCACATGGAATGGCCACTCTCCAAGGACACAATCAGCCTGACTGGCTGAGCCCCATGGATCTCATAGCTTCCAGGGCCCTGGTGGGAGCTGATGCAGAGAAACCTTCCAAGCCTACACTTTTATATCCACTTAGACTTACTGAGTTCTGGGCCACGCCCGGGCCTTGGATGTGAATGCATGGAGGCAAGAGACCCAACAGTCCGCTCGCAGTTCCTCAAACACATCAGCTTTCATATCTTAGAGTCTTTGCACCCACTGGTTCCTTCCTGGTTGTGTCTTCCTAACAAATTCCTACTCATCCTTCCAGTTCCACTCCAATACCCCCTGATCACAGAAGCCTTCCCTGGCTCCCAAGCCCCCACCACTGCAGGCAGAGCCTTCAATTGTCCTTCAGGATTCTCTCATCCCTTGGTCTCTCCCTTCTCGGCCCTGCTCACCCAAGGCTGTGCCCAGAACTTCCCCCCACCATCAGACTGGGGGCAGGGCACAGACAAGGATGTCCCCACCATTGAGGTGCCTGGCATGGGGCTGGACACACAGCCAAAGGGCCCTGAGGACCCTACTCCCCCAGCCCCCAGCCCCTAGCCTCACATCCCTCCACCTGGCTTCATTGAAGCCCTCTTACCTGGCTTAGGAGGAAGGTCCTTGTAGGGTGGTGTCATATTCTCATAATCATCATCCTCCTCCTCCTCCCTCGCTCCTTCCGGGAGAGAAGCAAGTCAGGGCCCAGCCCATTCCCTCCTCCATCCCTCAGGCCCTGGCCTCCCACCCAGCTATCCCAGGATGGGGATGCTGTAACCTGGGTCCTGACCACCCCAGCCCCCAGCCTGAGTGTGGCCAAGGCTGTACCCGATGGGTCCTGGAAGCCAGCGTTAATATACGTGGTGCACATGGCTGCAGCCTATAAAGGGAGCCTGAGAAGGGGCTGCTAGAACTTTGCAGCTTCTACCCCTGTCTCTCCTACTCCAATGTCTAGGGCCTTTATCAGTTCCTTCTTTCTTAAAGGCAAGGACATGCAAATGAATCTGAAGGGAAACCCCCAACCACTGGCGCACACACACACACACACACACACACACTCAGACACATTTGTCTTTCTCCCCAGTTTGGATTGGTGTGTGGAAGTAACCATGACGATAGCACCTGCATGGAGCTCCTACAAAGTGCCAAGCCCTGGATGAAAAAGATGGATAAACTCCTTCCTTCATGGAACTTTCAGTCTAGACAGGAGAGACAATAAACAGGTAAACAAATGTAGAAATAAACAACATAGTTTCCAATAGTCACTAAGCATTCTAAAAAATAAAGCAGGGCAATGAGATAGGATGAGGGCTAGTGTAGAGAAGATGACCAGGAGGGCCTCCTGGAGGCAGTGACATTTGCAAAAAGACGATAAAGTGCTGGGTGCTAAGTACTCCCACATTACAGAGTGAAGTGCTAGGCCACTGGATCAGTTATCTATCCAGTGATTTAAAACATATTGTTAGGTGCCATCGAGTTGGTTCTGAACCACAGAGACCTTATGTATAACAGAACGAATCGTTGTTTGGTGCTCTGCCATCCTCGCAATTGTTGCTACGTTTGAATCCATTGTTGCAGTCACTGTGTCAATCCATCTCGTTGAGAGTCTTCCTCATTTTTACTGACCCTCTACTTTACCAAGCATGATGTCCTTCTCCAGGGACTGGTCCCTCCTGATAACCTCTAAATTACGTGAGACAGTCTCACCATTTTGCTTTTAATGGATATTCTGGCTGTACTTCTTGCAAGACAGGTTTGTTCATTCTTCTGGTAGTCCATGGTGTATTCAACATTCTTCACCAACACCATAATTCAAATGCACTGATTCTTCTTCAGTCTTCCTTATTCATTGTCCAGCTTTCACATGTATATGATTGTGTTGTTGTTAGGTGCCATTGAGTCAACTCTGACTCATAGCGACCCTATGCACAACAGAATGAAACACTGCCCAGTCCTGCACCATCTTCACAAGTGTTGCTATGCTTGAGCCCATTGTTGCAGCCACTGTGTCAATCCATATCATTGAGAGTCTTCCTCTTTTCTTCTGACCCTCTACTCTACAGTCATGATGCACTTCTCCAGGGACTGATCCCTCCTGATAACACGTCCAAAGTATGTGAGACAAAGTCTTGCTATCCTCGCTTCTAAGGAGCATCCTGGCAGCACCTCTTCCAAGACAAATTTGTTCGTTCTTCTGGCAGTCCATGGTATATTCAACATTCTTCACCAACACCATAATTGAAGTACATCAATTTTGCTTCCCTCTTCTTTATTCATTGTCCAGCTTTCCCATGTATATGAGGTGATTGAAAATACCATGGCTTGGGTCAGGCGCACCTTTGTCCTCAAAGTGACACCTTTGTTTCTCAAGACTTTAAAGAGGTCTTTTGCAGCAGATTTCCCCAGTGCAATGTGTCATTTGATTTCTTGACTGCTGCTTCCATGGGCTTTGATTGTGGATCCAAATAAAAGGAAATCCTTGACAACTTACAATCTTTTCTCCTTTATCATGATGTTGCGTATTGGTTGTGAGAATTTTTGTTTTCTTTATCTTGAGGTGTAATCCATACTGAAGGCTGTGGTCTTTGATCTTCATCAGTAAGTGCTTCAAGTCCTCTTCACTTTCAGCAAGCCAGGTTGTGTCATCTGCATATCGCAGGTTGTTAATTAGTCTTCCTCCAATCCTGACGCCCCATTCTTCCTCATATAGTCAAGTTTCTCGGATTATTTGCTCAGCATACAGACTGAGTAGGCATAGTGAAAGGATACAACCCTGACACACACCTTTCTCGACTTTAAACCACACAGTATCCCCGTGTTCTGTTCCAAAGACTGCCTCTTGATGTAAGTACAGGTTCCTCATGAGCACAATTAAGTGTTCTGGAATTCCCATTCTTGGAAATGTTGCCCATAATTTGTTATGATCCACACAGTCGAATGCCTTTGTATAGTCAATAAAACACAGGTAAACATCTTTCTGGTATTCTCTGCTTTCAGCCAAGATCCAACTGACATCAGCAATGAAATTCTCATTCTTGCACCATAGTTTGTGGTAATTTGTTGCAGCAACCCTAAGAAAATAATAGAAGATGGGTAGGCCTGGAGCAAGATAAGTACATGAAGTCTGGGTGGTCTCACTGGGTAAGGGTGATGGTTACATGCCATCCCCTGGAGCCTGGCATACAGTACTTGTTCAGGAATTGGTGGTGGACTCCAACTCCATCAACTGGGTATAACATAAGACTATGTGCCTAGGAGACCTCAGCTCTGTCCCTTTCTCACTGTGTGACCTCAGACGAATGGAACAATATCTCTGAGCATCAGTGCCCTGATGTGTCAAATGAGGATCATTAGTTCATTCATTCAAAAGATATGTATTGACCATGTACTATGTGTCAGGTACTAGGTACTAGGGATACATTAAACCAAACCCGTTGCCATCAAGTGGGTTCCAACTCATAGCAACCCTATAGGACAGAGTAGAACTACCCCATAGGGTTTCCAAGAAGCAGCTGGTAGATTTGAACTGCTGATCTTTGGACTAGCAGTGGAGCTCTTAACCACTGCACCACCAAGGCTCCTAAGGATACGTCCGTGAACAACAACAACAAAAATCCCTACTCTTGGGAAGAGGGAGAAAGACAATGGATTAAGTGAGTCAAATATCTTAGAAGTTATGTTATATAGTAATAAGTAGAAAAAGAAGAAAAATAAATCAGCAAGGGGGAATCAGGTGTAGATGGGAGGTTTCAGTAAAAAGGAGTATCACCAAATTGAAATCATGCAAAGTATGCTCTCAGATCATAACGGAATTAAACCAGAAATAAATAACAGAATGATATCTGGAAAATCCCCAGTATCTGGAAATTAAATAACACACTTCTGAATGACCCATGGGTCTAAGAAGAAGTCAAAGAGGAAATAAGAAATATTTTTAGCTGAATGAAAGTAAAAACATAACATATTAAAATGTGTGGGATGCATCGAAAGCAGTGCTAAGAGGGAAACATATAGCAGTAAAATGTTTATATTAAAAAGTGTGATCAGGACAGGCCTTACGGGTAAGATGACATGTGAAAATGGCCTGAAGGAGGTGAAGGCAAAGCCATGTGGCTGTCTGGAGGAAAAGCATTCCAGGGAAAAGAAACAGTCCTTGCAAACACCCTGAGGACAGCAAGTTCCTGGTATGTTCAAGGAACAAGAAGTCTTGGGTCCAATGTCAGCTTCTGAACAAGACCTTTAAAATTCCAAACCAGCCTTCTCCATGCAATCCACACTGTATTTTTCTCATTAACAGTTATCACCACCTGACATTCTATGTGCAGTCAATTCTCGTTATTTACACTAGTTGTGTTCTATGCAGTCACTGCAAACACTGAATTAGCGAATGTTGAACCATTGCTCCCAGAGGAAATACAGGGTTAGGTTTCTTTTGATGGATCAGTACATAACCTTATTTGATATATATTGCTGATTCATTAAATTGGAGTCATGGCCAACAGCACTATAACTCATGCCTGCATGAAGCTTATCTAACACGTACTTTCTCTGTAAGGCACCTCATAGCCTTCTTGCACTTAGGAACACTAGACAGCCCTTCAGCACTATGCTTGGGCTCCATTTTAAACAGCAAAATCACCTAAAAGAAGCACAAAAATGCAAAAAATGTGGCACAAAATAGACCACAAGAAAGGGCACTTGTTTATAGTGTGAGCTAAAACAAGAACGCAGCACATCACCTCATTCACTTCCAGCTGGGGGCATGTGCGTGGGCGACTCAAACTTTTTGCCATTCTGTATGTGTATGCGAATGACTGCAAAAACCCCGTGTGATGGTTAAGATTGTGTGTCAACTTGGCTGGGCCATGATTCTCAATGTTTTAATGTAATCACTCCCATGATTGAATATACTGTGAGTAGCCAATCAGATGAAAGGGAGTCTCCTTGCGGGTGTGGCCC
>NW_004444194.1:288319-322402 GCF_000243295.1 Trichechus manatus latirostris
ACTGGGTGTTGTCTGACCCACAGAACCATAAAGTTGGACGTGCACAGCAGCACTCCATCATTAAATGGAAGTGGTATATTCGAGATCGGGCCCAAGCAGGACCCGAAGGCACAAGTAAGTTGCATGAGGAAGTGGCCCAAATGCCCATGCTCTCCACTCCTGTCACATTACCTTCCCTCTCCCAATCTGCACCTATGGCCTCATGGGGAGTTCCTTATGATCAGTTGACCAAGGAAGAGAAAACTCATGCCTGGTTTACAGATGGTTCTGCGTGATATGCAGGTGCCACTCGAAAGTGGACTGCAGCAGCACTACAGCCCCTTTCTGGGACCTCCCTGAAGGACAGTGGTGAAGGAAAATCCTCTCAATGGGCAGAACTCTGAGTAGTGTACCTGGTTGTTCACTTTGCTTGGAAGGAGAAATGGCCATATGTGCGATTATATACTGATTCATGGGCTGTGGCCAATGGTTTGGCTGGATTGTCAGGAACTTGGAAGGAACATGATTGGAAAATTGGAGACAAGGATTTATGGGGAAGAGGTATGTGGATAGACCTCTCCAAATGGGCTAAAGACGTGAAGATATTTGTCTCATGTGAATGCTCACCAAAGGATGACCTCAGCAGAGGATGATTTTAACAATCAAGTGGATAGGATGACGCGTTCTGTGGAAACCACTCATCCTCTTTCCCCAACTACTCCTGCTGTTACCCAATGGGCTCATGAACAAAGTGGCCATGGTGGCAGGGATGGAGGTCATGCATGGGCCCAGCAGCATGGACTTCCACTCACCAAGGCTGACATGGCCACAGCCTCTGCTGAGTGCCTAATCTGCCAGTAGCAGAGACCAACACTGAGTCCCCAGTATGGCACCATCCCTAGAGGTGATCAGCTAGTAACCTGGTGGCAAGTTGATTACATTGGACCACTTCCATCATGGAAAGGGCAGCGTTTTGTCCTTACTGGAATAGACACTCTGGTTATGGATTTGTCTTCCCTGCATGCAATGATTCAGCCAAAACTACCATCCGTGGACTTACAGAATGCCTTATCCACCGTCATGGTATCCCACACAGCATTGCCTCAGATCAAGGGACTCACTTCACAGCAAATGAAGTGCGGCACTGGGCCCATGCTCATGGAATTCACTGGTCTTACCATGTTCCCCATCATCCTGAAGCAGCTGGCTTGATAGAACGATGGAATGGCCTTCTAAAGACACAATTATGGTGCCAGCTAGGTGGCAATACCTTGCAGGGTTGGGGCAATGTTCTCCAGGAGGCTGTATATGCTTTAAACCAGCGTCCAATATATGGTGCTGTTTCTCCCATAGCCAGGATTCATGGGTCCAGGAATCAAGTGGTGGAAATGGGAGTGGCACCACTCACTATTACCCCTAGTGACCCACTTGCAAGATTTTTGCCTCCTGTCCCCTCGACCTTATGCTCTGCAGGCCTAGAGGTCTTAGCTCCAAAGGGAGGAATGCTCCCACCTGGAGACACATCACTGATTCCATGGAACTGGAAGTTAAGAATGTCACCTGGCCACTTTGGGCTCCTTATGCCTCTGGCTCAACAGGCAAAGAAGGGAGTTACATACTGACTGGTGTGATTGATCCTGATTACCAAGAGGAAATCAGATTGATACTACATAATGGAGGTAAAGAAGAGTATGTCTGGAATGCAGGAGATTCCTTGGGGCATCTCTTGGTACTACCATGCCCTGTGATTAAAGTCAATGGAAAACTACAGCAGCCTAATTCTGACATGACTACTAATGACGCAGACCCTTCAGGAATGAAGGTTTGGGTCACCCCACCAGGCAAAGAACCATGACCAGCCGAGGTGCTTGCAGAGGGCAAAGGTAATACAGAATGGGTGGTGGAAGAAGGTAGTTCTAAATACCAGTTACGGCCATGTGACCAGTTGCAGAAAAGGGGACTGTAATTGTTATGAGTATTTGTACTTTGTATGTGTGCATCAGATATTTTTGCTTCCTTCACTTATAAAATATAAGCTCTAAATGGGGCTAGTGCATTTTTGATTGTACACGTGTTAGTTGTATCATGTTAGGCGCAGGTATGACTTTCTAATTGTCTTTTCTCAGAGATTTTGTATGGTTTAAGGAGTTGTGTACATGTGCCAAGTTGACAAGGGGTGGACTGTGATGGTTAAGATTGTGTGTCAGCTTGGCTGGGCCATGATTCTCAGTGTTTTAATGTAATCACTTCCATGATTGAATATACTGCGAGTAGCCAGTCAGATGAAAGGGAGTCTCCTTGGGGGTGTGGCCCGCATCTGTATATAAGCAGACGTTCTGGCTTTTTGCTTTCTCTGGATCCTGCGGCTGCTTCCTGTCCCCTCATCTCCCGTTCTCTTGAGCTGTCAGCTTATCTGCCGAACCTGGGATTCGTCGATCTGCACAGCCTGTGAGCGGGAGCCCTGCTCTCCGACCTTCCGATCTTGGGCTTGCCAGCTTCTGCAGCTGTGTGACTTGGGAGAGGCCTCTACCCTGATCCACAGACTTGGGATGTTCTAGCCTCTACAATCACGTGAGCTGTTTCCTTGATATAATCTCTCTCTATATATATATTTATACACTTTACTGGTTTTGCTTCTCTAGAGAACCCAGCCTAAGACACCCCGTAAGCACTGATTCTGAGGTTTCAAATAAATTTTAGCAGGTAGGCGAATTTATAAGTACCAACTCCATGAATGAGGGGGATTGGCTTTTTCAGTTATTTATCTTGTTCACTGCCTGTCTCCCCCTCCCCACCCCATTCACTTGTCACCTCCACAAGGGCAGGTATTTTTGTCTGTCTTGTTCATTGCTTCTTTCTGCTGGCACACACTAGGTGTTCAATGAATGTTTGCTGAATGACTAAGTGACCAACCTGCCTGCTAAGCCCTGACTCAAGCCACCCCCAGGGCCAGGCCCTCCAGGCTCATTCATCCCTCCAACACCAGCCAGCTAGCCTCGCTGCAGGCAGCAGCAACCCCAGCCCCTGTTCCCACAGGTGGGACCGTCCTCAGCCTAGCTTAGAGACGAGGGTCTGATCTGCCCCATAGGCAGAGGCAAGCCTTCACTGGCCTTGATTTGCCACCTCCCCCAGAACTGAGTTCCCCAGAGCATCTGATTTCCCATCCAGCTAACCATGACCAGGCCCGGAACCTGCCCTGAATTTCCTTCCCCACCCTAGCCCCATGGGGGCTGAGCCCAGGCCTCTGAGGCTGATCTATTCACAAAATGCTAACACAGCCCCTGCCAGTACCAGCCACAGGACAGGAGGGGTGGACCAGAGAAGGAGGAAGGATGGGGCAGGGAGCTGTGGCAAGGAACCAGCGCAGCTGGGAAGCAGGGTAGAAAAGGAAGGTCTTTTTGCCAGATGGTTCCCAAAGAAACCAAAATGAAATCCACTGCCGCAGAGTCAATTCCTACTCATAGTGATTCCACAGAGTCAATTCCAACTCATAGTGACTCCATAGGGTTTCCAAGGCTGACTGCCACATCTTTCTCCCACGGAGCTGTTGGTGGTTTTGAACCACTGACCTTTGGGTTAGCAGTTGATGGCTTTAACCATTGCATCACCAGGGCAGATAGTTACTAAGGAAACAACAGGAAGGGCAAGGAACACAGGACACTGAGGCCTGGCCCCCTCCTCACCCTGAACTGACTGCCTAATATCACCCTCATCTTAATATGACCCCTTTCAGGTTCCCAAATCTAAATAAGGACAGGCCAGGCTGAAGTGGCTAAGTCCGGGGACCTGAGAACAAAATGGGCCACGTGCCCTCCACAAGGGTTATCCCTGCCTTCGACCCCTTAACCTGTAGTCAAACATCTGGTCACAGAGTGACCTCTTTAGGCAGCCTTCCTAGCTAGAACGTTTGACCTGAATAAAAATAATAATAATCAGTTGCCGATGAGTTGATTCCAACTCATGGTGATCCATGTGTGTCAGAGTAGAACTGTGCTTCATAGGGTTTTCAATAGCTGATTTTTCAGAAGTAGATTTCCAGGCCTTTCTTCTGAGGTGCCTCTGGGGGGACTTGAACTGCCAACCTTTCAGTTAGCAGCCAAGCACTTAATCATTTGTGCCAGCCAGGGGCCCCAAAAATAATAATAGTAAGCACGTATTAGGCACCTACTATGTGCCAGACAGTGAGTGGTTTTCACGCAACCATCTGACTCCTGTCAATCACCCTATTTGCTTATTCATTTATTTACTTGTTTATTCAACAGATACTTATTGAGAACCTACTATGTAACAGCTCTATTCTAGGTACAGGGAATACAGCCGTGAACAAGACACATAAATCCTTGCCCCTGGAAAACAGTCTGGTGGTTCCTCAAAAAGTTAAACAGAGAGTTACCACATGACCGAGCAATTTCACTCCTAGGAATCTACCCAAAAGAACTGAAAACAGGTACTCAGCCTTGTATATGCATGTTCATAGCCGCACTAGTCACAGTAGCCAAAAGGTACAAACAACCCAAATGTCCACCAATGGAACAAATGGAGAAAGAACATGTGGTATGAATACAATGGAATATTTTTCAGCCGTAAAAAGAAATGATGTTCTGATACATGCCACAACATGGAGGAACCATGAGAACATGCTAAGTGAAAGACGCCAGGCGTGGAAGGTTGTTTATGTGACATGTCCAGGATGTGTAAACCCATAGAGACAGAAAGTAGACTAGTGGTTGCAGAGACTGGGGAGGGGAGTGGGGAGTGACTGCTGGTGGGTACGGGGTCTCCTTTAGGGTGACGAAAACGTTCTGGAACTAGTTAGAGATGGTGGTTGCACAACATTGTGAAGGTACTAAATACCATTGAACTGTCCATTTTAAAACGGCTAGTTTCATGGTATGTGAATTTCACCTCAACTGGAAAAGAAAAAAAAAAACCCTGCCCCATGACCAGACATTCAAGAGGAAGAGACCAACAGTAAGCAAGACAAATATATTTACAAAACAAAAAAACCACTGCTGTCAAGTTGATTCCTACTCATAGTGACCCCACAGAGTTTCTAAGGCTATAAATTTCTATGAAAGCAAGCTGCCACATCTTTCTCCCTCAGAGCCGTTCGTGGTTTCAAACCGCCGACCTTCCGGTTAGCAGCTGATCGCTTTAACCACTGCGCCGCCAGGATGCCTTACATCAAATATATAGCATGTTAAAAACAAAAAACAAATCAAACCTGTCGCCCTTGAGTCAATTCTGACTCAAGGCGACCCCAGGTGTTACAAAGTAGAACTGCTCCACAGGGTTTTCTTGGCTATAATCTTTATGGAAGCAAATGGCCAGCCCTCTCTTCCGTGACATCACTGGGTGGGTTCAAACTGCCAACCTTCAGGTTAGTAGTTGGGCACTAACTGTTTTTGCCACTAAGTGACCTCATAGCATGTTAAACCCGTTGCCATCAAGTCAATTCCAACCCATAGCGACCTTATAGGACAGAGTAGAAGTGCTCCATAGGGTTTCCAAGGCTGTAATCTTTACAGAAGCAGACTGCCACATCTTACTCCCATGGAGCAGCTGGTGGGTTTGAACAGCCAATCTTTTGGTTAGCAGGCAAGCATTCAACCACTGCACCACCAGGGCTCCTATAGCATATTAGAGAGTGCTAAAGATAAGGAGAAAAATAAAGCAGTAAAAGGGAGGGGAGTGTCTGGTTGTTGTCGATTCCGACTCATAGCGACCCCATGTACAACAGAACGAAACTGCCTGGTCCTGTGCCATCCTCGGAGTCGTTGCTATGTTTGAGCCCATTGTTGCAGCCACTGTGTCAGTCCATCTCATCAAGGGTCTTCCTCTTTTTTGCTGATCCTCTACTTTACCAAGCATGAAGTCCTTCTCCAGGGACTGATCTCTCCTGGTAACATGTCCAAAGTATGTGAAACAAAGTCTCGCCAGCCTCGTTTCTAAGGAGCATTCTGGCTGTACTTCTTCCAAGATAGATTTGTTCATTCTTCTGGCAGCCCATGGTATATTCAATATTCTTCGCCAACACCACAAATCGAAGACATCAATTCAAGGTAGGTATTACTGGCCCCATTTTAGAGATGGGTAAACTGAGTATTGAAGAAGGGAAATTAATTCCCAAGGTCACACAGGAAAAATAAGCTGGGACCATAATTTCCTCCCTGGCTCTTGTCCCAGCTCTGACTTCTGGGTGAGCAGCTGAGGCACAGAGACAGGGAGAAGGAGGAGAGACACCCAGGAAGTGACAGGGCTGCCTAGTGCAGCTGCACAGTTGCTCACTGCACAACTCCAGGTTTGCACCATTCACAGAGACCACAATGTGAATGGTGCCCCCTGCAGTCGAGAAGGACACAAGAATCACAAATCTATACGGTGGCCTGGGGACAGGGCTACGTCACAGGGAGCCCTGGAAAGGAAGTGTTCATCACTATTGGTCTATTTTCAACAGCTTGCATTTTTCACTAAACAATATCTCATAAGCACTTCCTCAAATGAGCACATGAAGATCTAACTTGGCAGTTCTCCAAGTGTCATGCCCAGACCTGCAGCATCAGCATCACCTGGGGTTTCTCCTAGACCTGCTGAATCAGACACTCTGGGGTGGGACCCAGCTCCCACACACTGGGGAGCCACGGGAGAGTCTTCAGCAGATGCATGACGTGATCTCCATTTTTGACAAATGCACCCTGAGGGCAGGTGAGAGATTAGGGAAGCTTCTGCAATCACAGTAGCCAGAGATGACAGTGCCTTGGAGGAGGCTAGTGGCCATGGAGGGAGGGGGAACGGATCATGTTCTGGATAGATTTCAATGGCAAAGCCAAAGGACTTTGCCAATGAATTGGATGTGTGGAGTGAGACAAAGATGAGGGTCAAGTATGACCCAATGTTTGGGTTCTGAGCACCTGGAAGGACAGAGCTACCAAGGTGGGAAGATGGGGAAGGGGCAGGTCTAGGAGAGAAAGCGCTCAGGGGAATCCAGAGTTTGGTTTGAGCACGTGAAGTTCAAGATAGGACATACAGGTGCCCAGTAGCTGGTTGTTCAGGGGAGAGGACATGTCTAGAGACAAATGTGAGGATTATCAGCATAAAGGTGGTGCATTGATTTCCTGTGGCTGCCACAACAAATTACCACAAACTGGATGGCTTAAAACAATGAAAATATATTCTCTCACAGTTGTGAAGGCCAGAAGTCCAAAATCAAGGTGTTGGCAGGGCCAAATTCCCTTCAAAGGCTCTAGAGGAGAATCCTTCCTTGCCTTTTCCAGCTTCTGGTGGTTCCAAGCATTCCTTGGCTTGTGGCTGCATCACTCCCATCTCTGCCTGTCTTCACATGGCCTCCTCCTCTGTGCCTGTGTCCCCTCTTCTGTGTTTTGTAAGGATACTTGACATTAGACCTAGGGTCCACCTGGGTAATCCAGGATGATCTCATTTCAAGGTGAAAAAGAAATGAAAAATCATTTTTATTTGTCCTTAACTTACTTACATCTGCAAATACCCTTTTTCCCAAGAAGGTCATGTTCACAGGTACCAGGGATTAGGATTTGGACATATCTTTTTAGGAGCCACCATTCAACCTACTACAGGGGGTATTTAAAGGCCCCACCCTTGTCTCTCTTGTTCACCTCTGTGTCCACAAGGCCTGGAACAGTCCTGCATATAAGCATATGGTATATATGTATATGCTCCTTAGAAGTGAGGATGGCAACACTTTGTCTCACTTATTCTAGATATGTTATCAGGAGGGACCAATCCCTGAAAAAGGACATGCTTGGTAAAGTAGACGGTCAGCAAAAAAAGGGGGAAGACCCTCAATGAGATGCACTGACACAGTGGCTGCAACAATGGGCTCAAACATGGCAAGGATTGTGAGGATGGCACAGGACCATGCAAATTTCATTCTGTTATACATAAGGTCGCTATGAGTCAGAAACAACTCAACAACACCTACCAACAGCATATACAGTGTAACCTGTGAGAGATGGAATTCAATGTGACTGCCTTGTTTTTCCAGATCTCACAAGTTTTCCACCTTTGACAGGGTGAGGTCTTACCACTTTTCTATCGCTATTAGTGGAAAATATTTTAGCTTTCCTTCTCTCATAGGTTTCCAAATTACACAGTTTCTGACTTTCGCAGGTTTTGGTGTTGTTAGGTGCCGTCTAGTGGGTTCTGACTCATAGCAACACTATGTACAACAGAACGAAACACTGCCCAGTCCCGCACCATCCTCAAACACCTTTGAGCCCATTGTTGCAGCCACTGTGTCAATCCATCTCATTGAGGGACTTCCTCTTTTTCACTGACCCTCTATTTTACCAAGCATGGTGTCCTTCTCCAGGGACTGATAACATGTTCAAAGTACATGAGATAAGTCTTGCCATTCTCGCTTCTAAGGAGCATTCTGGCTGTTCTTCCAAGACAGATTTGTTTGTTCTTCTGGCAGTCCATGGTATATTTAACATTCTTCACCAACACCATAATCCAAAGGCAACAATTCTCCTTTAGTCTTCCTCGTTCATTGTCCAGCTATGGCAATTGAAAATACTATGGCTTGGGTCAGGTGCATCTTAGTCCTCAAAGTGACATCTTTTACTTAAAAATAAATAACTTTATTCTATTTATTTAATTAAAATTTAATTAATTGAAATATATACTTCAAATAAGTTCATTTAAATTTTTGATATTCACGAATTGTAACAATTGCTATTGTGCATTTTTAAGACCATTTTGAATGTTTTAGAAGAAAATATTCTTTTGAAAAAAGATACGAAAAATAATTTTTATTTGTACTCTAGCCTCAGGATACCAGCGCGCCCCAGGGAGAGTAAAGAGAAGTCCCAGGCCCTACATCGCCCAGAATCAGGGCGCCCCCTCCGGCCGCAGCCACGAGACCTTCCGATGGGGCTCGCGGCAGCTGTCCTTCCTCCGTCCGGCCGCCAGGTGGCGTAGGCAGGACAGGAAGGCCTTCGAAGCCGTTCATCTCTGTGATCCCGGCAGGCGACCTGCATGACCCGGAAGCCGTGCTGGCGGAGAAGGAGTATTTCTGGGTAGGAGCGAGGTGACCCCGGCTGCAGGGGGAACTGCGGCAGCCGCAACGATGGGGGCGCATCTGGCCCGGCGATACCTGGGCGATAGCTCGGGGGAGCCTGATCCCCTGCGGATGCCCACCTTTCCGCCGGACTACGGCATCCCCGGGCGCAAGGAGCGCGGTGAGGCCCAGTGCGCAGGCGCGGACTTGGGGCGTGCGCCGGGATCCCTCGAACCCCCAGGTCCCCAGGGCTGGACTCGAGCTTCACCCGCTCGTCTCTGGGCTTATCCTTGGCGTAGGCCCGGACGAGTCCAGCGGAGGCACTGTCCCTGCCTGAGTGGGGAATGCCAGGCAGAGGGCACGGCTTGGGCAAAAGCCCCGGGACAAAAGAGTTGTGATTTGGGGGGAGGGGAGGACATGCGGGGTTATCAGAGAAGGGACGTGTTCACTGTATCACTGCTGTTTTTAGGCATACACGAGGGGGGCCCAGCTGCACACACTGTTCGGCATGTTGCTTTTTTATGTAATAATATATCACATCAAGCGAGTCCCAAGCTGAGCACCGCGGATACAGCAGGGGCGCAGGCCCTGGCTTCAGGGAACTCACCCTAGTGGGGCAGATGGTGGAACCAGGTAGACTTGTGGGGAGGAACCTGGGGAGTATCAAGGAAGACTTCTAGGAGGTGGTGGATGGAAGTGGAGACGGAAGGGGGTCGAGTAGGAGTTGACCAGGCAGAGAGGGCTCCAAGGAGGGGGCAGAACCAGTGCTTCTAAGCAGGGGAGGGACATGTCAGATTTGCTTTGCCAAAAGGTAACGCTGGCCGCTGGGTGGACAATGACTGGAGGTGGGGAGTCCCCTAAGTGATGGGTGTGCACAGAAGTCAATGGGTTTGAGAGAGCCTTGGGACGGGGTATAGTCACTCCTCTCATCCCAGCTCCTGGCCACCCGCCTCTGCCATTACACCCTGCTTTACCCACAGCTAGCTTTGCAAACACCCACAACCTTTGCTGCTCTCTCTTACTTGGCTAAACCATCACCCTGGTTAAACCCTGCTCTCCCCCTCCTTGACTCCTGCCCCTGTGCAGCTGAACGCGACGGGAGAAAAACACCCAACTTCATTGACTGGTCTCCCGTCGTGCTACCGGCCCTCCACTAGCTAATCCTTCGCTCTCCCTCTCTCCATCCTAGATGGCCGTCCACCTCTCCCTCAGATTCCAGCACCTCCTTCCACCCCCTCTCCACCCTTGACTTTGCATGTTTTTTGTAGAAAACAGACGCAGCCAGAAACGAGCTCTCATGGGTTCCCAGCACCCTTCTTCCTCTGCACCCTCAGACTCCACCTTCTCTCCTGTTACTCAGCTGCCCCTGATCAAGCCCCTTGAACCCTAGATTCCTTCCTCTCATCTACCCAAGGACGCTGCAGCATCCGTTCTCTCTCTTCTTTGCATTGGTTTTCCCCATCATTGTGCAAGTAGAGCTATTTCTACCATTTTAAAATGTTCTCCTGGCCCTACCTCCGGTGACTGCCCCCTCTCTTGCCTTCCTTTCATGGCTGCTTTTGAGTGTACAAGGGGGCCCAGCTGCACAAACTGTTCTGCACATTGCTTTTTTTATGTAATAATACATCACATCGAGTGCCAACCCTGGACCAAGTCCCAAGCTGGGCACCGCGGATACAGCAGGGAACTGTAGGGGGCGCAGGCTCTGTGTTCAGGGAACTTACAGCCTAGTGGGGCAAACAGTGGAACCAGGCAGATATGGGGGGAGGAGCCTGGGAGTTACCAAGGAAGGCTTCCAGTGACTGTCCCCTTTGTCGCCTTCCTTGGGCACTTTTGATCTCACCTGCCCCCTCGGAGCCCCTCCTCACTGGCCCCCAGGGCCCCAAACTTCCCTGGCTCTCCATCCACCTCGCCAGCAGCTCCTTCACTGATTCTCCCCTCCTCGTAAATGTTGGGGTGCTTCAGGGCACAGACCTCTCTCTCTAGTCTCCACACTCCCACTCTCAGGGAGTCTGCTAGTCCCCTGGTTTCACATGTCTTCGGCATGCTGACGCTCCAAGTTGTATCTCCAGCCAGGTCTCCGCCCTCAACTCCTGGCTCATGGCTCCACTGCTTGCTGCACATCTCCGCACGATCTTAACATGCATTTCCCACGCATCGGGTCCTAACAGAGCTTCTGGTCTTCCCCCTGTGCCTGCCCCTCCCTCCATCTTCCTGTCCTGGTAACTGGCAGTTCCATCCTCCCAAGTGTCTGCAGGACTCCTCCCTCGCCTTCCTCAGATACTACTCAGTGACCACGCAGTCTAAAATCGTGATCTGTCTCCCAGCACTCCGTGTCGCTCTGCCTGGCTTATCTTCCTCCCCAAGACTGTCAGAAATTCTGCCACATTGTGCACTCTGTCTCCTTCCCCGAGACTGCCTGCTGCTAGGGCTGGAGTGCATGTGTGTCCTGCCCTGCACCCGGCACGCAGTAGGTGTGCAGTAAACCCTTGTTGCTGAGATGAGAGAGCACCAGGTGCTGGTGGCAGCAGGTGGAGGGATGAAGTCGGGCCTCTTCCGCAGATGGGGTGGTGATGGAAGGCATTGATCAGAAGGAGCAAGGGCTCTAGGGACAAGCCCTGGGAAACCAGCACTGAATGTTTGGGTGAAAGAGCAGGGAGGGTGGGGTACAGGGGAGCCGTGGGGAGAGAACCGTTGGAGGAGGCTGAGGAAGCGTGGGGTCCTGAGATCGTGGATGGCCCTGGTGAAAACTTTGAGTGGTGGTGGGCAGGTTGAGGGGGTGGGAGATGAGTTGTTTCTAGACAGCTAGAAATGGGGCCAGGAAGCAGGGGGAGAGAAGCAGCAGGGAACAACTGCGGTGGAGACATGGGCAAGGTCACAGCAAGGAGCTGGGACCAAGGAAGAAGACCGAGGGAGGTTTGGGAGGGGCCTGAGGACGAAGAAGTCTGGGTCCTGTCTCTTCCCAAGGCCGGGGTTAGCAGTGGGCCAGGAGGCCAGAGCCTGAGAGTTGGGTTGTCAGAGAAACCACCCCAATGGCTTCCAGCAGGTTGTTTTGTCGTGGGTGGGGCTTGCCGGTGGGCAGGGCACTGGGGCCGAGGATGGTCAGCCCTCTCTCTGAGGCCTTCATTATTAGTTCAGTCACCTCGCACAGTAACTGAGGAGCTGACCGCTGGCCCATTACATAGGTGAGGAAACCAAAGTGAGGGACAGGAAATGACACGTCCAAGGCCGCGCAGCCAGCCAGTGTGCAGCTGGGCCTCGCCTGGGCCCACACTGCATCGTGCCCAGCAGAGGGGAGGGTGGAGAGGGCTGGTGGGGGAACAGAGGCCAGGTGAGAAGGTGGAGTTCTTGGCTCATGGCTGTGCAGTGTGGCTTTTCAGAAGAGTGACCACGGAGGTGGGGTGGGCAGACCTGGGGAAGGGGAGGCGAGGATAGAGTGTAACCTGGGGTGATGGGGAGAGAGAACGTCACCGCCCCCTCGCCCGGCTTGTCTCTGCCAGTTAGCAACAGGACTGTGTTCTCCTGACCCTTCCATATGTCAGAGGATGGCCCTGATTCACTGTCATCTGCTGCCAAACTGTCGATGGGTGACACCCCCAGACGTGGCTCTGTGCGGGCCCTGAGTGTGGAGTAGGGGGAGCAGGAGGGGGCACTGGGCAGGAGGACGCCCGCTGAGCCCAGCCCTCGCCTGCTCCCACAGAGATGGTGGCCACGCAGCAGCAGATGAACGACGCCCAGCTGGTGCTGCAGCAGCGGGACTACTGCGCCCACTACCTCATCCGGCTGCTCAAGTGCAAGCGCGACAGCTTCCCCAACTTCCTGGCCTGCAAGCACGAGCAGCACGACTGGGATTACTGCGAGCACCTCGAGTGAGCCCGGCCCCGCCCCACTGCACCCCGGCTCCACAACCCCAGAGCCCACTCGACCCGATCCTGCCCCCACCAGCACCCCGCAGCAGGATGCAGCTCCAGAGGGCAGAGGACTGAGGATTTCCTCCCAGGTTTCTAGCTGGCCCCACTAGGTAGGGCAGAGGAAAAGCCTGCAGTGGTACAGGTGGGGGCCCTGCCCTGCCTGGCAGAGATGCTCCCACCTCCTCCACAGGCTCGGGAGGCTGCCTGGGCTACAGGCTTGGGCAGAGCTCAGGCTTAGAACCGTAGGGTCCTCCCTACTAGAGGTCTCCCCAAATGTTCTGGGGCACCCACTTCTGTCCACTTCCCAGGGCCAAGGGAGGGACGCGTCGGGGTCAGGGAGCCTGACAACCCTTCTCTGTCCCCAGCTATGTGAGCCGCATGAAGGAGTTTGAGCGGGAGCGGCGGCTGCTCCAGCGAAAGCATCGGCGAGAAAAGAAGGCAGCAGACGCGGCCAGGGGCCATGGGTCCGGTGAGGTAGCCCCTGAGGTGGCCCTGTAGGGACGTGCTGCCACCTTGTGGACCAGTTGAAGAAATAAAAGCCTCCAGATCCTCAACCTGCCTCTGACTGTATGGTGGGGAAGGCCAGAAGGGTGGTGTGGTTTCCAGGACCCCCAACCCCCCAAAGAAGGACACAGAGCCTGGGTCCAGCTGGCAGGCAGGCAGATTTTATTCCAGGTGCTGGAAAGCTGTGAGCCCCAGCCCTCCCCTAGACTAACACTGGGCTGGGGGGAAGAGAGGCCGGCTTGGGCTAAGCCTGGGGCCCTGGCCTGGGGTGAGCAGGCAGGCAGCAGGGGCAGCAGCTCAGAGCAGGAAGGGGATGATGGGCGAGCGCAGAGACGGGTAGTCACGGAACTCCTTCAGGTAGCTTCGGTGCTTGCCCTTGGCCCAGATGGTCATTTGGGTGAAGCCAACCAGGGAGAAGAGAGCCACTGTGGGGCAGAGTAGGGGGCAGAGCAGTGGTGTCAGGGAGCAGGGCGGGGCGGGGTGGGGAGATGAGGAGGCAGGTGGGTGGGGTGCTGCTGGGGGAGGAGCTGTGGCTCACCTGGGAGGCACTGTGTCATGATGGTGAAGCCAATCCAGGAGCCGACCTGTGGGCAGGGTAAGCAGGGAGGGTGGGTGTGGGCGGGGCCAGGGCAGTGCCCACCCCTGTGCAGAGCAGGGGGTGGCCTGTGTGCTCCACGTGCCAGCCCCAGGGAAGCCAGCTCTCCCCTTTCCAAATGCTCACAGCTCAGGCTGCCAAAGCTGCCCCAATCTAGGCACCACTGCTGGGGCTGGACCCTCCACGTGGGACCCCAAGCCCTGCAGGGGACAGGGAACCCTCACCTCGTAGGTGTAGTTGGGGCAGGACACCAGCAGGAAGAGCCACGTGAAGGGGTTCTTGGTGGGGAATGGGATCTTCCTTGTCTTGGACCCTGGCAGGAAGGACCAGGAGGGGTGAGTCAGCCAGCCTGGCCCCCACCCCCAACCTGCCCACCTGGGGCAGTACCCACCTGCCGGCCGCAGGTTCCGCAGGGCCACATGGATGGAAAAGTTGCCGAGCTGGCAGATCTGTGAGAGGGGCAGGGTCAGGCTCAGGCCCCCAAGTCAGGCCAGGGCCTCCAAGCCTTCCCTCCTAAGCCTCCCCCCACACCCCAGCCTCCTTACTACAAAGATGGCGAGCGCCAGCTTCACCTGCTGAGCTCCGTAGGCTGTAGAAAAAGCAGGGGGGGGGTGGCCATTGAGGGAGTGCAGGGCCTGGGAGGGGTGGGGCTGAGGGGCCAGAGGCCACTTACTGGGGGGTGTATAGAGAGGGTGGTTGATGTAATAGGCCATCCAGGCAGCGAAGCCCCAGTAGTACGTGCAGTTCTGAAAGAGATTGGGCAGAGATGGGGCTGAGTCTGGTGCCTCCAAGGGGGACAGGGCCCGAAGGTGGGGGGCCCACAGGTGGAGGTGGGCGCTCACCTTGAAGATGTTGCGCAGGGGCATGGTGCCGTGGGAGAAGCGATGCACGAAGAGCGTCTCCAGCAGGCGCTTGATGTAGTGGAATGAGTGGCAGATGCAGGCAAGGCTGCGGGGACAGCGGGCTCAGCAGGGCTGATCTGGCCCTCAGCCCCCGCCCCGACACTGCCTGGCCCCCGCTGCCCCCTACTCACTGCACGACTGTGTGCCGACTGGACGTGAAGTCGTATTTGTGGCCATAGATGAAGGGTACCCGGAAGTAGAAGAGCAGGTAGATGAAAAGGGGCCCTGCATACTCCGTGAGGAACACCTGTGGTAGATGGGGGCCAAGGTGAGTTGTGCCCCACGTGGCTGAAGGGAGAGGAGGCTACAGGTGGGGTCAAGACTCACTGTCACCCAGCTGATCTGGGCCCCCAGGTCCCGGAAGTACAGTGTGGCTGTGGTGCCCACAGGCAGCTTCTGCAGGACATCCTCATCCTTCAGGGACTTGCCCTCTGCAGAGAAGCAGGAGGCTCAGAGCTGCCCAGCTCCTCACCCCTACCCCTGAGCCAGGGCACAGCCGAGTGGGCAGCTGTACTCACTGGGGTCCAGGCGGAGGGACTGGCGGGCAGGGTACCACTGTGGATCTGCAGGGAGAACACATGCCAGTCACAGCGCCAGCCTGGCCACGGCCCAGGCATGTCCAGCTGCCTTATGCCCACCCCACCGTGCCCTCCCATGGTGTGCTGCCCCCAGCTTCTTGTGGGTCCTAGGGCTCAGGTACCCACAGCTCCACCACCCCCACTGCCGGCCCCAGACAAAGCCTGAGGCTATGTGGTCCTAGGACACAAGCCCACAGAGCATGGGCAGCAAGATCTTGTCCTTTCGGAAGCCCAGCAAGGGCGTTCCTGCGATGTCCACGCAGGGCACCTGCCCCAGTGCAGCCCAGAGAAGCCTTGGTGATGCTCAGCAGCAGCAGGCCCCTGGGGGAGAGGCTCAGCCCTGAGTCCCTGTCCAGAGGGCTCACACAGGGCAGCATGGCCACCCCGACTTACGGGTCTTGGTGAAGAGGTTCTTGATCTCGGCAATGGTGGCGTGGGGTTCCACCTGGGGGAAGCACAGGCCGCAGGGCTGTCAGCCAGGATCCCTCCTGGTTAGGGGCTGTCAGGCTGAGGGCTGTGGCAGCCCTACAGTTGGGGGTGGGGGTGGAGGGAGGCCTAGGCCCCTATCCAGGGCAAGGGAAGGAACAGGAGCTCCTTGGCTATGACAGTGAGGGCACTTCTAAAGAGTGGGGATGGCTGCTGGGCCTGGGGGCTCCAGTCTTACCCTGGCAGTGACACTCCCGGCCCAGCAGGGAGACGGTTTGAGCGTGGGAAACTGGACCTGCTTCTCTCGACCTCGCCTCTGTCCTCTCCTCCACCCCACCCACAACTCTGCCATTGAAGCCCTTGGTCTGAACCAAACCTCCCCTGGAAGGGTCTAAGCCCCTTCCCCCAAGCCTGGCCTCAGCGCCTCCTTCCCAGGCCCCAAAGCCCTGCAGGGTTCCACCATGGCTCCTCGCTGCCTCTCGCAGCCAGGACGCCTGTCTACCCGGGGCGAGCAGCTGCCAATACCAGGAGTGGCCTGCTGGCTGGGGTGGCACCCTGTGTGCCCGCTGGGGGTGCTGGGGGACACTGAAGGGCCTGGCTGGACACTCCTGGGCTCCCTTAGGCAGGCTGCTGCTCCCCAGCTCTGGCTAAAGCCACTGGAAGGAGCAGGGGTTCCAGGACCCGGGCCTTGGCTTGGGGCCACAGATGGCAGCCACAGTCCTACCTTGTCCAGGAAGCACAGCTTCTCCCGCGTCTTCGCGTCCAGAATCTCCACCTCAAAGAAGAGAACAGCCTTTTTAGGTTTCTTGGCCACCTTAGGGGGTGCAGGCCCAGGAAGGCTGTTGAGGCCCAGGGCAAGGCCCTGGCTGGCCTCTCGGGGCACTATGTTCATGTCCATGCCACCCTCGGCACCAGCCACCAGCCCTGCCTGCTCTCCTCCACGCCCGCTGCAGCCAGTGGCCTAGCTGCCGCCCGTCAGCCCCCACCACAGACCTCCCCACTGGAAGCAGCTCTGGGCCGGCGGGCCGATCAAATTCTGCCGCGGCGCTGGAAGGGAGCCCGTGCCTGCCCTGCATGGCCGGCTTCTCTGCCAGATGTAACCCGAGTGGCACCACAGCCACATCCCAACTAAATATAAAATCTGCCCAGACTCAGCCCCCAGGGGCCATGCCACAAACCTCCTTTGGGGGCTCTATGCGGGACCAGGGCACCCAGACAGAGAAACTTCTTAGTGGGTATGGCCTCCCAAAAGACCAGGGGTCAGAGAGTCCCCAGCCAGACACAGAGGGGCCGCCCAGGGCCGGAGAGAGGATGAGAGGCCAGCAAAGGAGCTCACTGGGCCTGGAGAAACCCCAGCTATTTTGAGAATCCGTGAGATAGATCATCCATTTCCCCTCCTGAGCTGTAAGAGCCACTCCGGATTACTTTCCTTGTGCATTTGTGTTCCCAAGGAGGTGACAGATTCCAGAGTTATTGGTGCAGAGAGCTCTAGCTAAGCATGAAAAGGGTCAGGAAACCAGGGAGCTCCAGGAAAGGGCCCCCAGCAGGACTGCCAAGGCCTCAATCCCCACACAGCGGCCACCCTAGCCCTGCCCTCCCACTCACTCCACCCATTTCTCACCAGGTCCACCCAGGCCTGGTTCAAGGCCATATCCAGGGGCCAGTTTTCTGGCATGTCTGCCCAACATCAGACCCACCTGCAGGCCTGAACCCTCCAGAAGCCCAGAGTACACAGCCTCGGCCTGTTTGCACCTCCCAGGCCACAGCCAGACCTGTGCTGGGCCCGGGGAGCCTGTCCCACTCTCCCTGATCCCACAGGTGAGGGTCCAGACACGGGGGCAGAAGGAGCCCCTGGGACATGGGGCCCACCTGTACCAAGCAGGCCAGAGAAGGCACCAGGCATGAGCAAAAAAAGGGTATGAGCTGTCGGAGGCCGCAAAGTGAGGCCCAGCAGCATCTGTACAGATGCCAAAAGGCCTGAGTGCCACAGCAGGGACCCTGTTAGAGATGGGCCATGGGCAGGTCCAGGTTTGCTCCCAAATCGGCCACTGTCCAGCAGTTGCTGGGGACACTTCCCACCCAGAGCCCCAATTGGGCTCTTGGTCAGAGACAGAATGCAGACAAGGGACCAGAAACAATGCTCTGAGACTCAAGCTCCATGCCAACCCCAGGGTGGGGCCTCAGGCAGTCAGGGGTCATGTGAGAATGTGCCCACCCACCAGAGCCGGGGACACAGGGCCAGTGCACCAAGAGCCCACGCTGATGGAAAGGGCTCCACCATGACACCAGAGAGGCTGGGCTCCCCTCGCACCTTCCCCCGATGCGTGCACACACAGATCTAACACACACATACACAGACAGATGCATGCCCCCGACAGCGGGAGAGGCAAGTGCACAGCCTCGCCGCGCAGGAGACAGGGAAGTGTCTGCCCAGGGACAGGACTGTGAAGCTGCAGCAGGGGCCTGACTGAATTCAAAGAGTAGCTGCAGGCTGTCAGGACAGGTGTAGGGAGGCCCCATGGGCACCGCGGCATCCTTCCACGAGGTGAAGCACAGGCCTGGGACCAGGTCTCTGTCCCCCTGCGGGCCACCAGGTCCCTGCCCAGGCGTGGCCTTCTGCCCATCTGTGACACACTGTCCCCCTGGGGACACTACCTACCATCCCCACCCAAGAACCCACTATCACCCGGCTCTGCCCAGCTATGGGGCCTGGGATGCTCGACCATTCTGAGCCACAGGAATGACAAGCGCTGGGCAGAGAGCTGGCACATGGAGCGGAGCACCAGGCCCACCAAGGGGACTTATGGGTGAGGGCAAGGGCGCAAGCGGAATGAGCTGGGAAGGCTGGAACAGCAAGGCCCTGGGCAGGCACCAGGGCTGCAGGTCTATTAATAGGCCCTGGGCCCAGAAAGGCAGTGCCCACACACTTTGGGAGTCCATGTGGCCCACAGGCCAGCAGCACCAGCCTCCACTGGGAGAGGAGCTTCAAGTTCCTGCTGAAACACTCAACAGCTTAAAATACAACCGTCTGGCCCTGCCTGCCAGCTGCCGAGGGGAGGGGTGAAACCATACCCTCTCCCCCAGCCCAGACACAGGTCCAGGGCCCCGGAGGGAGAGCAGCCGGCCGCTGAAGGCCAGGCTGCTGGGAAAGGAGGCAGGGCAGCACAAGGGTGCAGCAGCGAGGGTCCGGGGAGGTGGCCGGAGTCTGCAGCAGCACCCAGTCCAGGCCACGGAGGAGCCACCTGCACCCCCAAGAGGTAAGGCTGGCCGCAGGGCTAGCACCCAGGGACCCAGTCTGCTCCTTTCCATTTCCTGCCCTCAAATCCCCAGACCCAGCAGCCGTTTTCTCCCAAAGATTAAAAGGCCCTCGGGGTACACGAGGCCCCTCTCTACTATTTTTGCAACTTCCTATGTATCTCTAATTGTTTCCAAATAGAGCTAAGAAAAAAAGGTCCCGGGGCACATGGCAGAACAGCAGAGGTTCCCCACCCCTACCCGCCCCAGGAGACCCTGAGCCTAATGTGGGAAACCCATCGTGTGCTGCACCCCACCCCACTTGAAGAGGGGTGGGGTAAAGGCCCAGGGTGAACGCAGGCCTGGGGTCAGAGGGCACCAGTGGCAGGGCAGGCAGCGGGCTCAGGACCCGTCCCTGGGGGCGGAGGTGGGCTGTGGGTAGGGAGGAATGGTAGGCCCTCCTGAGGTGAGCCCCCATACCACTCCTGTCCCCACAGAGAGGAGGGGGCAGCGAGGGACAGGTGCTGCTGCTCCCACGGCTGGGGTGGGGGGCTAAGCGCTCTCAATGGATGAAGTGAGGGCTGGGGGCGGTGGTAGTCATCTGCCCAAGGTCCAGGTGCTGTCTCTGGCAGGAGGTGTGGTCCAGCAGCCTCGGAGGGGCACAATGGGCAGGCAGAGGACAAGGACGCACGGGTGCCCTGGGCTGGGGTGGGCAGGCAGCTTGTGATGACAGTTCCACTAGCTGGGAAGGAATTCTCATCCCAAAGCCAGAGATTCACCAGCCCAGCCAACAGCAACTCGTGGTAGCACGAGGTCAGGGCACACAGCCCAGGGCCAGGGGGCAGGCAGTGCCTGCAGCCCACCCTGCGGGAGGGGCTCGGGGCCAGGCTGTGAACCCCCACCTGCAGGCCGGAACCCAGGCCACAGCCCAGCAGGTGGAACTGATGGAGCAGGAGGAGTAGGGGCCTCGCTGTCCCAGCTGTCTAGGGCAAAGTTTCTGAGATTACCAACGGTTATACCATGGTGGGGGACTCAGGGCTTTGCAGGCTGTGCCTTCTTCTGCCTGGAGTGCTCCCCTAGAAACCCATGTGGCTCCCCTGATCCTTCAGATGTCCTCTCAGGGAGGCCTTCCTGACCATCTGCTCAAAAGAGCAACTGTGTCCCCAAGAGAGGTCTGCTTCTGAGGGCGGGGCGGGGGTGGGTCTGTGTTCCCCCAGCACCAGAACAGGGCTGGCATGGAGCTGTGCTCTACAAACATCTGGGAGGGCTTGAGGCACCTGGGATTGCGCGAGGTCACACAGGTCGGACCCCAAGGCCCCTCCCCATCTACCCTCCGCTCCTGCTCCTCCCTCACCACACCAGGAGCCGTGCCCACTGCGCCCGTCCCCACACCAGTCCCCCAGGCGCCCCCCTCTGCCCAGCCTGTGTGACCTTGGCTGGGACATCTGCTGGACCCGGTGACATGCCCACCTGGCACACTGGTGCCAGATCCTCCTGCCCTGGCTCCTGCATGCCCCTCACCAAGGGAAAGCATTGGCCGACTGGGCCACAGGGCTCCAGCTCCCCAGAAGCTGGGCTCTGCTTCACCGGCAACCCCCACACGGAGGGGCTCCAAACTGATGGGCTAACACAGTTGGGCCCTCTGAGGCGGTGAGGGTGTGAGGGCCAGCGGTAGGCCCACCTCCTGAGCTACGCTCACACTCCCCAGGCTCTGAGGTCAAAAAGACTCAACTACTTCCTGTGTGTGGTCCTGGACAAGTTACCCAACCTCTCTGGGCCTGCCTACTCTCCCCTGAGCAGTGGGCGCCCCCGCCTGCCTGACAGCACTACTGTGAGAACCAGAGATGACACTAACAAATTTAGTATGTTAGTATGCCCAGTACAGAATAAATCAGCATTGTTAAGAATAAATATTATTAGACAAGTACTACTGGAACAATAGTGGTAGTCACAGGCAGGGCCCTGGCTGAGCACTCATGCCTCCCCAAATGCTAACTGTGGCCACCGCCTAGAGGATCAGGACCTCATTCCAGCCTGCGAGTGGCTGAGGCGATGATGCTCTCCACTGCCCCCTTGTGGCCATAGCCTTGCTCCACGGCTGGAAGGTCGCCCACAGCCGCCTGGCTCCCTGGGAAGGCCCTATCCTAAAGGCCAGTGGAGGAGTGGACGGAGGTGCACGGTGGGACACAGAGAAAGAGAGAAGCACTAACCCCAGTCTGCCATGGTCAGTGCCTCAGGCACTGCTCCAGGACCCCAGGACACAGCAGTGAACAAAACCAAACCCCGCCTTCATGGGACCCGCCTTCAGGGTCTGAGCTGGGGGGAGTGGGATAGAAGCAGGGAGAGACAACAGTGGCACTGCTGTCATAAGTGCTGTGGAGGAAATACAGAGAATGGGGGGGTCAGGAGTAGTGGGTGGCCATTTTAAATAAAGTGGTCAGGAAAGGGATCCCTGAGAAAGACATCTGATAGAGATCAGAGGGAACAAGCCATGTGCATATCTAGGGGAGGGCATTTCAGGCAGAGGAACAGCCAGTACAAAGTCCCTGAGGCTGAACTGTGCCTGGCCTGTTAAGAAGAACAGCGAGGGGGAGGGTGGGAGGAGGTGACACGGCAGGTCATGGAGGGCTCACAGAGAACTTGGGCTTTTATCCAAGTGAGGTAGGAGCCATGTAGGGTTGTGAGCACAGAAGGAACGTGCTCTGACGCAGGTGCTCCCAGGTGCCCTCTGGATGCGGCAGGGGGAACAGGGGTGGGGGAGGTGACTGCACTGATGGGGCTGGACCAGGCAGGGACCGTAGAGGGGTGGGAAGTGGGTGGATTGTGGACAGACTGTGAAGGTGACACTGACATGATCCCACTGATGGTTTGAATGTGGGGAGGGAAGAGGGGAAGAGTGGTAGGAGGAGAGTCTGAGCCCAGGTGGGAGGTACAGAGTCCTAGCAGCAGGAGCGTGGGTCTAGCAGGCACCGCCAAGCTCTGGTTTGGAAGAGCTGAGTTTGCAACTCCTGCTGGACACCTGGTGGGATGGTCGGCCAGCACTGCACACAGGATCCAGGCGCTGGTGGCCAGGAGCCTGGGGGAGGGCACTGCTCGAGTCTCGGTCTCCCCATCTTGACAATGCAGGCTGGCCTGATGCTTCCTACGCCCCCCGCCCATCCGTAAACAAGGAGACACAACAGCCTCGCTGCAGAGCCCGCGTCATGAGGCCCAGCAGCCTCCTGGCCCCAAGATGAAGAGCAAGCGCAGGATTCCAGGACACCCTCACCACTTCCTGCTTATGCACGTGAAATTTGTGTATGTCATTAAATGCAACCTGCTGGTGGTAAATCCCAATGATCATGGGTGAGAAGAGAGGCTAACAATCACTGCGTGCTTCCTGCTTGGGCCAGAACTTTCCGGATGCCCCTCCTTCCATCCCACAGCCCTCCCAAGGGCGCAGGAGCCAGGAGCCCAGTGTGGCAGATGAGGAAGTGGCGGTGTAGACAGGTAAGGAGCACGCTCTGGTCATCTAGCAGTAAACACTAGAGCCTGGACATGGCAAGGCCCTCCCCCTCCCACCATGGCACATACAGGCCTCCAGGTTGAGCTCCAGCAGGCCACATGCAGAGCTGGCACCTTGTGGCAGACCCTGCCCCTAAGGACCCAGCTCCCCAGCAGGCTGGCTTGGACCCCGGGGGATGAACTGCCTGGAAAGGGGCCCTCCAAAGGGGCCGCCTGTGCAGGGCTATCTGGGTTGACCCAACGGGAGCCTGTACAGGCCCGCAGGGAGGGATCCTGCACCACAGGCATGCAACATCTTCTCCTGGGGCTGTGGCAGAAGCCCGTGAAAGCCCCGAGAGGCCTGGCTGTGGGTACAAGTCTTGCTCAGGGAAACCAAGGACCCCAGGCAAAACGCAAAGGGCCCAACAAGTCCTTCAGGCAGCCTCCAGGCAGCCTGCTTTGGGCAGTGAGCTCCCCAACCCCCCACCTCCGGCATACCACTTCTCATAGACAGGCTTGACCACATTTGCCTGGAATCTGGCTCAGCACTTCAGCTGTCTTCCCTTCCACTTTCCAGAAATATCCAGTCACACTGCCAATGCCAGGATGGCTGAAAACACCTTAGGTTCAGCTGCCGGGAAGCCAGCACAGGCCACACCTGCTGAACCAGAAATACCTCCTTCCCCATGGCAGCAGCTCCACTCTGACCACGTTTCTCCATGATGCCCAGAGAGTAACTGTGCCAGCCACCCCGTGGCTGCCCTGTTGGGAGAACGACGTCACCAGGCGAGGGAGGGCCGGGAACATACTGAGCACCCACACCTAGGCCCTCGACCAGTCTGCTCCTACCTGCGCCCCAACTTGCCAGACAAGGTGGACAGAGGCAGTGGGGCAGGGACCAGGACTACCTGACACTGCTGTTCCTGCCTGGTGGCACCCTGTGCGCAGCATGGCCACGATCCAGCCTTGGGGAACATTCATCAGGTGGCTGTGTGTATGCCGGCTGGGTGCTGTGACCACAGAAGGCCCAAGATGAAGAGGTGCTAAACAGAATCCAGAGGCGTCAGGGGACCAAGTCTCTGCCCTGGGCATGCCTGTGTTCTATGGCCCAGCTCTTCACTCGGACAACCCACCTCGCCTCTCTGGGCCTTTGCCAAGAGGGGTCTCCAGGGGGTGCTGATCCACCCAGAGCAGCTCGGCAGGGCCTGTTTCCTTTGGAGAGGCGTCCGGGCAAGCGGCACTAATAGTAACATCTACCAAATGCTTACCTCGTGCGAAAGACTGTGCTAAGACCTTCACCTGCATCAACTCATCCAATCCTCCCCCCAGGCCTGGAAGCTAAGACTGTGATGCCATCAAGCAGCTCAGAAAACCTGGGCTGGGACAACCCTGGCACAAGGGCACGTAGCCAGGAAGCACCTGAGCCAGTGCCGACCCAACTGACTCGGGCCCAAAGCCCTGCTTACAACCACAATGCAACACCACCTCCACTTTGAAGAGATGAGCTGACTGCTTTAAAACGGAAAAAAGAAAAACACATACACACGCCGGATCTGATTATCTGGAAGGCAGACCCCACTGACACTCCAACTCCGGACGCTCATCTAGGCAGGTACTGACTCTTTCTCACACGTGCAGGACACAACTGCCCATAGGGAGTGCACAGCCTGCTGCCCCCCAGGCTTCAGTCTCTCCTGGGCCAAGGACCTTGCCCGCTGGCCTCAAGTGGTCAGGCTGTGCCAGGGGAAAGGCCTGTCATCACCTTACACCACAAAGAGCCCAGCAGGGACCCAGCAGCAGCCACGTCAGTTCCTGCATGCTCTCCTTTGCATCTGGATGGAAGCCAGCACTGGGCCTGGCAACCCAGTGCCATGAGAGGACGAGGAGATATCCAATGCTGACTGAGGAGGCTGTGCACAGGGGCATGGACCGACCTACCCGGTCTCATGAGCCATAGTCTCTCCGAGAGAGCCCAGGCAGAGGGCAGCTGGACACACTGAGGAGGATGCATGTCCCATTCCCTGGCTCTCAGCCCTGCCTGCGAAATCAGATCCCCCCCAGGAGCTCCTCCCTGCCCCCTCCCACTCCTCACGGCTCTTCAGGGAGTGTGCCAGTGCCTGGCCTCCACGGTCTCCCTCGACACTCCCGCTGACACTGTTAGATGGCACTGTTACCTCATTTTACAGCCGAGGAGCCTGAGGCTTCAAGAGCACAAGCAACAGCCCCAGGACACAGGGGCTCCAGGTCCAGGCGAGGGTCTTTTGAGCTAAATGTTTGAGGCTGGAGGGGCCTCCCTTGGACATTCCCGTCTGGACCCACTCTTCAAGAGCAGCCCCTCATACTCGCTTTCGCCTCCCCAAGCCCTGGACCCCTGGAAGACAGCCTAGACCTGCACCCCCGCAGGTAACCACATCTGTGCCTCTCTCCCATCCCTGGGCAGGAAGGCGTTATTGGGCCAGAAGGCTGGAAGATGGCAGCCGACTCTGAGGCCTGCAGACACAAGCTGACCAGAAAAGCAAGAGGGGTACATCCAGCCAATGCCCCCCCGGTCCACCACTCCTGAGTCCCGGAGGCAGGTGAGTCCCACCCATGACCTCAGCTGGCACACACCCCAGCCTGGGCCCGCACACTCACCACGTAACAGACACCGAGGCACGTCCCCAACAGGAATTACCTCATCTACTACCACGAATCCCCTTTTGTGGATGAGGAAACCAAGGCTCACTGGTTCACTCAACAAATGCTGACTGAACACCTACTTTCAGGCAGCTCTGATGAGGGCTGTAGAAGGAGAGAGAGAAATCCCTGCCCACGTGAAGATGACATTCGGGGGAAACGGAGACAATAAGATAAACAACAGAGTATATTAGCGAGTGACATATGCCACAGAGAAGGGACAGGGCGTGGAAAGTGAAGGGTGTGTAGTTTTATATAAAGTAGCCCAGTGGACTTAAAGTGGACTTTAGGCGAAGCCCTGAAGGGGGGCGAAGGAAAGAGATGCTCAGGTGGCTGGGGAGAGCATTCCAGGCAGAAGAACCTCCCGTGCAAAGGCCCTGGGGTGGGGACATGCTTGGTGAGCTCAAGCAACAGTGAGGAGGCCCACAAGGCTGGAGCAGGGGAGCGAGGGGAGGGGAGGGCAGGGAAGTAATGGGGGAAGGGGGAAGAGATCATGCAGGGCCATGTTAGCTTCTACTCTAAATGAGGTGGAAGCTATGAAAACTTTTGAACAGAAGAGGGTTGTGAGCTGACTAGGGTTGTTAAAGGATCCCTCTGGACTGTGAATAATAAGGGTGGAAGCAGGGAGCCCAGGAAGAGGTTATGGCAATAATTCTATCAACCTAACAATGGCTTAGACCAGGGGTTGGCAAACTACAGCCCATGGGCTAACTCCAGTCTGCCGTCTATTTTTGTACGGTTGGCAAGTTAAGAATGGATGTTTACAAATTCCCCCCAAAAAAAGAAGACTAATATTTCATGATGTGAAAATTACATGAAATTCCAATTTCAGTGTCCATAGTAAAGTTTTATTGGAACACAGCCACACTCCTTGGTGGACATCATCTATGGCTGCTTTTGAGCTCTAATGGCAGAGTTGAGTCATTGCCACAAAACCGTATGGCCCCCAAAGCTGGACACATTTGCTATCTGGCCCTTTGCAGATAGCCTGTCAAGCCCTGGTTGAGAGCTGATGAAGGCAGTGAAGGTGGTGAGCAGTGGTTAGAGTCCACATGTCTTGTGAAGGCTGAGCTCAGGATAGGCTGACTTCTGGACACGGTTGCTACGAGTCAGAATCGACTCAATGGCAATGGGTTTGGTTTTGCTTTGGATATGAGATGGAGCCCTGGTGGCACAGTGGTTAAGAGCTCAGCTGCTAACCAAAAGGTCGGCAGTTCAAATCCACCAGGCGCTCCTTGGAAACCCTATGGGGCAGTTCTACTCTGTCCAATAGGGTCGCTAGGAGTCGGAATCAACTCGATGGCAACGGGTTTGGTTTTTTTTTTGTTTTGTTTTGTTTTGTTTTTGACATGAGGTATGAGGGAAAGGGCAGGCAGACAGTTTCAGGCCTGGTGACTGGAAGGCTGCAGCTGCCACTAGCTGGGGCTGGGAAATACCAGGTTTGGGCGGAAAGAGTTGGAGCTCAGTTTTGGACATAATAAGTTCCATTAAGCACCCAAGTGGAGCAAAGATCTGCCAATTAAGAAACCTCACTCCCTTAGTCCCCATTCCCCATCCCATCCTCTCCCCCACCCATGAATCAGGCTGAACCATCCACAAGTGAGCACATACAGTGCTCACATATCCTCTAAAATAGTGTTGAAAATTCTATGTAAAACCTCCCTTCTACGTTTTTGAGTTGACTATTTTTTTCACCTGAACTTGAAGTGTTACAAGAGATATAATTTGTGGCCTCCTGTAAATAACAACAATTTAATATAAACATTTATTTCCATTAAACACATCACCATCAAGTCAATTCCGACTCAGAGCCACCCTGCAGGACAGAGTAGAACTGCCCCATAGGGTTTCCAAAGCTGTAAATCTTCACGGAAGCATACTGCCATATCTTTCTCCCAAGGAGCCACTGGTGGGTTCGAACCGCCAACCTTTCAGTTAGCAGCCAAGCAGTTAATCACTGCACCATTTATTAAGCTCTATTAAACCTATCTGTGGAAAACCAAACCAAACCCATTGCTGTCAAGTCGATCCCGACTCACAGAGACCCTACAGGACAGAGTAGAACTGCTCCACAGGGTTTCTAAGAAGCAGCTAGTCGGATTCAAACTGCCAACCTTTTGGTTAGCAGCTGAACTCTTAACCACTTTGCCACCAGGACATCTAAATCTATCTATAGAGTCTAAATACTTTAGTAATCTGATCATCCCTTTAAAAAAAAAAAAAAAAGTAGGAACAACCTCTTCAACATTTGCTCCATTTTGCCTTGAAGTTGAATTCTACCCCCCTCCCCCATTATTCCAATATATATATTTCATGTTTGTAGGTTATTATTGATTATCCTACCATATCTATCAAATTGAAATTTAATTTTTTAAAAGCACGTTAGTGACCTAAGGCTCTAAGTGTAAAAAGAAAAATCCTTCATGATGAGTTATTACAACATTGTTGTTATTGTAAGGTACCATCTAGTTGATTCCAACCCATAGCAATCCCATAGGACAGAGTGGAACTGCCCCCATAGGGTTTCCAAGGAGCAACTAGTGAATTCAAACTGCTGACCTTTTGGTTAGCAGCCATAGCTCTTAACCACTAAGCTACCAGGGCTCCATTCCCCATTGCCATCAAGTCAATTCCAACTCATAGTGACCCTACAGGACAAAGTGGAACTGCCTCCATACAGTTTCCAAGAAGCGGCTGGTGGATTCAAACAGAACTTTATCACAACGGTTGTCAGTAAGAGCTACACATACACAGTAGAGGGTTACTGGCACCGTGGCTCTCAGTGGGATGGATGTTCTTTTTCCTATAGTCCAAGCCCCATGGCAACTATTTCTTATTGTGAGAAGGAGAGACGGTTCAGCGATGTTCTTGCTCTTATATTTCTTTATTCTCTTTTTTAATGTAAACACCGAGAAACTGTGCTCACATAAGTAAGTAGATGAGAATGGACAGAGTTTCTATGAACTCCTGAGATGTATGCCCAAAAACTCCCGCAGGGATCTATTACAGGAAATATCTGTAATGATCTTAGGCCCACCCTTGACTTTTCTGCAAGCAAGGACTAGGACCACCTGTGTGGCAACAGGACTTGTTCCCCTGTGATGAGAGTCACTCACTTTCTCACCCCCTATACTGGTCCCTAAGAGCCAAGTGGCCCAGCTGAGCATTACCAGTCATGGTAGACCATCCCTGCCTGCGCTCCCAGTCCAGCCTCAGTCCCATGGGCCACGCCTCCCTGGGCTTCACATGGCCCAAAGGACTCGGCCAAGCCCACCACACTGTCACTTCTATACGTAATGTCAGCCCTGAGCTCCACCTCAGGGTAGCTGCAGCAGCCTCCTTCTGCACTATGGTCCCTGGGTTGCCTGTGCCCAGAGCTCTGTGGGGACAGCAGGCCCAGGCCAGAGAGCCCACACAGCCCAGGAGGTTCACAGCTGCAAGAGGCGGGGCCCTGTCCCGAGCAGCGCAAGGAGTGCTTGCTGCCAGAGGTCTGCGAAAGGCTTCTGCCCCCCTGCATGTGGGAGCATCTGTAACCCCCAAGGCCTTTTCTGCTACCTGAGTGGTTCTCAGCTTCCTTAGCTCCCAAATACACACTGAGCACCCCATTGTGTGAGCCTGTGCTGGGCTCACGGGTGAACAGGACTCGGTCCCCAGCCACAAAGACCTGTGTGTGACAATGGTTGTGTGCCAGTCAGTGTTTAGGGTGCTGGGATACAAAAGTGGGCACAACTGAGAGAGGCCACATCTGCCCCACCACCACCTCACACTCAAGGAGAACACGGGCAAAACATCTACCATGAAGACTAGGTCAGGATGTACCAGGAACTATGAAGAAAAGAAAGCAGGGCTGAGGCCACGGGGAGATACAAGTGGCGCCACAGCCAGAACCAAGCCAGGGCCAGCATGAGGCTCCTGGGGGAAGTGCAAAGGTCCTGAGGCAGCACTGAGCTTGGCAGGCCGCAGAGGCTGGGGCAGAGTGAGCTTTAGGGACAGTGGCCAAGGAGGAGGCTGGAGTGGAGGCCAAGACAAGCACTTTGGGTTTTACACTTGAGCAATGGGAAGCCAGTCTGGTTTGGTTTCTAGAAAGATCTCTCACTGCTGGGGGTGGACTGGACTGGAGGAAAGCTTGCGTGGTAGCAGAGACAGTGGGAAGGAGCTCTGAGATAACTCAGGTGGGACTCTGGTGGCTGGGACTAGAGGTGGGAAGGGCAAAAAGGCAGCCTCGTTTCTGGATTCTAAGACACTACTGATTTTAAAACAAGCTGCCAATTTTGGGTGGGGGGGAGAACTATGTATATCAATATAGGAAACCCTGGTGGTTTGTGGTTAAGAGACACAGCTGCTAACTAAAAGGTCAGCAGTTCAAACCCACGAGGCGCTCCTTAGAAACTTTACGGGGCAGTTCTACTCTGTCCTGTAGGGTTGCTATAAGTTGGAATCTACTGGACGGCAATGGGTTAGGTTTGGTTTTTGGTGTATCAATATAAAATACAAATGTTGATTGTATGATGCATCCCAACTTTAAAAAAAAAAAAAGTTGCTGTCAAGCCAACTCATGGCAACCCCGTTGTTTCAGATTAGAACACTCCACAGGCTATGACCTTTCAGAAGCAGATCACCAGGCCTTTCTTCTAAGACACCTCTGGGCGGGTTCAAACCGCCAGTCTTGGTTAGCAGTTGAGCACTTAACCATTTGCGCCACCCAGCTTCTCCTAAAGCCAGCTGCCATCGAGTCAATTCCAACGAATGGCAACCCCACGTGGGTCAGAGTAGAACTGTACTGTGTAGAGTTTTCAATTAATGGCTGATTTTTCAGAAGCAGATCACCAGGCCTTTCTTCCAAAGCACAGCTGGGTAGACTCAAATGTCCAACCTTTCAGTTAGCAGCCCAGCACTTAACCATCTGCATCACCCAGGAACTCCCAACTCCAAAAAAGTTAAAATGTGGAAGACATTTCAGCAGAGGGGTGCAGGGCTTCTAGAACTACACGGGAAGCTGGCGCCACCTCGTCTGTAAAGGGAAAGGAAAATGAGGAGAAAATGCTCAGCTCCAGCTGCTGAGAGGGATCCAGAAAGACACCAGCGGTCACCTTTCCACCTGCAGCTGTCATTCCAAAGGCCAAGGCTCCCAAAGCCTCTGTGGTCTCAGCTGGCTCAGCTCTGCCCATCTGGCTGACAAAGGGCAGAGAAGGGAGAGTCAAGGGAAAGGAAAGGAATCCAGGAGTCTGGCGTGGGCGTCCTTTCCCACGCCTTCACCTCAGTTGTTAGGAGACTGGGAATGGTTTCACCCCAGTGTGCCATCGGGGGCCCCAGGTGAGCAGGAATGAGGCGGAAGGTGCAGTTCCTGGGCTACCCCTCTAGACCACGCCTAGAGGAGCCCATCAGGAAACATCACCAAGTGTACTGATCTGGGCTTAGCGCTTCCCACAGGACCCCCATCTTACCCTTACAGAAAAACTCAGAGCTCAGGTGACTTTGGGTCAAAAAAGGGAAAAAAAGAAAAACAGCCAAAGTCAAAAATACCAAAGGATGAGCAGTGACCAGCCTCAAAGAAGGGCAGGAGCCACGCGGACACAGGCACGGGTGCCAAAGGAAGCCAAGCTGCGGTCACAGGAAATGCTGCGCACCCGCGGGTGCCCAAGGGTCCTCTCCTCCAGGTCGGCAGGCTACAGTGCCCATTTTGTGGGCATCCACTGCCAGCATGGGAACCTGCCGAGCCTGAGCTATGACCTGCTCTGCAGGATGCTGTCTCCAGCTGAAACATCCTCACTTGACGTTCCACAAGCATCTACTATGACCTAGCCAGGGGTCACAGAGGAGCAAGAGCCCTGTGTTCACGGGGCTCCCCTCCTAGTGGGGAGAAGACACCCAGTAAACATTCTCAGATGGTGCTAAGTGCCGTACGGACAACGGAAGCATGAGGGGACTGAATGATCAGGGAGGGCCTCTCAGAGGAGGGGACATCTGAGCAGGATTTGACAGGATTCCTGGAGAAGACGGCAGGGCTGGCCTCTCCCAAAACCTCCCAGCACCAGTGCTCCGGCCGCAGCCCAACGCTTCCTCACTCTGCCCCCTGTGGACCTCCCACCCCCAGCCAAGGAGAGTTGGCTTATTGTCTGGAGTATTACTAAAACAATATACTACCTCAAACTATCCATGTCTCCACAAAAACTCTGATATTGTCCATACCCACCTCCAAAACAGAGATGTGCTCCCCCAGTCCCACCTTTCTGAGAACGTGGGCTTGGCAGCTCCACCCACCCACCCACCTCCTTCTGAGTCAGACTCTTGAGGGGTCCAGGTAAGTACTCCTCCCAAGAAAACCCGTGGCCCCAGCCCCACGATCTCATGTTCAACCACTTTCTGACACCTAAGGAAGACCTAGTGCCCCCAACTCAGCAGACCCACCCCAAAGACTGGCGCTGTTCCAGCAGGCCCCACCACACCCCTGGCACGGCTGAAAGGGAAAAGAGGATTCAGAAGGACCTAGAAGGTGGCACAGACACCTGCAGTCTCCCCAGCTTCTGGGACTGGCGTGGACTGTTTACATAACCAGGGAGAGGCCCGGTGCCAGCCTGCCAGTCACCCAGGAGCTCCTGAGAAAGCCTTTATCCCTCGGAGGGCTGGGAAAGCTTGTGGCCCCTCTCTCACTAACCAAATAATGGGGGCAGGGGGCCCCTCTTCTCCCACAAAGCCCAAACACTAATCCCAGCCCACTTTTAAGTATCCATTTGTGAGCAAACACTATAAAGTGAGGGCCCCCTGAGAGCTTCAAATAAACTGCCCGCTCAAAGTTAAACTTTTAGTTTGTAAAATTAACAAAAAAGAGGCTTTCTTTGCCCTCAGGATAAAGTCTCTCCCGATGGGCACTTTGTCATTCAGCATCTCTGTGTCCAGGCACCCGCACCGCACAGGAGTCCTGGGACGTACACAAAAAGCACCCACAGTGTGCCCCAACCTGCACCACCATCCCCTCCACCTAAGACCTCGTCCTTCAGGCCTCGGCCCAAACGAAAAGACAGACAGAAGCTGTGGTTTGCTCATTCCAGTGTTCCTGGCATACAACAGACATAGAGAAAAAAATGAACTGATGGGTAAATGATGGGTGGGAGAGCAGAAAAGCAAGGCCCTGAGGAGGAGAACTCCTGGACCAGTGGAACCTGCTGGCACCTGTGTGGCAAAGGGAGTCCCGGTGCAGACTTGGCACCTACGCCTCAGCACGGTCCAAGTGAGTAGAAGAGTCAACAGGACAGGCAAAGCTCAGGGTGGCCCCAGGGCTCATGGCCAAGCGGCCGTAAGAAGCCGCTTCCTGTGCCAAGAGCTCTGATGACCAGCCACTCAAGGCCATTTTCACCAAGGAGACACAGACTCACCTGTTCCCCAGGAGCCCGACAACAGGGAGAGAGGCATTCACTAACCTACTCATTCACCCAAAAGCACATACCAAGCACCTACTGTGTGCTAGGCACAGTGCCACATGCTGGGGCAGCAGCAGGAGCAGGCACCCAGGGTCCTCGCCCTCACAGAGCACCCCATCTGAAAGAGCACCAAGTATCCAACAGACACACAAGCAGGGCCCATGACGGATGCTCTGGAGGAGATGGGCAGGGGTGCACTCAGATTGGATGGTCATCTGAGACCTCTCTGGGATCACATCTAGGTGAAGTCTCAGTAAAGAAGGAACCGGACATGTGAAGTCAGGGGCAGAAGCCCCCAGGCAGAGGGCCTGGGATGCACCAGGGCAGAAACATGGCTGGGGAGGGTTTGAGGAAGTAAAGAAGGCCAATTCCACAGCGAGCAGTAAGGAGTGAAGAAACAGGACAGATGAAGACAGGAAGGCTCTGGGGGAGAGGTGAAGCAGGGAAATGCTTGCTGTTGTTATAATCTGCCATCAAGCCTGCTTCAACTCATGGCGACATGATAACAGAAAACACGGCCCAGCCCTGTGCCATCCTCATGATCGTTCTTATGTCTGAGCCCATGGCTGCACCCACCATGTGTCAATTCATCTCCTGGAGGGTTCCCCTCGTTTTCACCGTCCCTCCACTTTATCAGACATGATGTCCCTTTCTACTGATTGGTCTTCCCTGATGACACATCTAAAGTAAGTAAGACTAAGTCTCACCATCCTCACTTCTAAGGAGCGAAGAAATTGAAGTTGTCAAGGATTTCATTTGACTTGGATCCACAATCAATGCCCATGGAAGAAGCAGTCAAGAAAGCAAACGACGCACTGCACTGGGCAAATGTGCTGCAAAGAGATGTTAAGACCCTCCAACTGACACTGGAAAAGAGCCTCTGGCTGCTGCAGGGTGGAGGGAAGCGAGAGAGGCAGGACAGAAGTGAGGAGGGCTGCCAGGAACAGAACAGAGTGTGCTTCTGAGTGAGGAGGTCATGACAGGCAATGGGTGACCCACAGGACTTCGAGCACCCTGTTCCTAGGATAGCTCTTCATCCCCACAAGTTAAAAAGTGGTTTCTGAGAGCACCCTGACTTCGCCCGTAGAGAAGAGAAGAGCTGATCATGACAAAATGCAACTTCCAATCTGGGTGATATTTTATCACAACTGGCAGATACAGTGGCCTTTGGGTTTCTTCCTCCATCTCCCAGCATATTGTTTAGCAGAAGTCCGTCTCTAGGAGCCTGCTGGGCCTGTTCACTGACAAGAAAAAGTTGGAGGCCTTCAAAGCAGGCCACGTACAGCCCCAAGTTAGGCAGCACTGGTGATGAGGGTCTGTCCCGACCCACCAAACTATTC
>NW_004444194.1:323476-326171 GCF_000243295.1 Trichechus manatus latirostris
AGACGAGTATGACGGCAAGTGCTTGTTAAATGTCAGCCGTTGTGTGCGCCTGGCCCTGAGCTGAGGACTTTCCAGGCATCAGCTCCTCTAATGCTCAGCAGAGTGACAGCCCCTGGAAGCGATAATCCTGTGAGGTAGGGACCAGAGATGTGCTAGTGAATATGCAACAGGCTGGGGAGTGGGAGGGGCCTGATTTGTAGTGTTTGTCAATGACCATGGTGTAAATACCCCCACCATGGCTGATTTCATGTCCCTGAAGGCAGAGCTGAGAAGATGTGCACAATCAGAGCTGATGCACGCCCCTGACCCCGATTTTATGGATGAGAAAACTGACTCAGAGAGGTTAAGACACTTGCCCCTAGGCATGACAGCTGGTAAGTGGTAGAGTGAGGATCTGAACATGGTTCTGACTTCAAACCCCACAGGCATTGCTGTCTTCCCAGGGTGGAGTATCAATTACAAATACTGCCCAACCCAAAGTGGGACTGGCTGTGTGGCCCTGGGACCCTCCTCTGTGGGTGGCCTTCAGTCCTTCAACTGTAGAGTGCTGAAATTAAACTGGAGGATTCCGGGTCTGAGATTGAGAGGGCCCACAGCAAGGGAGTGGCTGAAGTGTAGAGCTACAATGCCAAAGGACACTTGGAGAATCTGCCTGAATTACAGTAGCCTCCTCATAGCAAGAAGTCTGCAGGGCGTGGAAAAGCCAAAGATCCCTCAGGCTCTCAGTCTGAGGTGCCCCAACACAGGAAAGGTCCTTAAAGTTCACCCCTTTGGTGGCTCGCCAGTCCCAATCAAGTTCTCACCTCCAGAGCTCTGCTGGCAGCTCATCTTATCTGGGCAGGGAGGGCCCCTCAGCCAGGGACCACCCCACTCAGCCCACCTTGAGAGATGCCATGAAGGGCGGCAGTAATAGCAGGGAGGTCATCTGCACTGATGGAATCTGGAGTTAGACACACCCGGGCCAAGGCCCAGCCCACCTGAGTACCTAGCTCTGTGACCTCAGACAACTTAATCTACTTCTCTGAGTTTTGGTTCCTTATCTGTAAAGTAGAAGTAACAACAGTGCTCCCTGACCAGGCACTCACAGGACTCAATCACTGCTAACCCCACAGCACCATCGTCCCTGTCACTACTGTGGCTCTGGCTCTTCCACTGACACACCTCAGTCAGATCCCACCTCTACAGGATGTGACCTGGGGCAGGTTCCCTCACCTTATCCACAAAATGGGGGCAAAAAGAATGCACAGCTCTCAGGGTTTATAGAAGGACACAATAGTACATGTTAACTGTCACTGTTACTATCATTCAGCAACAACAAAAATAGCATAGGAAGAACAACCCACAACCAGGGTCCCAGCCTGTCTGCAAAGGCAAAATCAATCCCCAAAGCATTTTCGGAAGGCCTGTTCAATGCAGGCGCGGAAGGGCACGAGGGTGAAGAGAGCAAGAAGGCCCCCATCTCAGAACACAGCACCTTCCAGCAAATGACCCCCAATTTACCATGCAGAGGTCAAGGAGAGCTACAAATCGAAACGGCTCAATGTCGAGAAACCCTAGTCACCCCTCACCTATTTCAAACAGACGCAAGCGTTCAGATGAAAAAAGGACGCAAAACAGAAATGAACACCTATCATCCCACCTCCCAGGTTTTACTCTATTTACTTGACTCCTCTCCCCGCAGCCCCACTTTTTTAAAAAATCAAACAGACATAGCTTCTCTTCACTTCCCCCTCCACCTCTGGGCACGGGCTCCTCTGACAACTTACTACAATTCATCCTTTTACTACGTATGTATCTATACACAGTACATAGCAGTCTTACTTGAGACACTTTTAAATTATAGAATCTTCTTTTGCAACTTGCTTTTTGCCACTCACCCTACTGTTTGGAAATTTATTAAACGACTAGGCAAATCAAACTAGATACTTTTTATATAGGGGAATTATCTTCAACAGTTAAAATGAATGACCCAGAGTAACATGTAACACCACCCCTTTTATGCATAACCTTTGATATTATTTTCTAGCAACTTCAAAACCAAAAACCAAACGCACTGCCATGGAGTCCATTCCAATTCATGGTGACCCCATGTGTTACAGACCAAAACTGAGCTCCACAGGACTTTCTTGGCTGTGATCTTTACAGAAGCAGATGGCCAGAAGCAGGCTGCCAGGCCTTTCTTCCACAGTGCCACTGGGAAGATATGATATGTCAACCTTTAGTTTAGTAGTTAAGCACAAACCATCTGTACCACCCAAGAACATAGCAACTTCATACATGTTCTTTAATACTGATTTTTGCTTTAACAATTAAATGGGCTAAGCTCCAAGGAACACCCACGGGGAAGCTCAGAGAGGTTAAGCAGCCTGCCCTGGGTCACACAACTATTTTGTGAATGGCAGAGCCAGGATTCACCCTCAGGCTTCTCTGATTCCAAAGCCTATTCAGCTACATCACCATTACACACTAGTCTTACTTCCTCCTTAATTTTCACCTTCCTACCCAGGATGGGTAGTTGGAAAACATGGCCTTGGTAATAGAAAGGATGCTGGAGATCTCATGATAGAATTTTGCAAGACCAATGACTTATTCATTGCAAATACCTTTTTTCACCAACATAAACGGTGACTATACACATGGACCTCGCCAGATGGAATACACAGGAATCAATTGACTACATCTGTGGAAAGAGACG
>NW_004444194.1:328240-329137 GCF_000243295.1 Trichechus manatus latirostris
GAGGGCATGGCGCAAGACCAGGCAGTGTTTCGTTCTGTGGTACACGGGTCGCTGTGAGTCAGAACTGACTCGATGCACCTAATAACAACAACAACAACCCAGGTTTTCGGCTTCCAACAATTGTCTCTTGATTAGAACTCTTCTAGAACTTTCACATATTTACTCCTATGGAGACAGCTGAAGGAAGAAACTTGCCTGAGGCAAGGTACTATGTTGGTCTAGAATAACACACAAGATGGGCACCAATACAGCTACCCTCGCCTTGCCTCCAGGTACATGGCTGCAGGGGGGCAGGGGAGGATGGGAATTGAGCTGAGTTCAAGAAGGTTGCCCTCAATTACTTTCCAGGAACTTACAAGATGCAGGAGCTGTTTTTCCAGTTCCTAACGGGATCTTTGAGTCTCATCTGTGGTGGTAAAAACAGCAATTAAAAAACCCTGCTGCTAGTGTCTATACAGAATAAGTTCTTTTCTGACCAAAGACAATCCTAAGCCCTGTTCTGGCAATCCAAGGAGGCCGCTTTAGCCAAGGCCCAAGGGTGACCATTCTAGCTGCTTCTGTCACTGAAGCAGGCCACTTTTTCCTCCCAGATCACAGAGCTGAGAGTGGCAGTGATATGAAACTGTTATTGCAACAGCAACAATAATCTGTCCACCTGCTGCATGACACCAGCCCTCAACCCGAAGCTCACTGGCTGTGGGACACTGAAAAAGTACGTGCCCTCCTGGGCATCACTCTGTCACTTGTAAATTGGACTTCATAATCACCAAGGTCTCTCCTGGAGTCAAAAAAAGTCTTTTGAAACTAATTCAAAATGGATCAAAGACCTAAATATAAAGCCAAAAACTATAAAGTTCATAGAAGAAAAAATAGGACTAACGCTACAGGCCCTAATAC
>NW_004444194.1:331376-333986 GCF_000243295.1 Trichechus manatus latirostris
ACTGTTTAATGAGAAACTACTTGTTCTGTAAACCTTCATCTAAAGTACAATAAAAAAATTTAAAAAAAAAAAAGTCTTTTGAGGGGGCTGAAAAGACTGGGGATCTACTTTCGAAAACTCAGCCCCTGAAACCCCATGGAATTCTACTCTGACGCACATGGAGGCGCCATGAGTCGGAGTCAACTCCGCTGGTTTTACCTCTCAGTGGGGAGGGTGGCTGGCAGGAGGTGGGGGTTGATTTAGTCCCAAATAGACATGTATTCTTCGATGTGGATACTTGAAACTTTTTCTGAAAGATGTGTTGTATGTGAACAAATGCATCTCTGCTAATTTTTGTCTCCAGCAAACACTTTTGAGTAAAACTAATCTGCTTTCTGCAAACTCAGCTGAGACAAAGGCTCCTCTCATACAGGAACTTGGTAGCTATCACCTCAGTGGGGGACCCCCTCTCCCAGCAAGTGTTAGCAGAAAATGATAACAGAAATATACAGCAAAATAACAATTTATTTTTTTCTCCAATGTCACTTTGAACAGTGGATTTGAAGCTCCCCTTCTTTTGGGGAAGGAAAAAGTTTGAATAAGGTAGAGCATGTTCCCCAATCCAAGCCACTGGCATCAGGCTGTTCCCAGTGTCCGTGAACTAAAGCGCCCCGTCAAGTGTCCTCAGAGACCTACTTAATTTGCTTGCTAACTAGCAAAGATAAACTAACATCACTGTGCAAATTCCATGTGGATCTTCCATCCTGCATCTTTCAAACTAAATGTAGCTTTTTCTCCAGGGTTAAACAGAGGGTTTGAGAGGGAAAACTATATTAGAAGAACTTCATTCTAGAAGGAAAGTTGAACAACGAATGAGAGATTATTTTATTTAATCCTACCTCCTCATTCTTGGTACCACATCAAAAATAATTGAGGATTTCTGGGTTAAAGAGTTCTGGATAATTCGTGAAAATAACAGTAATAAAGAAGGCTGGGAGAGGTAGCACTATTCAGCTTGTGAATTAAACCAAGAAACCTCTCCACCTCCTAATTTTCATCTGAGGGCTGGCAAGGAACAGTGGCTAGGAAGCTGGGCTCTAGATTCCTGAATTCCTCCCTGTTCTGCATTTACTAGCTGGGGGGCCTCTGGGCAAGTCACTTGACAGCTCTAAGACTATTTCATCTATAAAAAATGGGAATAATGATGATGATGATGATGATATGAAAGGACAACAGATTAACAGAATCTACTAGGACACGAGTAAGCACTCAGTAAATTATTATATAAATTATTCTTGTTATTAATGTATTCATTATTAAACGACAGTTACTTAAAAATCAATAATTAAATGATTAATATTCTATTATCAGCTAGTTCAATAAGCGCATCGGAAGACTTCGTTTTAAGGGAAAAAGAGACCCAAGTTTGGAATCAAAAGACTTGGGCTTCAAGAGTAGCCGTGGGCGTGAGATTTCTCCTCAGTGGCACGAAGGGCTTGGTTAAAATGATCTCCTAAATTACCAAATAGCGAGATTAGCTTTGCTGCACCTCCATCACCGCCTAAGCTTCTCCACGACGTCCAAGGCGAGGAAAGGGGTCCAAAGCTCATACAAGAGAGAGCTGACTGCAAAACCTCTCCCTAAGTCCGGAGCGGCGGCATGTGCAAGGTTTGTGCAAGACTCCCTCGGTCAAGAGCAAGGGTTCTCCTCCCCCGCCAAACCCTGCAACTCGGCCCGCTAGGGGAACTGCAAGGAAACTACTCGCTTCCCAGGCCCCGCAGAGACCCAAGAAAAGGCACCCCCAAAACAGCCTGGGTTGCAGAATTATAAATACCTTTCCCACACATGCGCACTGTGATTTACGAGTGGCCCCCCGGGAGCAGCACGTGCCCACTGCGCCTGCGCCATCCAGCTCCTCCCTTCGGGAACACGACGAAAAGGGGGTCCCGTGGTCGCGCGAAGTAAAGAGAATGGTTTCTGGTAGTCGCCCAGCCCCTGTGGCCTTGTTTCTTACCTCATAGTGCTTCATGGCTCCTTCACACGGCGGCTGCGGCTGTTGCTGCTACTTCCGACCAGCACGCGACACAGCACCGAACGCCTCACGCGCTCGCTACCGCGGCGCGAGACTAACCGCAGCCCCGCGCCCGCCCCGCCCCTCCCTGCCGCGCGCGCCCTGCCGACCAATCAGCACGCGGGGCGCACAACTTCATCCCCGCCCCGGGGGCCATTCTGAGCAAGGACTAGCCCCTCGCGCCATGGGGCTGGCTAATCAGTGTGCGGGACCCAAGGACGGGGCGGAGCGCAAGCAAGAGTTGGGGCAAAGGGAGGCTTGGCCGCCCACCAATCAAAAGGGGGGGTGTCTCAGCGCCGCGCGCCCCTTGGCCCCGCCCCTGGCGGCGTCGCTGTGGAAACCAAGGGACGCGACGGTTACAGCAAGGCGGGGGGCGGGAGCAAGAAGTTGAGTGACAGGTAGGGTAGCATCCACATGGCCGGCGGTGCGGCCAGGTGAATTCCTAGGTGGGCGGCCCCCAGCGGTCCGGGGAGCGGCGAGAGAGGGCTAGGGGACCGGGGAGCGGGCTGAGGCTCCTGGAGAGCGAAGCCTCTCCGGCGAGGGGACCTCATCTGACGTGA
>NW_004444194.1:334634-386424 GCF_000243295.1 Trichechus manatus latirostris
ACACGGCCAGTGGAGGAGTGGGCAGCACCTGACACACTCCCTCACCTCTTCCCCTTTCTTCTGGTTCCAGATCCTGCCCCTGAGCCTCAGTGCAACCCCCCTCAGTTCACGATGATAGCCTCCAACAACTGTTGAACCCTCAGGAACTAGAGGCCTGGCATCAGAGAATCAGGAAGAAGTCCTCAAAGGTAGATCTCTGATTCACAGGGGAGCAGGGCAGGGTGAGGGTGAATCATCACTTGGCACTGAGTCCTCCAGGTTCGGCTCTGGAAACTTCTGAAGCTGTAGCCTTTGGGGACCCGTCTCCAAGTATTTTGTGCTCCACTACTAACCTAAAGGGTAGTGGTTCGAACCCACCTAGCAGTGCCGCAGCAATCTGCTTTCATAAAGATTATAGCCAAGAAAACCCTATGGAGCACAGTTCTACTCTGTAACACATGGGGTCTCCATGAGTTGGAATCAACAACAGATTTTTGTCTCCGAATAAAGGAAACCAATCTATCTAAGCAAAACAGGTGGAAACATAAAGGTGTTTTATAATGGTGCCTTCAAAAGCACAGATCTTTTTCTGTTGACAGTTTGGGGACTCACAGTGTCTGGGGGCTGTTGGCATCCAGACAGGCCTTACTCCCTAAGTGGGGTTTATTCATCCTGAGGCCACAAGTTAAAATCCTAAGTTGAGTTACTTGAAGTATCAAATTGTGAGGGGCTTGGGTGGGGGGGATTGAACCTCTAAAATCTAGCCATGTTTTGCTACTTCTGCCAGTTCTGCCAATTTCCATTTTCTCCGATGTGGTGAGTAAGTGAGTCTCCAGTATCGCTAGTTCTGGCTAGGTAAGACATTCTGGTGGCCAAATAGGCATCATTTTGGGAGAGATTCCACACATGCCGCTACGGACTCAGAACATTCTGGAATTTCCCTTTGAGACTGCTTCTGTGTGCCCCACACTGACTTTAACAGGCCCCAAATCATTGCTGTGCACCTACTATGCTGTGTGCCAGCTGGGGCATGCAAATAAGTTGAACCCCCTCCCTCACAAGAAGCTCATGGAAAGGCAGGATCCAGGCCTCCAGAGTGGAATTCCTCTTTGTTTCTGACCATTATTGCAGGCCCAAGGACCCCTTGTTCCCTCATCTGGCTTTCAGTAACCAGGCTGTTGGCAGAAATCAAATCCACCCTCAGAATGAAGACTGACCACTTTGTTCAAGCCACTCATGACACGGCACTGTGCCAGTCCATGGGGACAGCTAAATCCTGCTTCCACGTCTGACTCATAAGGGTGACGGGTAGATGCACTGAGTGTTGGCTGAGCCAACTGTAACAAAGTTCCTTACAGCAGTTTCCGAAGGGCAACTCCAGGGAGGGTTTGGTTGCGGCAGTTTTGAGGGAACCAATAGTCATTTGGACGCCGAAGATCTGGTGTGTTTGGTAGTGTCTGTCTGTCTCATAGAGCCCTGGTGGCACACTGGTTAAGAGCTCAGCTACTAACCAAAAGGTCGGTGGTTCAAATCCACCAGCCCTTCCTTGGGAGCCCTATGGGGCAGTTCTACACTGTCCTGTGGGGTCGCTATGAGTCAGAATTGACTCAATGGCAATGGGTTTGGTTTTTGGTTTTGGTCTGTCTCACATGTTCCCTTTGTAATTCCCACATGCAGGTTAGGTAGGATCTTGATTTTCCTGAAACTCGACTTAGCTTATTTCTGGGGTGTGTAATGGAGCCGGTCCAGAGTGCTGTGAGGGAAGGTGCGAGACCGGACGAGCCAGGACTGGTTAGCAACTTTCTGCTATCAGGAGCCTGGGAGAGAGGTATCCCAACCCCTATCCTATCTTGCTTTTTACAAAAAGCCCATAGGATTTTTTTTCTTCCTTTGTTTTATTATTATTTTTTAACTAAGGTACAATTTAGATACAGTGAAATTCACCCTTTCTTAGTGCACAGTTCTGAACACATAGCCTTACGTAACCACCACCACAGTCAAGATATTATAGAACATTTATATCCTCCCTCAAAATTCCCCCAGGCCCCTTTGGAGCCACCCCAGCCCTGGCAACCACTGATATGCTTTCTGTCACTGTAGTTTTGCCTTTTGCAGAAGGTCATATAAATGGAATCACACAGCGTGTAGCCTTTTGAGTCTGGCTTCTTCCACGAGGTTCCTCTGCATTGTTTCCCGTATCAGTGGCTCTTTCCATTCTATGGCTGAGCAGTATTCCATTGTATGGACAGATCACTGTTTATTCATTCACCAGTTAAATGAATAATTTCTTTTATAAGGATCAGCACAAAGCTCGTTCCTATGAGGCAGAGCTTAAAGATGTCCACCTTTTCCAAATTGCTGTACCACTCCATCATCTCTAACATCAACTACTCGCCCTCCAACAGTACTCTTCCTTCCATCTTTGGGTTTGGTAATTTGCTGCAACATCTCACAGAACTCAAGAACTGTACTTACAGTTAAGTGGTTTATTAGGGAAGTAACAGGGTACAATTCAGGATCAGGATCAGAAACAACTTAGGATACATTTCTTCAATCAGGACAGCTTCTTCTCAGCTTCTGCTGCTGGGCCCTGCTGCTGCTGGGGGTCTTCTTAGGCGAGTATTACAACTCTTAGCTCCATGGGTCGGCAAGCCCCACCGCAGCCGTCTCTCACCCCCTTCTCTTGCTGTCTTCCATGTTCCAGCTCCTGTCTCTCTCTCTGTCTCCCTTTGAGCCTAGAGGAATGGCAAAACTGACCAATCCCCTCGTTAGAGTTTCATACAGCTTATTTGCATGGTTCTACCCCCCTCAAGGGTGCCATGCACCTTATTTACATCATTAGCAAGCTATCTAATCCTCCTGGTGGGCCACAAGCATCTCATTTGCATAGTCCCACCAGTCATTTAGTGAGAGTTACAAAGACTGTGGCTAGAGGGCCATATTAACTAATTCACCACACTGCACTGGTGAAAGCATTCCAACTTTTGGTGATTATAAATAAAGCCACAATAAACAATCGTGCACAGGTTTTTATGTGAACAAAGGTTTTTATTTCACTAGGAGTAAGATTAAGAAGCCCTGGTGACCCCGTGGTTAAGCACTTAGCTGCTAACCAACAGGTCAGCTGTTCAAACTCACTGGTGGCCCCACAGGAGAAAGATGTGGCAGTCTGCTTCTGTAAAGATTACGGCCTTGGAAACTCTATAGGTCAGTTTTACTCTGTCCTATAGGGTCACTATGAGTGGGAATCAACTCGATGGCAACAGGTTTGGTTTGGCAGAAGTGGGATTGCACACAAGTTGTTCAGTGACATTGGTTACATTCTTCACAATGCGTGAACATTCTCATTATTTCCGTTCTGGTTGTTCTGTTTCCAATAATCTAGTTTCCCTGCCCCATTACATTCTCATCTTTGTCTTAATTATTGAGTGTTTGATCTCATATGGGTGATTTTTTAAAGGAGCACAGTACTTATGGGTGACATTCATTTTTTTTTAAGCCTTTTTAATGAACGGGTGAACAATTGATGAGAGTAGTAATACAATTTTTTTTTTATTAAAGCTTTCTCATCATCTGTATCACACGTCACACAAGCAGAGCGTTCGCTCTAAGTACTCGGTGTGCTAAGCACTGTACACCACAGCATTTTACTGACCTTGGTGACCTTGGGCAAGTCATGTGGCCTCTCAGAGCCTCAGTTTCCCCACCTGTAAAATGGAGGTAACAACGTGAGGATTAAATAATACACGTTGAGAGCTTGGAACAGGCCTGGCACACAGCAGGGCCATGTCAGCACTCGCTGTTGTTAAAATGTTCATTACCTGGCCCCTCTCATGTTGTCTGCATAGTACCCCTAGGAGGAAAAATCTACTCTTCATTTTACGGAGGAGGGCCCTAAAGCTGGGAGAGGTCAAGCAACTTGTGCAAGATCACAAAGGCTATAAATAAGTAAATAATGGGTCCAGCATTTGAACTGAAGTCGACTGACTCCAAACCCACCCTCTTGTCTCTTCCTCGTTGAGAGCTCAAGATCTGCTGTGGTGTCTGTCAGGGCCACGTTTCCAGCAATATTCTGAAATGCCCAGTCAAAAACCACAGCCCTAAGGAGAGTTTTTGTTTGTTTATTTTAAGTTAAAACTTCCTGATCATGTCCCAGGCTGACTAAGGTTACCACCAAAACACAAGGACAACCCTTGCCTGATGTTTTTGGCAAATGGTTGCCCATCAGTGTGGTAAGAAACATTAGTCAAACTAGAAAGGCCCACCCAGAATCATGTTAAGAACTTTGAAAACCTAAACATTGGCAAAAGGATGGTGCTGCCATGTTTAATTCTGCATTAAATTAATATAATAAAATACTAGAGTGTAAGTGTGAGGAAGTCCAGGCAGCTCTGCTTTGTTCCCCACGATGACAGCTCTCCTGCTATTTATTTATGTAACTTTTTAAATTTTGAATTTTCTCCCCAATATTGGCTCAGGACCCCTGCTGTGGTGTGTGTCCCAGTCCAGAGTCCTTGCTGGCAACGTTATCTTGGGGTCAGTGAGTGGGCAGGGAGATCTGGAATCCACCTGCTGGGCAGCAGGACAAGGCCAGTGGTCTTCTTTCTCAGAGGTCCCAGCCTACACAAGGCAGACAGTCACCAGAGGCTTTTGCTAAACTGCTGCCCGAGAAGGGGGGCACTCAGCAGCCCATCACTAAACAAAACAGGTAGCGCTTCCCCTTTGTGCCAGGGCTGTCAACTCTCATAAACTTCAAAACCCAGTGAGGTGGATACAACTGCCATCCCCATTGTATAGATAGGGAAACTGAGGCCAAAAAGAGTTAAGTAACTAGCCCTAGGTCAGGGGGCTAGGAAGTTCTGCAACCGGGAATCAAACCCTGTCATCTGGCTCCAGAGCCAGCACTATGATGCCCTGACCTCTCAAGCAGTCATCCCCGCCCCCACCCCTCTAAGTGACCACTTGCCCCTTCTTCTCTATGCCCCTCTCAGGTGGTAACGTTTTCTGTACCTCCTTTCCCCATTAGACGTGTCCTTAATCACAGGCACCTCAGATTCTCAGAACCAAGTGGGATGTGGTCACCCACAGATGAGGAAACAGGTGTATGACAGGCCCATGCCCCCCAAATCATAAAGGTAGTGGGGAGAGGAAAAGAAGCAGGTACAAAAAAACAACCAGAAATACTTACCAAGCGTCCACAGCATGCCAGACACTGTTCCAGGCATAGGAGACCCAGCGGCGACAGGACCCAGTCCCTGTCCTGGTGGAGATCACAGGTCACAGCCTTGGGAGGTGGGGGGCAGTAATCATGAAAACCAAGGAACAAGATAATTTCAGATTTCAGTGGGAGATGCTCTTGAGAAAACGGGGTAAAGTGAAAGGCATGAGGGGCGGTCGGGACGCTTAGGCAGGAAAAGCTGCTATCCTCACCTCGCTTTATAGGGACCTGCATGGTAAGGACAGGGACAGTTCTGGGGCACCTCGTTGCATTCTCCCACAGCCTAGAGAAGAGGGCCCGTTAACCCGTTATCATCCAGTCAATTCTAACTCATAGCAACCCTACAGGACAGAGTAGAACTGCCCCATAGAGTTTCCAAGGAGCAGCTAGTGGATTCAAACTGCCGACCTTTTGGTTAGCAGCCCAACGCTTAACCACTGCGCCACCAGGCAGGTGGGTATTTTTATCCCCACGTTAAAAAAGGGGGTACCTGGACAGGGATGCAACCTGCCCAGAATCCCCTCACCCAATCAGGCCCAAACCCTGTGAGATCTCCGACGAGCAGATTTAAAGCTGCCCGAAAGGGGTGGGGTCTCCAGGGGGCGTGACAGATCCCGGTCCCGCCTCTTCCCGGAGCTGCGCGTCTCGCCCGGGGGCAGGAGGCGTCCGTAACCTATTGACCTAGGCAGGAGAAGGGGCTCCAGGAAGGCTAGGTCACAGCGCGCAAGGTAGAAGGCGGCCGCGATTGGCTCTCCCAAAGGATGGGCGGGGCCTCCCCCGGCAGGTGCGCGCGCCACGGTAAGGCGTTGCCGAGGGGGGAGAGCGGGAAGAGGCGCGGCTGCGCGCGGGCGACCGTTTGCAGCGCGGCCCCGCCCCGGACGTCGCGCGTCCCGGGTCGGGCTACGGCCATTGGCCAACGCGGCGCGGGGGGCGGGGCAGAAGGTTCTGGAGGGGGCTGGCGGGCTCTGGAAGCTTCCGCCAGACGGGTATATAGAGTCCGGGACGGGGCGGAGCCGGGGGACGGTAAGAGCGGGGCGGTAGGGGCCATGGGCAAAGACTACTACCAGACGCTGGGCCTGGCCCGCGGCGCGTCGGACGAGGAGATCAAGCGGGCCTACCGCCGCCAGGCGCTGCGCTACCACCCGGACAAGAACAAGGAGCCCGGCGCCGAGGAGAAGTTCAAGGAGATCGCCGAGGCCTACGACGTGCTCAGCGACCCGCGCAAGCGCGAGATCTTCGACCGCTACGGGGAGGAAGGTGCGTGCGTGCGTGCGCTCGTGGCCGGGGCGCGTCCCCGCCGTTTGACAAGCTGGGAAACCAAGGCACGGCGGCCCTACGCGACCGGCCCCACCGCCGCATCCTGCAGGGTCGCCCGGCACGGAGGGCGAGCGGTCCCCGCCGTCTGTCCCAGCAGGCCTCCGCCCTCGGATTGGCGGCTGCCTGATGGGAGGAGGAGCCCTGGCCGCGCCGCTCGTCCAGAAGGTTCTAGCATGTCTGGGGCTGCCCCTCCCTGGGCGCCGCCACCCACGTCCCCGGGCGGCTCGGTGTGACGGGGGTGCTGGTGGGGACGGAGACCGAGCTCGTTCATTGCGCCACGGCCCGCATGCTCACCTGAGCCCACCTGGCTCGACCGGGCTGTGGATTGTGGGGCGGCGCCTCGGAGCGCTCCGGGCACAACCTGCGGGTGGGGGGACCGGAGATGAGGGCGCCTGTTGGCATCGCTCCCACTCCCGGCCCCGGCAGGGTGGGGTGAGGTAATCCCTGTAAAGTACTTACCTAGCCGTGTAAGGCACGTAGGAAGCAGCCACCGCCGACTGCGGCCGTGCAGGAGCCAAGAGTCGCCTAGGCCTGGCCTCATAGGATAGCTTTTTCGACAAAAAAGAAAGACTTGTCCATTTGCCCGTTGATGACTCAGCCTGGCTTCTGGACTCTAGTCTCAAGAAATCTACTGACTTTATATAAGATGGTGGCAAGTCACGACAGGGCGTGGTGGCGAAGATTTTTGAAAAATCGGTTTACTTTTTACCTCCGCTTCTATTCTCCCTACCATCCTTAGCATCCAAAACTGGTTGCCGTCGATTTGGACTCATAGCGACCCTGTAGGACAGGGTAGAACTGCCCCACAGGGTTTCCAAGGCTGTACTCTTTGGTGATGCAATGGTTAAGAGCTCAGCTGCTAACCAAAGGATCAGCAGTTTGAATCCACCAGCCCCTCCTTGGAAACCTATGGGGCAGTTTTACTCTGTCCCACAGGGTCGCTACGAGTCCAGATCAACTCGACGGCGGCACCGGGTTTTTACCGATTAATCTTGTTTAGTCTTATAGGAAGCAGACTGCTGATAGGTTTGAACCTGTGACCTTTCAGTTAACAGCTGGAGCACACTTAACCACTGTGCCACCAGGGCTCTGATATTATCTTCACTGTCTCTATTAAGAGTAAATATTCACCGAAGACTTATTTTAAGTTATGTCTTTTCCATTTCATCTCTTGGTGAATTCTTGTAATGTTTTGGGGAGGATGAGTTACCAAGAAGTGGCAGGGACTAGGTGGTACCTAGAGAGGTTCGCCTGAGCTTAAGCCCAGGCTGCTGTCATGCTGTGCTAAGCACCTGTAGGGTCTGTCTGTGCTGCTGCATCAGGAGGCAAACCTTGGGGCTCTTCTTGTTCTTCCCTGACAAACTGAAAAAAAAGAAGCCCCTTTTTCCCAATGGTTCCCAGGGTTTTTCCCCTTAAGGAAAACTCCCAGAGAAAAAAATCTCCTGGCCAGCTGTCTAACAACTTTTAATTTTGCTTTTCAGGTCTAAAGGGCGGTGGTCCCAGTGGCGGGAGCAGCGGTGGTGCTAACGGTACTTCTTTCAGCTATACATTCCATGGAGACCCTCATGCTATGTTTGCCGAGTTCTTTGGTGGCCGAAATCCCTTTGATAACTTTTTTGGGCAGCGGAACGGGGAAGAAGGCATGGACATCGATGACCCGTTCTCTGGCTTCCCCATGGGCATGGGTGGCTTCACCAACATGAATTTTGGCCGTTCCCGCCCTGCCCAGGAGCCCACCCGAAAGAAGCAAGATCCCCCCGTCACCCACGACCTTCGGGTCTCGCTTGAAGAGATCTACAGCGGCTGTACCAAAAAGATGAAGATCTCCCACAAGCGGCTGAACCCCGATGGAAAGAGCGTTCGCAGTGAAGACAAAATCTTGACCATCGAAGTGAAGAAGGGGTGGAAAGAAGGGACCAAAATCACCTTCCCCAAGGAAGGAGACCAGACCTCCAACAACATTCCAGCTGACATCGTCTTTGTTTTAAAGGACAAGCCACACAATATCTTTAAGAGGGATGGCTCTGACGTCATTTACCCCGCCAGGATCAGCCTTCGGGAGGTAAGGCACTAGGCAGGATGGGAGAGGGCTGCTTTGTGAGGCAGTGTTTGCTGGACAGTTATTTGTGAGCACTTGTTGTGGGCCAGGCTCAGGGGATGTTGCATGAACAAGACTGACAAGGGTCCTGTTCTTCCACAGCTTCCGTGCTGGTGACCCGGTAGATTTGGGGTCAGGCTTTTAGCTGCAGAGGTCTGATGGGTCTTCCTTACAGCAAACAACCTCTGGGAAGGAGTTAAGCTTCTTAAGCTATCTTTCATCTAATACTGTCCCTTTGCTTTCCAAGGCTCTGTGTGGTTGCACAGTGAACGTCCCCACTCTGGACGGCAGGACTCTACCCGTTGTGTTCAAAGATGTCATCAGGCCTGGCATGCGGCGAAAACTTCCTGGAGAAGGCCTCCCCCTCCCTAAAACGCCCGAGAAACGCGGAGACCTCATTATCGAGTTTGAAGTGATCTTCCCTGAAAGGATTCCCCAGACATCAAGAACCGTACTTGAGCAGGTTCTTCCAATATAGCCACCTGCACTCCCCAAAGACTGACCAGGGACCTTTCAGAGCTCAAGGATTCCAGATTGTTCCACCCAGTTGTGGGCCCGCAAGAGGGCGGGAGGGCCCAGGAAGGGCTTTCGTACTGCTGAATGTTTTCCAGAGAATATATTACAATCTTTCAAAGTCGCGCACTAGACTTAAGTGGTTTTTCGAGCGATAGGGCTGCAGGTGGTGGGGACAGCAGGAACAGGTACTCCAGCCTGCCTCTCTGAGTCCTGCAGCCCTTCCCCTCCTCTTCAGTCCCCACCCAGGGGCAGAGGCCGACCCACAGCTGGACTTGATCCCCTCTGTAGTTCTGTGCTTCCTTCTGGCTATCCCACTGTCTTGGTTACCAGACACTGTACACTCTTCAGCATTTGTTGTATGCTCAGTTTGTGTCTTGTTTTTTGTTGTCTCCCACGTCTTGCTGTTCCCTTGCAGAATCCTGTTTTCTCTTTGGCCATCTCAAATTGAGAACTTAGACCATTTCTGCAGAACTGCCTAGCCGGCACCCACAAGCAATACCTCTCGTTCCAGCAGGACCAAGGGAGTCGGCCTCACGCCAGCAACTTGCACCACAGCCTCCTGGCAAAGGTCTGGGGGCCCTGGGACCCTGACGCTGGTGAGGCCAAGCGTGCTCACTTAGGAGTCACACTCTTCCTTCTCTGTAAGGCAATCTTTTGGCACACCTGGGCTTCACTGGAGCCCAGGGAATTTTTTGTTCCCTTCTGAACTGATGGACTCTGGACTCTTTCAAAGGGATCTGATCCTTTTGAATTTTGCACAGCCCTAGATATAATCCCTTTTGATAAAAGGGTCTTTGCTTCTGATTACAGGAGCACTGTGGAACGTCTGTAAATACGTTTTTATAATTCCATGTAAAGTTGGTGTGCACTCAAATGAAGCCAGTCCAGGACAGCCGCTGCTCTCTGTATAGAGCCATATTGCAGTCTAGAAGAAACCTTGGCGGGAGGTGGAGGGAGTTGGAACAAGTGTCTGTTCCCTGGAGGCCAGTTCTGGTGCTCAGCCCTTTAGAGTCATTGTAAGTTGCCACTGCTGACCCAAGACTAAAGCCTGTGACTTGTCATTGTGCAGTGCAAAGGCATTAAAGACTGATGCGAAACCTCAGGGGAGCGGTCCTGCGACTCTGTTTGAAGGTTCTTATGGCTCTGGGGGTAGGGCTGGGCTGGGCATCTCTCCTCCAGCCACAGCCAGGGCTGGAAGGGACGGTCACTTCATTAACACTTGGGGAGGGTCGGGAGGACAGGCTGAAGGACTCCACTGCACGGGAGAGGCCTCCCTGGGCCAGATCCAGATGTCCAAAGAGGCTGAGTGCTTTGCATTGACAATTGTATTTTTGGTAAAGATCGGGGCCAGAGTTAAAGGGAGAGGACTGAGCCACTGCTTCCCCTTCCTGTCCTCTGGGGGTCCCGACTCCATCCCACCTGGTGATGGGACTCACTCAGGTCAAGGGGAGGTGCATGTGCTGTAGTTCCCATCTCCTTTGTTGCTGGGTGTAGGGCAGGCTTTAAGAACCTGGGTTTAATTGTAAGATAACCAATTACACAGAGTTGAGACAATGTATTGCTGCTTTACTACAAAATGTTTTAAAGTAATTCATACTGTCTATTAAAGTCTACCTAGGAGGTTCTTTGCCTACCCACTGAAACAATCCAACCACTGAAAACAGTCTAGGGGCAACAGCACTAGCTGATACAAGTCTCTGTGACAATGGGAATGTACTGTCTACTATTTAATCTTAAATTCTTTAAAGTTCAATAAAATCATAAATTCTGTTCCTAAGTTGAACTAGCCATGTTTCGAGAACGTGGCAGCCACACATGATCAGTGGCAACTGACAGTGCAGATGTAGAGTTCTTTTTTTCCTTAATAAAACAGCAGTATTAACACGGGAGCATTGGTGGTTCAATGGTAGAATTCTCTCACCTTCAGGCCTGAGAGACCCAGATTCAATTCCTGGCCAATGCACTGACCCTGGAGGCTTGTGTGTGGCTGTGATGCTGAGCAGGTTTCAGTGGAGCTTCCATACTGGGAAGAAAGGCCTGGCAATCTACTTATGAAAATCAACCAGTGAAAACCCTATGGATCATTACTGTCCAAGCTACAGTTCATCATGGACTAGGCAGTGTTTTGTTCCCCTGTGCATGGTCACCATGAGTAAGGGACCAACTCACCGGCAGCTAACAACAATATTAAACCAGGAGACGCCACCCTAGGCAAAAGGTGGCCCTGGACCATTAGAGCCAAAAGGGACCTACTGAAAGACATGTTCGGGACATGCTCTCGGGCACCAGAGACACTTGTAGTTTAAAACTGGCCCTGGCCTGGCCTCCTCTGGGTCTCAGGTCCCCAGGGCTGCCGTCCCTAGTCTCCATTGTACAGCAGGGTCCCTGTGAACATCATACTGAAGCCTCAGACACAAACGTGCACAAAACCTGAGTGTACACACAGTTCTGGGAGTTTCCACAATATGCTGAGCAACCTGGAAGCGAAGCGGGGAGGTGATAACTTTGGGGAAAAGTTCATGGTAAAAAAAGCAGGACGGGGGAGGGAAAGTCTTTCCTTGAATGTGAGGGGGTTCTGCCCAGGGGCCACCACTGGGACCAGCTGTGTGCTTCCAGAGGTCTTTGGTGCCTGAAGGAGTCTGGCCTTCTGCCTACTTGACTTCCCTGTAATGTACTTATTTTCATTTTCCCAAGCTGTCTCTAAGCACTTCTTGGAGCACCTTCCATGTGGGTACGTGTGGAACTGCCTCATTCTCTTTGCCCACCCACATAATAATCCACTGTACCATCAGTATTTCATTTTTATGTGATTTGAATGTGGTACAAAGCTGGAAATGTACCCTCGGCCTGCGGGGAGAAGTCAGCCCCCTCCCGCCCCAGCTTGCAGGTCCCTTTCCTGCCTACAAATATTTGCATCATAGACTTTTTCCTTTTTAAAAAAAAAAAACACTTTTTTATGCATTCTCCAAGGAAGAGTCTGTCTTACATAAGCATCAGCATAATTTCTAAATTTTCAGTTTCATTTCTCGGATGCATAATCAGTACAAAACAAAAGGGTACACAGAGTGAAAATCCTCCCTCCCTCGCTCCCTGAGACTTGGTTCCCTAGCACTGCTATAACGCAAATACAGTGAGTGGCTTTAAAGAAATGGATTTTCTCACAGTTCTGGAGACCAAAGGTCCAAATCAGCGTCTCAGCTGTGTTGATTCCTTCCTTGTCAGTAGCCTCAGGCAGTTCTCACATAGCATCTGTCTTCCCCTGTGTGTGTGTCCTCATGTCTGTCCTGGTCTTTTTATAATTCATGTGTGATGAGGTTTTTGATCCACCCTACACCGGTTTGACCACCCTGACATAACAAAAGCTATTTCCCCACATGATCACCGGTGCCAAAAAAAACCGGTACCATCGAATCGATTCCAACTTGTAGCTACTCTATAGCACAGAGTAGAACTGCCCCATAGGGCTTCCAAGAAGGAGTGGCTGGTGGATTTGAACTGCCAGCCTTATGGTTAGCAGCCGAGCTCTTAACCACTGCATCACCAGGGCTCCGATCACAGGTACAGGGGCCAGGAATTCAACACATATTTTGTTATTGCTAGGTGCTGTTAAGTTGGTTCCGACTCATAGCTACCCTATGCACAACAAAACGAAACACTGCCCGGTCCTGTACCATCTTCCCAATCCTTGCTATGCTTGAGCCCACCACTGCAGCCACTCTCATTGAGGATTTTCCTTTCACTGACCCTCTACCTTAAGAAGCATGATGTCCTTCTCCAGGAGCTGGTCGCTCCTGATAACACGCCCAAAGTAAGTGAGACAAAGTATCACCATCCTTGCTTCTAAGGAGCATTCTGGCTGTACTTCTTCCAAAACAGACTTGTTCATTCTTCTGGCAGTCCACGGTATATTCAGTATTCTTCACCAACACCATAATTCAAAGGCATCAATTCTTCTTTGGTCTTTCTTATTCATTGTACAGCTTTTGCATGCATACGAGGCGATTGAAAATACCATGGCTTGGGTCAGGCGGTCCCTAGCCCTCAAAGTGATATCTTTTGTGGGGGACACAATTCAATCCATAATACACTCCCAACAAATGCTCCCAGTTTCTCACGTGCCTTTCCTGGGATGCTGCACAAATACATACGTTTTTGCCTTTTCTCACACAAACGGTACATACTATGTACTCCTGCACCGTTTTCTTTTTTCACATACTATATTGTGGAAATAAAGAGTTTCCTCATTCCTGTTAAGGCCACAACTTTATTCCACCAGCCCTGCCTGGATAGCTGTGGAAATCCAGTTCAGTGGTGGCCCCTGGCTCTTCTCTGGCTGTTGTTCCTGTTTCTAGGTTTGAGTCCGAGCTCTACCACTTCCTAGCTGTGTGGCCTTGGGCAAGTGAATGGATGAATGACGAAGTGACCAAGTGACTCAAACAAGATGGCCTGCAACATTTGTCCTAGGACCACTATGTCAGGGAGTGAGCAGAAAAAGGACAGCCCAGCCCTGGGGTCTGCTGGTGGTCTCCCCACACAGAGGCCTCCCATGCCCTGGTCCCTCCAGCTCCCCGCAGGGAGAAGTCAGTGTGTTCTCTGGCTCCAGGAGAGCCCCTCTTTCCTGGGGGACCTGGTCCCACTCCATAATTCATGTATTTAGGGGGCCAGATCACTCCAAAGCCAAAGACAGAGAGGCTGAACACAGCAGTCCAGGGGCACTTCATGAGTCTCACAGCCTCCTGGGAAACACAGACCTGGGTGTCGGAATGTCCTATGGCTGCCGTAACAAAGCACCACACACTGGGTGGCTTTAGGCAACAGAAATATGTCTACTCACAGTTTTGGAGACCAGAAGTCTGAAATCAAGGTGTCAGCAAGGCCATGCTCCCTCCAAAGGCTCTAGGGGCGGGGACTTCCTTGCCTCTTCTAGCTCCTGGTGGCTCCAGGCATTCCTTGGCTTGTGGCAGCATCACCCCAATCTCTGCCTCCATCTTCACATGGCCTTCTCCTCTGTGTCTGTGTCTTCTCTTCTATCTCTTATAAGGACAGTCATTGGATTTAGGGCCCACCCCTAAATCCAGGTAACCCAGGATGATCTCATCTTGAGATCTTTAATTACGTCTGCAAAAACCCTTATTCCAAATAAGGCCACATTCTGAGTTCCTGGGTGGACAGTACCTTTTGAGGGGCCATCATTCAACCCACTACACTGGGCAAGGCACTTCCTGTGAGCGGAGAGCTTGGCAGCAGGTGGCCTGGCAGGAGGGGGAAGCACATGGCCAGGGGACAGGACTGCTCAGGGCTCCAACATGCCATGTAAGCTGAGACCCCATGAATGAGGAAGAAGAGGGTAAGGAGGAGCAAGGCCAACCTGGGAGTGTCGGCCAGAGGCCTCATGTGATCCAAACAGGAAAGCAGGGTGGGGCACGTCCAGAGATGAGACAAGCCAGGGCGTCAGGGCTCTGCTGAGGCAGGCCCCAGCCCGGGGTGGAGGAGAACCTGGTTCAAAAGGTTTGAGTCAGGACAGACATGGCCTGGAAGTAGAGACCAGACCTCGGTGGTTTTGTTTGGTCTGGGGTCCCATTTTCCTCGGGGAGATTATGCTGAACATTAGTGTGGCCAGGTCTGATTACAGAAGAAACACAGCTCTCAGGGAAGGGTTCTTTGAGGGTAGATGGCCTCATGGGGAGGGCCCTCAGCAGAGGCGGAAGGAGCCCTGAGTCAGGTGCTCACAGGAGCCCTCCGGCTGCTGTGGGGGGAACAGACTTTAGGGGTAAGTGCTGGCGGGGGGGCAGGGGGCAGGACTAGGTGACTGTGCTGGTCCACACACTAGTCCAGGCAGGAGATGACACTGGTGTCCCAGACCAGGGTGGGGACTGTGGAGGGGGTGAGAAATAATTTGAGACACATTTTGAAAATATTTGCTAGTGGATCAGAAGTGGGGTGTCAAAGAAAGCAGAGTTTAGGCCAACTGCAAGGTTTGGCCCCTGAGCAACTGCAGCTGCTGTCCCCAGTCCCCCTGAGCTGAGGAAGACATTCCTGGCCTTCCTTGGCTTCTAGATGCATCACTTCCATCTCGGCCTCAGTCTTCACATGGCCATCTTCCCTCTGTGTGTCTCTTCTCTTTTATTAAGGACACCATTCATAAAGGATTAGGACCCTCCCTACTCCAGTATGACCTAATGTTAGCTTAACTAATAACATCTTCAAATGCCCTATTTCCAAACAAGGTCCATTCACAAGTACCAGGGGGTTAAGACTTCACCACATCTTTTGGGGGGACACAATTCAATCCTTGAGTTGGCATTTCAGAATGGGTATTTTTTTTTCCAAAGGGGCAAAGATGGGACTCTAATCTGAGCTCCTCACCAGCTGGGCCTCCAGACTCAGTTTTCAGGTATGCCTCTGAGCGACAAAATCGGGTCAGAGATGCCCAGCGTTGCTCTGTGCCCTGGAGGAGTCCTGGCCTGTTCTCTGAGGCACTTCCCTGTCAGTAAACAGGAGCAGGTGGATTCAGCCTCAGGTCTCTCAGCAAGGCCATGCTGTGCCTGCTGCCCTACACCCTCCCCTCTCCAGGTGTGCTGGGGGCAGCTCAGATGCCAGGCTCACACGCAGCCACAGAAGGCACTGGCCGGGCCCACGCAGCCAATCGCTCAGCACGAGTGGCAGAGGTCAGCAGAACAGGAAGGGAGGGACAATGGCCGTGCCTGTTGCCTGGCCTACCACAGCAGTCTCAGTGCTTGCCAGCTGGGTGGGGCCAGCCGGGCTGCCCTCAGCAGCTGAGCCTTTTACTTTGCCCCTCTGCAGGCCTGGGTGGGGCTGGAACGCAGAGTAGCTCACCCTGGAGGGGGCAAAGGCTCAGTCATTCAAGGAGGCCTGACCACGGTGGTAGCAGCTAGAGGCGGCCAGGAACTACAATTCCCAGAACGCACAGCAAACTCCTGGTCCAGCCCCGGTTGCCTGAGTGGCTGGCTTTGAACTAGAACAAGGAAACCTCACCTGGCCTGGGAATAGAGCGTCCAGCCTGCGAGGTGCTTTCGTGTCTTTGTTTCTTGGATCTGCTTCTGTCGGAGAAATTGCAGTTACGAACCAAACCTGGAGATAGTAAACTCTCGCCTGGTCCGTTCATCCACACAGGCCTGCCCTGTACCAGGCTCTGCCCTCCTGGAACTCACAGTCAGATAGAGAAGACACATCCACGAACTGTCCGCTCCCTGAGGGCAGAGGCTTGGGCTAGCTGTGAGCTAGCATATAGTAGATGCTCAATACATAGTTGCGGAGTGAACTAACAAGCACATAAGACACTTCACCCTTGTCTACCCATCCACTGCTCTTTTCGCACTGTTTTCCTAGCTCCTGGTGGTGCAGTCGCAAAGCTCTCGACTGCTAACCAAAAGGTCAGTAGTTGGAAACTGCCAGGGGCTCGGCGGGAGAAAAGACCTAGCGATCTGCTCCTGTAAAGATTACAACCTTGGAAACCCCCTATGGGGCAGTTCTACTCTGTCCTATAGGGTTGCTATGAGTCGGAATTGACTCGACGGCAACGGGGTTTTTTTGTTTTCTGTTTTTTTTTTTTTTATTAGATGCTTAAGGAGACCTGGTGGTATAGTGGTTAAGCACTTGGTCAGCAGTTCGAACCCACCAGACATGGGAGAAAGATGCGGCAGTAAGCTTTTGTGAAGATTACAGACTTGGAAACCCTATAGGACAGTTCTAAGTTCTACTCAGTCCTATAGGGTCACTATCAGTCGGAATCGACTGGACAGCAAGGGGTTGTACTAGATGCTCTCCTTAGGTGTGCTGTTATCTCCCCGTCTGACCTCCAGGCCTTTGCAGGGGCTGTTCCCTCCACCAGGAGCACATTCGGTGATGCGTCTGCAGAGGTAAAAGAAAGTCTGGCACGGGAGCAGTAGAGTGAATGAATGAATGAATAATTGCCCTTGTCCATTGTGCACCCCCAGGAAGCAGGGACACTCGCGACCCTTCCTATTCATCTCGGTCTCTGCACGCGGGCCTGAAATGAATGCATCTTTTTATCCGCTCCGAGGATGGCTAGGCTGGGGCAGGGGCAGGCCGGGAGGGGGAGCGGACTGGGGGCTGCTCTCGGCCCCCTCTCAGGCCTCCTAAAGAGTTCGCTTTTCAGGACGTTGGAAATTCGCATCCTCTCCGCGAGACTCACCCTTGGCCACCTGATTCTCACGGCCAGCGACCCCCCACCCCTTTCCGCCCCTTACCACTCAGGACACCCCAAACAGACACACAGCAAACAGCAAGTGGTCCAGGACCCAGGCTTCCCATTGGCCGCTCGTCTTTTTCCGCCCCAGCAATTGGCCGGGGACCAGCAGCGGCTCCCCCCTTCGTATCCCCACGGTGGTACAGCCCACCGCGGCCCAGGCGGACGGGACGGTCCACTGCTCCGCTGCGCGGGGGGGTCAGGAAGAACGGGGCGAGGCGGAGGGATCCCTCTGGAATGTTTCCGTCGGACCCACCCGACGCGCGGCGGTGCGGATTGGCCCCAAGCGCCGGGCTGCAGCCGTTGATTGGCCGGACGCACAGCGTGGGTCCCGCCCCCTAGCCGCGACTGCAGGAGAGGCCCGGGCCGGAGTTTGCGGAGGGCTGAGAGGGGCGCGCGCAAGGCGGCGGCGGCGCAGGTGAGTGTCCCCTGGGGCGGGGCGGCTGTTCGGGGACCCTGGTGGGCACACGCAGGTCACACGGAGTCGTGGACACAAGGTAATCCGGCCGACCGTGCGGTGAGGCGCGCGGGGTGGGGTCGGCCCCGTGGAGCTGGCTGGCGATCGAGGCCGGGTGCGGAGATGTCCGAGGCTTCTTCCCAGCGGGCACCTCTCTGCCCGCAGTGGGTAGAGGGCAAAGGCCTCTCTGCCTCCCGGCTGGGGTCTCCAACCGCACCTCTAGTCCCCCTGGGCAGCCCTCGTCCCGGTGGGGATGGGAGCGGGGTCGGTATTTCTGCCCTCTGCCCTGGCACCTCCCTGGAGCTGGCCACGTCTCAACCCTCCAGGGGCTTGGGCGGGGGTGGTGGTGGGGAGCCAGGGAGAACCGAGGTCCCGATACTAATCATGAAGAAATCACACTAGCTAGCATTTATTGCTTCCGCGTCAGGCATTTACCATGGTATCCTAAGAGTCCAAACACCTCGTGGGAAGTGCTGTTCCTTCTTTTGGAGGTGAGGCAGCAGCGCCAGAGAGGTGGAGGGACTCGTCCAAGATCACCACAGCTGGTCTTTGGCAGAGCTGGGACTCGAACTCATGCCTCTCAGAATCCAGAACTGGAGTTTCAACCACGAGACCAGATGCCCTGTGGCTCATAACTTAGGCATTCAGTGCCCAGCTCCTCATTCAGCCAACCTCCCCCCCCCCCCCCCGCTCCCATACACCTCACTTAGGCTGCACCTGCTGGGCTTTTCATCCCCCACCCAGAGGTCGCCAGACACCAGCCACTCAAGCAGGAAGCTGCCCCCATGTCACTTCTCCCCTGAGCTGGAAAGGCAAGATCCGAATACCTGGGTCTTGAGAAGAGGTGACATCAGGGGGATGGGGGGCAGATGGGCAGGGGGCCAGGACGCTGGGGTCTTGTGCCCACTGGGCTCCCTGGGCAGCTTGGGCTGAGACTAGGGCAGTAGGCATTCTGCCAAGAAATACCCAGGAGCCGGTTTTTCAAGACTGAATCAGAGGCCTCCCACCCTCCTTCTTGCCAAAGCAGTAACACTGCTGGAAGGGGGAGCCTGGGCGTGGTGTCCCCTCCAGCCTTTGTGAGCTCCCAGGACCCCCCTTCCCCACTTGCTGCTTCCCCCGCTGTGCTTCTGTGTGGTCTGGGGTTGCTACTATTCAGGCCTTCCCAGGGACGAGAGGGTGGGGATGCTGGAATTCCAGCCACCGCACTCTCATGGCTAAAGCGCCTCTTCTCTTCTCTGTATTCAGGTTTGAGGGAAGACTCTGGGAAGGCAGGGAAGTGGCAGCAGTTAGCAACTCACAGTAGTCATGATGGGGCACTCTTCTGAGGATAGGGGGGCTCAGAGAGCAGTTGGAATAAGGACACGAGACATTCATTCATTCATTTCACAAATATTTATTGAGCATCTACTGTGTGCCAGGTCCTGTTCTTGGCAGAGGATACAACTCTGTGAGTGGACAAGACAGGCAAAAATCCCTGCTCTTGGGGAGCTGGCATTCTACTAGGGGAAATGGCAACAAACAAGTTAACAAGTATATAAAGAAGATACCTTCAGATTTTGATCAGTGCTGTGAATAAAATATAAGGGGGTGACATGATAGAGAGTAACTGGGGGTGGGGGGGACTCTCAGAGGAGGTGACTCTGGAGCAGAGGCCTGAATGACACAAAGGAGCCAGCCCTGCAAAGATCAGGCCAAGGGCACAGCCAGGACCTTTGTGAGCCTGGAACAGTGTGGTTGGGGAGGAGACGGGGCTGGAGCATCAATTCTGCAGGGATCTGCGGATGACAGTAAGGAGTTTGGAGTTTCTCCTCTGGGAGGTGCGGAACCGTTGTAAGGTTTGAGGCGGGGGAGTGACATGATCTGGTTTATGTTTTAAAATAGAGACATAAAGTTAAATAACAGCCCAAGGCTAGAAGATAAAGAGTTTTGCCAGGGCAGCATGTAATTAAGTTCATGTGCCTTAGCCAGCAGGACCACAGAAGCTGGACCACAGAGGCAGTTCCATCAGGCTAGGGTAAACAGGGGAGGCTGCCTGGAGGTGGTGGCCTGGAGTTGGCCTTGGCAGACAGAGGACTGGGATGTTCCTGTGCAGGATGGGTGAGGGGGCACAATAATAATAAAAACTCCCTCAAATGGAGTGTCGGAGTCCCTGGGTGGTACAAACAGTTAATGCACTCAACTGCTGACCAAAAGATTGGAGGTTTGAGTCCACCCAGAAACACGTCAAAAGAAAGGCCTAGCAATTTACTTCTGAAAAATCAGCCACTGAAAACCCTATGGAGCACAGTTCTACTCTGACACATGTGGGGTCACCATGAGTTGGAATCAATTGGATGGCAACTGGTTTTAAAATGGAGTATCAGGCAAAGTGCTAAGTGGGCTTCATGTATAATCTGGTTGGATTCCCATAAGCACCCTGAGAGATAGGTATTCTGCCCATTTTTCAGATGAGGAAACAGACCCTGTGAAGTGAAGTGACTTGCCCACGGCCACGCAGCTGTTAAGTGGCAGAGTGAAATTCAAACCCAGGCCACGTTGCCTTTCTGGCCTGTAAGGCAAATTCAGTAAACACCCACCTTCCTCACCACCATGATTCCCACCTCACAAATGAGGACACAGAAGCCAGCCTGGACCAGGGCAGTGGGGTGGGAGCAGAGAAAGTAAAGAAGTTGGGAAGTGGTGATTGGGATATGGGAGTTCAGGGAAAAGGAGGAAGTTGGAATCTTGGCCACTGACTGGAAGATGATTTAGATGAAAGTAGTAATAATCATCACCGATATTTATGAAGCCTTTACTGTGTGCCAGGAGTTGTCACAGGCACACATGATTTCCTCAGAGGTTACGACACTTGCTGAAGGTCACACAGCTAGTAAGAGGTGAAGTCGGATTCCAGACCCATGGTCGTAGCATCCTGCCTTCCAGTGGATAGAGTGTGGGGGAGAGGGGATGATATGTTTTATTTTGTCTTTTTTTTTTTTTTTTTTTAAGCATCATTGAGTGTGATTAAATAGCCTGAAGGAGCAGTGGGTGGTTTTTTTTTTTCGTTTTCATTTATTATTTATTTTTGTTAAATATTCATTGAGGGCCTTCTCAGCCTAGGCCCGGTGATGCGTGCTATGGATAGAGAGATGAAGGAACTGATAAAAGACTAGTATCCATAATAGTATCCAGAATATACAAAGAGTTCCCACAAATTAATAAGAAGAAAACAGACTATGCCATTTAAAAATAAATGGGCAAACAACTAAAACAGGCAATTCACAAAAGGACAAATCCAAACAGCTAATGTATAAAAATGTGTTTGGCACCATTAATTATCAGGGAAGTGAAAAACAAAACACAGTGAAAGGTGAAGGAAACCCTTTCTCTGCCTTTGAGGGTTAGTTACTGGGTAGATGAAGCATCTACTATGTGCCCATTGCTATGCTGGGAATTAGGGGTGGGGGAAAAATCTCAGAAGTGGGCTTGTGCTTTTCCAGGGAAAACAAGACCCTCTTGAGGGTAGGGACCACACCTATGCCTGTTTGTCCCCTTAGAGTCTGGCACAGGGACTAGTGAGTATTAGGATCATTCATTCATTCAAAAGATATTTATTGCACACCTACTATGAGTCCAGGCAGTATTCTATGCAATAAGGATATAGAGGTGACTGACAAGCAATAAGGCAGTCTTGTGGATATCAGAGGGAACAGAGTGCAAAAGCCCTTAGGCCATCTTGGATTCAGTTGAGCCCGGTTGGCTGTACCAATCTTCATGCAGGAACAGCCAGGAGGCCCTTTTGGCCGGAGCAGAGTGAGCGAGGAGAGTGAAAGGAGATAAAGGCAGGGAGGTGACGGGGCAGAGCATGCAAGGCCTTGTGGACCACTGGAAGGATGTTAGCTTTTGCTCTAAGTGAGGTGGGAACCATGGAGGGTTCTGGGCATGCTCTGATGGATGTTTTACAGGATCACTCTGGCTGCTGCGTTGACAAGAGACCGTGGGGGGCAAGGTGGAAGCCGAGGGACCAGGAGGAGGTGACTGTACTAGTCTAGGTGAGCGATGGTGGGTGGTATTGCAGGAAGTGTTGGAGGACAGATGAACAAATTAACAGATGGACGGATGAACGGGTGAATGCATGACTGAATCCAGGACAGCCCATGGAAGAGGTGTTCTGAAGGGAGGGTGCAGGAAGTCTCCTTTGCAGAGAAGGGTGTAATTTCATAGAATTTGATTCTTGCCATGGCCCAGCAAGGTGGGTGCACTGTCCCATTTGCAGACAGGCAACTAAGGCCCAGGGAGATCAGGTCGCTCAGGGGACAGCTTTGTGGTTGTGAACTGGGACTTGGGGATTGGACAGACCTGGTGGTGTGACCGGGCTCTGTGTCTTGGACACATAACTTCAAAATGAAATACGCACTCTTTACCCTGCTCTACAAGGCCTTGCATGACCTGACGCCGACACCTCTCTTACTGCCTCCCTCTTCCCCTCTTCTCCCTCCGCTCCAGCTGCGCTGGTCTCCTCACCGATCTGTGAGCCAGGGGGCGCCTGTGAGCACCTGAATCAGAGATTTCCCTCCTCTGCTCACAGCCCTCCAGGGCTCCCGCCTCACTCAGAGCAAAAGCCAAAGTCCTCTGGCAGCCCGTCAGGCCCCATCACCTCCCTGTCCTTGCCTCTTCTCTTTTGCTCTCTCACTCTGCTCAAACTACACAGGCCTCCTCGCTGTTTCTCAAACATGCTAAGCATGTACCCACCCCAGGGCCTTTGCATGGCTTTTCCCTCTGCCTGAAACACTCTTGTCTCAGGTCCTTGCATGGAGGCTTCTTCCTTTCATTTAGGCCTCAGCTCCAACTTCACCTGCTCAGATCTTCAAGGAGGCCCTCCCTGACCATGTCTTAACAAACAAACTGTTAGAAATTATACTAGATATTTACACATTTGCTTGTTCAGTGTGTGTCTCCTCATCTGTACTTTACACTTCCGTAGAGCGTGGACAGAGCCCAACTAGCCTGTATAGCACCTATGAGTGAGTTAGGAAGAAGCAACCTTTCTTCCGGCAGACATCCCCAACCAGGGAACGTGGCCTGGCAGGCGGAAGTTGTCCTGACCGCCACCTAGGTCTGCTACTTTTGCACCATGAACAACCTCTGTAACTCACATGGTGGCCCTAGGCAGGGGCCTTGCTTGTCTTATTGAAGGCAGCATCCCCAGCATCTAAAACGGTGCTTGGAATATAGTAAGCTCCTGATAAAATGTTTGTTTAAAGGGGAGGGGGAGGGCGGAAGAAAAAGAGAGAGAAAGAAAAAAAAAAGGAAAGTGTGTCAGTCGGGACAGGTTTTGCTGCAGTAACAAACAACCCAAAATCTTAGTGGCTGAACTCAACAGAAGTTAATTTCTTGTTCCTGCTACATGTTCATTGCAGCTCGGCAGGAGGCTCCATCCATTGGAGTCACTCAGGGACTCAGCCCGGTGGAGCAGCCACCATATCAATTGTGGCTGGTCACCCTGCAGAGAGAAATAGAGCTCTGGAGGTCCTCACAGCAGCACTGAAATGCTTTAGCTCACGAGTGTCACCGTGTCCCTTCTTCTCACTCACTTGCCAGAACTAGTCACATGCCCACCCCAGTCACAAGGGGGTCAGCAAGTGCCATCCGCCCATGTGCTTAGAAAGGGGAGGGGCAGAAATATTAAGTGCACACAGCATGTGTGATGGCAGCAAACAGAAACACAGAAATTTAACCTCTCTGAGCTTCTGTTTCCTCATCTGTTAAATGGGCATAACCATAGCATAATTCTGCATGACTGTGGTGTGTAAGGGTTAAATAAGGTAAAGGAGCAGTTAGCATGGCGTTGTAATAAATACTAGTTGTTCTTATTATGTCTGTACGAAGATTTGAATGGAGGACGGTCTCTAAACACTTCATTGGGCCTGTCGGGTACTGGGAGTGGAGGGAGGGGCTGTCTGAGGCCACCACCAGGCCCTGAGCCCACTTTTCTGCCCTACAGATCCCCTGGGCACGCCCCCTCTTCTCGCTGCTCATGCCGCTGGGACTGGGGCGTCGGAAAAAGGCGCCACCTCTGGTGGAAAATGAGGAGGCCGAGCCAGGCCGTGGTGGGCTGGGCGTGGGGGAGCCAGGGCCCCTGGGCGGGGCTGGGGCAGGGGGGCCTCAGATGGGCCTACCCCCCCCTCCCCCGGCCCTGCGGCCCCGCCTTGTGTTCCACACTCAGCTGGCCCATGGCAGTCCCACTGGCCGCATCGAGGGCTTCACCAACGTCAAGGAGCTGTACGGCAAGATCGCTGAGGCCTTCCGACTGCCAGCTGCTGAGGTACCCACTGGGGTGCTGGGCACCAGGGCCCTGGGACCCCGGGCAAGACCACAGGGCCCCTGATGGTGGGCTAGAGGCCTGGGCCTGCATCCTGTTCATGAGCCAGGGCTTAAAGGCTGAGTTCTGAACTTCAGATACTGAAGTTATAGATGCTTAGGCCTGAACCCCAGTGGATTATGGGGAACTGGAGGTCAGGGCTAGATGCTGAGTTCTCATCAGGCCCTGGGAGGCCTGGATCCCAATGGATTATGGGGAACTGGAGGTCAGGGCTAGATGCTGAGTTCTCATCAGGCCCTGGGAGGCCTGGATCCCAATGGATTATGGGGAACTGGAGGTCAGGGCTGGATGCTGAGTTCCCATCAGGCCCTGGGAGGCCTGGATCCCAATGGATTATGGGGGAACTCAAGGTCAGGGCTGGATGCTGAGTTCCCATCATTCATTAGGAGGCCTGAACCCCAGTGGATTGTGAGGGCTGAAGGGAGGGAGACAAGGAGAAAAGTGGGATTGAGCAGAAGTAGACATAGGAGTCTCAGGAGGTGGGGTGGGAATCCGTTCCTCTGCCTTCATTCCCTAAGCATTTACTGAGCTCCCACTGTGGGTCAGGCTCTGTTCTATGCCCTAGAAAAAGTAGAGGACAAAAATCCCGGTCCCAGCAGAACTGACATCCTAGTGGGGCGCTGCCCTGGCTCAGGATGGTCAGTCACTGGGACAGAGACCCCCAGGCCTTCCCCTACTCCCCTCCCTACCCCCTCAGGAAAGGGAGGTGAGGGTTGAGTGTGTGCCGCCCTTGCAGGTGATGTTCTGTACCCTCAACACCCACAAAGTGGACATGGACAAGCTCCTGGGGGGGCAGATTGGGCTGGAGGACTTCATCTTTGCGCACGTCAAGGGGCAGCGCAAGGAGGTGGAGGTGTTCAAGTCGGCGGAGGCGCTGGGGCTCACCATCACGGACAACGGGGCCGGCTACGCCTTCATCAAGGTGCCTGGGACGGGTGCCCCCACCCCAACCCAGTCCTAAGGTGAGGACGGGCCTTGAGACCCTGGGTGGAGCCCGGGGGGCTGACCGCTCTCCTCCCCCCCCAGCGCATCAAGGAGGGCAGCGTGATCGACCACATCCAGCTCATCAGCGTCGGTGACATGATCGAGGCCATCAACGGGCAGAGCCTGCTGGGCTGCCGGCACTACGAAGTGGCCCGGCTGCTCAAGGAGCTGCCCCAAGGCCGCACCTTCACGCTGAAGCTCACCGAGCCCCGCAAGGCCTTCGGTGAGGAGATCGCTTGCTCACACGGGTCCAGGCTGCAGTGCTGGGAGCTGCCAGTAGGTGGCACCCAAAGCCAGTGGGCCGCAGAGGAAGTGGGAGCAACCGCACCCTGAGACTGGTGGTGGCTTTCTGCCTAGCCTGGGGGGAGGGTGGGGGCGAGGAGGAAGCTGCCCCCACACCCAGCTTCCAGGAGCCATTAGCCCAGCCAAGCACCCCCAGCCCTGGCCAGCCCCCCAGCCCAGAGGAGCCAGGCTTGACTGCATCATGCCAACTCCCCCACTTCAGTGACTGGCTTCACTAACTCTCAGGAATGGCCCCGAGGCCCCTGGGGTGGGGGTGGGGGACGCTAAAGCCTTTCCCCAGCAGGTAGGGCTGGTTGTGGCCCAGCAGCTGTAGACCCCTTGGCCATGGAGGGAGCAGCTGGGGACACAGGCCCCAGCCCTTTCCTGTCTCTGGCCCTGGGAGCAGAAGGGGCTCCTTCCAGTCTCCCCTCCAGCTCTTTGTCTCCAGCCTCTGGCTACCCATTCCATGCCCATGCCAAGCATGAGTCAGGAGTCCTGCCTTCCTGGGGTCACCTCAGCCCCCACCCCTGGGAGCCTATGGGAGCTTACAAAAGCTTGGAGAAGGGGGAGGATGGGTTCCTGCCTGTAGCATGCTGGCAGGGGGCTTCCCCAGCCCTCACCCCCTCCCTGCCTCCCACAGACATGATCGGCCAGCGTTCAGGGAGTGGCCGCCCTGGCTCCGGTCCCCAGCTAGGCACCGGCCGAGGGACCCTGCGGCTCCGATCCCGGGGTCCTGCTACAGTGGAGGATCTTGTGAGTATTCTGGCCACACACCCCTACCTCCTTGCCCCTGTGCACATTCAAATCTCACTTCTGCCACCTTCCTGCTCTGAGACCTTGAGCAAGTGAGTCTCTGTTTCCATATCTGTAAAATGGGGATGATAGTAACAATGCCTTCCTCTCATGGTTGTTGTGAGGATTAAATACGGGTTAGTATAATTAAAGTAGTTAAAAGAGGGCCTGATATTTGGTGAGTACGGTTACTATTATGTTCATGTTATTTTTATGTCACTGTTCCCCCAGCCTTCGGCCTTTGAGGAGAAGGCGATTGAGAAGGTAGATGACCTGCTGGAGAGTTACATGGGCATCAGGGACACAGAGCTGGGTGAGTGGTATGCCTGGGGCTGGGGGGGGAGTCTGGGGGAAGCAGCTTCTAGGTCTATGGGGCTGGATCTCTGCCCCTTATGCCATCTGTGTCTCCATTCTGCCCCTCCCCACTGCAGCGGCCACCATGGTGGAGTTGGGGAAGGACAAAAAGAACCCAGACGAGCTGGCAGAGGCCCTGGATGAGCAGCTTGGTGACTTTGCCTTCCCCGACGAGTTCGTCTTTGATGTTTGGGGTGCCATCGGGGATGCCAAGGTCGGCCGCTATTAGGCCACCCGCTGGACCTTGCAATGACCTGGGCTTGGCCTGGTGGGGACCTCTAGAGGGGCCACCATGCCCTGGACCCCAGCCCGAGGGCGGTGTGGAGCAGAGGTGGGGCTGGGCCCCTGCCACACTCCAATCGGTACCACCCCCTCCTCGTTCCCCAGCCTGGCTGGGGTTCCCAGGCCCCCTGCCCTGCTCCCCACCTACCTCAGCTGGGTTAGGCGCTGCAGGGAGGGACAGGCCAAATTGGGCGGCCATTCCCGCCCCCAACACTTTCCACATCAGCTGCCAAACTGGTCCCTCTGTCTCCCTGGGGCCTCGGGTTCTTCTTGGGGGTCACGACCTTCCTAGTTTCCTGACGCAGGGAATGGAGAAGGGGGGCATCCCCCTTCAGCAAATGCAATAATACTCTCCCTCCTGCTGCCCCCCAGAGGAGCCCCTTGCCCTGAAGTCTGTTACCTCCGAATTTCAATGAGTCTGCTGTGAACCCCAACCTCCTCCACCTCTCCCCGACCCAGCCGGGACCTGTCGGTATAGGGGACCAGGTGGTGGGCTTTTGTATCTAAATTTGCTGTCTGAACATAAAGAATCTATCTGCTGTTGGACCTGTGTGCTGTGGGTGGAAGAGGGGGTGCGCTGAGGCTGGGAAAGAATGTAGCAGCTGAAATCCATCCTCCTTGGACTCCAAACTGAATTAGGAGCTGCCGGCCCGCCCCCTCCCACCGTTCTGCCTGATGAGGCTCCTGGCTGCAAGCCATGTGCTTCCAGGCAAGGCCTACGGAGGGTTCAAATCCTGCCCCTTCCGAGTGAGCCTCCAGAAGGAGTCCTCCCGTGCCCCAGCCCAATGTCACATGGGCATAAGGCTGTTGTCTATGGTGGGGAGAAGGGGACCCCTAACCCTGGGGAGCACCAGGACAAGAGGGCATCCAGGCCCAGCTTGGAAAAGGGACGACCAGACAGCCAGCCCTAAGACAGAGCCTCAGGCCTGCCCTGGCAAGTGCTGATGGGAAGGAGCCGCCCCCACTCCACCCAGGACAGAAAGCGTTTCTGATGCTGCCACCCCCAGGGCAGAGGGGGCTCCTGATGCTGCCTCCCCAGCCTGCCCAGGGCAAAGGGAGGCTCCTGATGCTGCCCCCCAACCTCACCCAGGGCAAAGGGGGTTCCTGATGCTGCCCCCCCATCCCACCCCAGTGGATTCCTGGATGTGCAGGGTCTCTGGTGTCCATGGCAGGAGATGCTTTGCCAGGGACATAAACCCAGCTTGCTTGTTTTGACAACCCACTTGATCTTCAACAGTTGTGGGGGACAGGGAAGGGGGTGGGACCCTGGCCAGACCTGGAGGGGATGGGCCAGAACTGAAGCAAGGGGAGCCAGGCCAGAGGTTCCCACAGGAATGTTTGGGGGCAAGCCGAGAGGCTGTGGAGAAGTCTCAGCCCGCCTGCTCTCCCCACTACCAGCAGGGCGATGGGCGGCTGTGAAGGGGCCCTGGGTGGGTGGGTGGGGGAGCTGGGCTGGGTGTGCATGCTGGCTTGTGAGGTGAGGAGGCTCCACTGGGAGAACTGTGCTTACGGGGTGTGGGGCGGGGGGGGCAGTTGTTTGGGTTACTCTGGGCTCCCCGGCACGTGTCTGCACCAGTAGACCTTGTAAAGTTGTGAAGAGGTGTGGCTGTTTGTCTATCAGAGTGTCGATGGTTGGCGCTGGTGTTGAGGACTGTGACTTGTGTCTGTGTTTCAGGTAAAGGGTGTGACAACTGTGTTTGTGTTCTGGGGTGTCCAGTGGTGTAACTGGCAGTATCTGGTGGCATGGAGTGGGGGTGCGTGTGTGTCTCGGGGTATTCAGGGTGTTGAAGTATGGTTGCTGTTTCTGGGAGGGGGTGGTCAGCTAGGTCTTGGGTTCAGGGGTGTGCGCATTATGTCTCAGAGTTGCTTTTTCTGGGAAGGAGTTGACTGGCTAGGTCTTGGGGTATTCAGAGGTGAGGCACTCATCCTGTGTTGGGTGTGGAGTGTACCTTTGGGGCCTGTCTTGGATTAAAGGGTGTGTCTGGATGACATAGAGGGTGGCAGGGGGCTGTCTAAGAGATAAGGGATACAACCGTGTGTCTCGGTACTAGGTGAGACTTTCCCAGCACTAAGGGGTGGTGGTTGCCTCCGCAGGGGGCTGCATTTCGGGGTGGTGAGGGAAGTGGCTGCCCTGGTGTCTGTAGCTGGACACTGGCCTCAGCTGTATGCTGGGGGTAAGACGGTCTCATTGAGTTTGGGGCATGACGCCAGACCTGAGGCACTGAGGAGAATGGTGCTGACAGGTGACTGCAGCTGGGTCTCAGGGTATAAGACTGATGTGAACCCCAGGGGCGTGACCCTACTTCTAGAGCTAGGTGGTGAGGGGGTGTCTCCAGGGTTAAGGGTGTGACTGTTTTCTTGGCTTGAGACCATGTGTCCCAGGTGTTGGTCAGCACATCTTAAAGGGGAACCTAGGAACTAGGGGAGCGATAGAGGGGGAAGAGAGCCCTGCGGAAGCCAGGCCTCCTGGCTCCCGTCCCCCTTCGGTCTCCTTTCTCCTCCCCCTCCAGGGTATGACTGACTCGCTGGGTCCTGGCCTGGGCTTAAGCCCCTGTGTAAATAGTGGGTGGGTCCCTTGGCCAGGCTGGGTCTGACCCAAGGCAATGGGTCTCACCCAAGGCAATGGGTCTCACCCAAGGCACTGCTCTCTAGCACCCACCCCGACATCCACAAAGGTTCCATGGGGCGGGGGGGTGCCACTGCCCACAGGCAGGGTTGACCCCCCAACCCCACAGCCCCTGTAAGGGCTGCGGCGCCCCCTGAAGCCGCCCTGGACCGCCCCGGGCAACGCTCACATTTTCCAGTGTTTAGATTTTATCCGCTTTATTAATGAGGCAACTGAGAAGCCCGCCTGCAGGAGGAGGGGGCTGCTGCCTCCCCGCTGGGGGGAGGGGGTCCCGGGGACCAGGCCAAGTCGAGGGGGGAGCTGGGGCCCAGATGGGCCTGTGCCCATTGCCAGGACAACAGAGAGGGGGTCTCTGCCACCCCCGGCCCCCAACAGGAGCGAGGGAGCTGAGGGCGGGAGCAGCCCCTGGAGGGCGGGGGCGGCAGGAGGAGGCAGGGAGCCGAGGAGCCGCCCCGGAGGGAGGGAAAGAAGGAGTAAGAGGGAGGGAACAGCCTGTTGAGAGCCAGGGCACAGCGGGCGTGCAGCGAGCAGGCAGCAGGAGCCAAGTGGCGGGCGATGGGGACCCAGGGTCCCAGGCAGCGCTGGGTAAGAAGCTGGGGCGCAGGACCTCGGGGCGGGGGAGGAGGGCAGGAAAGGATGGGAGCAGCACTACCTCCGCCTGTCTGTCCTGGGTTCCTCGGCTCTCAGCCCCATCTGTCCGTCCTTCCTGTCCATCTGACTCACCACCAGGATAGGGAGGAATGGACTGTCCTGGGTCAGCTTTGAGGCCTCCAGAGCCCAGGCATGGAGAGGACAGGAATGGAACTGTGGGCATCCAGGGTGACGGCATGGTGGTCAGGGGCAGGGTCTGTGTAAGAGATAGCCATGGAGCACCGAGATGGAGTCATATGGACAGAGACAGGGTCGTGGGGACAGAGAACGGTGGGGGAAAGAGGGCCATGGGGACAGAGATGTGGCTGGGGGACAGTGGGCCATAGGGACAGAGATGTGGCCAAAGGGGATAGCGATATGGCCATGGGAGACAGAAATGGGGCCATGGAGTTAGACATGGGGCTGTGAGGACAGAGATTTAGTCATGAGGACAGAGATTTGGCTGAGGACAGAGATGGGGCTGTGGGGACAGAGATGGGGCTGTGGGAACAGAGACATCATCATAGGGACAGATGTGGCTGAGGGAACAGAGATGGGGCCATGGGGACAGAGATGTAGCTGAGGGGACAGACACAGGGCTGTGGGGACAGAGATAGGGCCATGAGGACAGACGTGATCATGGGGACAGAGACGTGATTGTGGGGAGACTGGGGGGAGATGTGCCCATGGTGGCAGAGACCAGCACTGGGCTTCAAGGATAGGACTGGAGTGAAGATGACGTGGTGAAGGTAAGAAATGGGGCAGTGGGGTTGGGTGGGTCCCTGAAACGGGAAACAGGTCCGTTGTGTCAGATGGGGCCAGGAGACAGGGATGTGTCAGTGGTAGTGATGGGGAGGTGGGGGGCAGAGATGGGAGCAGAGACACGGAGGTATGGGCCCCTGGAATTCAGGGAAGGAGCTGAGATGGACAGAGCAGGCGGGCAGTGGAGGGCTGAGCTGGGGTGGTGAGAGGCAGAGGAGGAGGAGGGGGTCAGGAACTGGGCAGCAAGGATCATTTGGAGTTGCCATGGGCAGAAGGGCCGCGCAGGAACACCATGAGGTCAAATGGGCCCTGAACCTGACAGGCACTGATGGGGCAGCAGGCTGGTGCCAACCCGAGTGGCGGCGTTGTGCCCCTTGCCCGCCTCACCTTGACCTCTTCCTCTCCCCAGCCCTCCGGCACCTGACATGGGCCCCTGCGGGCCCTTCAACCTGAGCCTGGTCAGCGAAGCGACCACGTGCGCGGCGCCGGGGGCTCCCAACGCGTCGGCCGCGCAGCCGTCGGGGCGTCCGGGCGGGTCACCGGCGTTGCCCATCTTCTCCATGACACTGGGCGCCGTGTCCAACATGCTGGCGCTGGCGCTACTGGCGCAGGCCGCGGGTCGTCTGCGGCGCCGCCGCTCAGCCGCCATCTTCCTGCTGTTCGTCGCCAGTCTGCTGGCCACCGACCTGGCGGGCCACGTGATCCCGGGCGCGCTGGTGCTGCGCCTGTACACTGCCGGCCGCGCGCCGGCCGGCGGCGCCTGCCACTTTCTGGGCGGCAGTATGGTCTTCTTCGGCCTGTGCCCGCTGCTGCTGGGCTGCGGGATGGCTGTGGAGCGTTGCGTGGGCGTCACACGGCCGCTGCTGCACGCTGCGCGCGTCTCGACGGCCCGCGCGCGCCTGGCGCTCGCCGCGTTGGCCGCTGTGGCCCTGGCCGTGGCGCTGCTGCCGCTAGCGCGCGTGGGTCGCTACGAGCTGCAGTACCCGGGCACCTGGTGCTTCATTGGCCTGGGCCCGGCGGGCGACTGGCGCCAGGCGCTGCTCGCCGGCTTATTCGCGGGCCTCGGCCTGGTCGCGCTGCTTGTGGCGCTCGTGTGCAACACGCTCAGCGGCTTGACCCTGCTGCGCGCCCGCTGGCGCCGCCGCTCTCGACGACGCTCTCCGGCTGCAAGCCCAGATGGCCGCCGCGGCCGCCGCCGCTGCGGGGCGCGCTCGGCCTCCGCGTCGTCCGCCTCGTCCCTCTCCTCTGCCTCCGCCGCCCCCAGCGGCTCCCCGGGTGGCGGCTCGACGCGCAGAGCCCGAGCCCACGACGTGGAGATGGTGGGCCAGCTCGTGGGCATCATGATGGTGTCGTGCATCTGTTGGAGCCCGCTGCTGGTGAGGGGCGCAGCGCCCCTCGAGCCACGCTCCTCCCTGCTCCCAACCTGACCTGCCCCTTCACAGCCTCCGACCACCTCCTTCCTGGGATGCCTGGGGCCTCTCCCTCACCCACCGCTGCACTGCCAGAATCCGCGCTTCCTCACAACCTCACCGTTCTCGTTCCCTAGGGTCCTAGAAGCCCCCCCGCCTCTCCCTCTGGCCACTCCCCTCTACGCCTGGCTCTGCCCTCCCGGACGAGCCCTGCCCTTTTTCCTTTCCATACAGGCTTTCCTCACTTTCCTCCTTTCCCCAGATAACTGCCGGGACTCACCCCCAGCCCCACCCTTCTAGGCCCCGCTCGTTATCTTCTACCTTCTGTCCTGTCCTTTGGGATAGCTGTGACTTCTCTCTTACCCGACATCCCGTCCCTGAAGGCCTTTGTTTCTACCAAGCCCTCTGAAGTCCCGCTTCTTCGCCTGCCTTCCATAGCTCCTCTCACGTACACCCCCATTTACCCTCACCAAGTCGTCCACACCTCCTCACAGCCCTTTCACTGTCCAACCTGCCAGCCACGCCCCTCCCCTCCCAGCCTTGCTCCGCGTTCACACCCGCTTCTGCCAACAGCCCGCATCCTTTTTCACACCTCCTCCCCTCCTAGCCCGCCCCACGGCCGCTGATGCCGGCTTCTCCGCAGGTGTTGGTGGTGCTGGCCGTCGGGGGCTGGGGCCCCAGCTCCTTGCAGCGGCAGCTGTTTCTGGCCGTGCGCCTGGCCTCCTGGAACCAGATCCTGGACCCCTGGGTGTACATCCTGCTGCGCCAGGCCGTGCTGCGCCAGCTGCTTCGCCTCCTGCCCCCGAGGGCCAGTACCAAGGGCGGCCATGTGGGGCTGGGCCTGACGCGGAGTACCTGGGAGATCAGCTCGTTGCGTAGCTCCCGGCACAGTGGCATCGGCCACTTCTAGACGCGCCCAGAGGCGTTTCAGCTGAGCCAGACCATCCCGAGCCGGGCAAGCGGCGCGGAGCCTTCGGGGAATAAAGCCACTTTGCCGACGAGCCCAGCGCGGTGTGTCCGGTCGGTGCTGCAACGCCGATTGCTGCCTCGCCGGGGCGGCAGAGGCGCCTGTTCGTCGCTGAGGCAGGTGCGCTTCCGGCACTGGCCACGCGGGAGCGCATACACCGACGCTCCGTCTTCAGGCGGCAAGTGCCCAGCCGACGGAGCCGGAGCAGCAGGAGCATTCGCAGAACGCCGCCGCCGTTGCCGCTGCCCGGGAGCAGAGGCTCAGTTGGACGCAGAGCAAAGTGGCTAGGGGCGCTTCTTGCCCCTCCTACTGCCAGGACGGACTCTCTCAACCATTCTGCCCATCATGGCCCTGAGCTACCCCAACACAGCCCCAAAACTTTACCCCAAAACCATGCTCCATCACAGCCTCGAAACCCAGACGTCCCCCAACACAGCCCCAAGCCCCTCTCATCGCCACCTGCGCATGTGCCCTACTACAGCCACCTTCCCCCCAACAGTCCTATGTCCTCACCCTTCCTTGATCCCTTAGCCCAGAGCACCTCCCCACCACTCCCTGCCACCCCACCTTCCAATTCTCTCCACTTCCATGCATTCCCCCCACCCAGTACTGCGCACAAGAGACGAGGATGCATAGATGGGGTAAATCCCAAAGGCGTTTTTAAAAACTATTAAGAGCTCGGTGGGGTAGGGGTGGGGAGGGGCTAGCAGTCCCCTGCCACGAAGTCGAAGTCCTGGAAGGCCGCCTGCTCGGTGGCCGTCAGGGGCCGTGCGTCGCGGGGCGGGCTCAGCGTGGGGGCCTCCCCCGTGAACTCCTCGTCGAAGTTGCTGACATCGGTGCGGTCCGATAGCGTGGGTACGAAGGGTGGTGGCAAGCGCCGGGTCAGCAGGGCGTCCCAGCCCAGTGTCTGCAGGGTAGGGGTGGGGTTCAGCATGGGAGGCTGGGGGCTAGACGCCAGGAGAGGCTAGCCCCTTGGCCCTGTCCAGCCCTGGGTCTGTGGGGACCAGCAGGAGTCACTAGAGGAAAAAAGGAATGCGGGGAACTGGGGGCTCAGGGAGAGTCACAGTGCTGGGGGGGACCCTGGTGGCCAGTGGGGGAAGCCTGAGCTCACACACAGTGCGGCCTGGCCATCCTGGGGTGGGGTGGGTGAAGGAGGGTCAGTAGGGGTGAGGGATGGCCAAGGAGGTGGGGGGTATCAATGCGAGGGGACAATGTTTGAGGGGAATGGCCAGGGGGGATGGCCAGGCCCTTGTGGTTGGGACAGCCAGGCCCTTCAGGAAGGATGACCAGGTCCTTGGGTGGGGATGACCAGGCTCTTGGAGGCATGGCTGGAGCCTTGTAAGGGGTGACCAGACCCTTGGGAAGGATGACTAGGTTCTTGTGGGGGATGGCTGCACCCTTGCAGGGGGATAACCAAGCCCTTGAGGTGGGTGGCTGTGCCCTAGTGGGTGATCTCACCCTGAAGAAGGGTTGTTTTTTCACATCCTCTGCATCCCTGTCACTGGACCCCAACCTCCGCTCTGGATTCCGCCGCAGCAGCTGGGGGGAGGGAGCACTCTGTCAGGGTCTGTCCCCTCCTGGGCACCGAGGTTCCCTCCCCAGGCCCATGGGGGTTCTCCCCATGTTGGGGAGATCCTCACCCTTCGCATGATGCCGATGGCTTCAGCAGACAGGAAGCGGGGGTAGCGAACCTCATCATTGACGATGCTGTCGAATACCTCCTCCTCATCATCCCCTGGGAATGGGGACTGGGGACAGGGAGGGCCAGGTGAAGCAAACCTCCTCGTCTGGCTCCTGCAAGCCCGGCCCTCTGAATTTTCAGATGGTGTTCACTTACATGGAGGGTGGTGAGTACCCCCATTTTACAGATGCGGAAACTGACGCCAGAGAGTGAAGCCACCCGCCCCCAACCACACAGCACACACTGTGGAGGCTGATTTCGATCCCCACCCCTGGACACAGGATGGTTCCATTCTAGTGAGGTCCGATGGACACACAGGGTAGGGGGGGCGGGGCAGGGGCCTCACCTCCCCAACCAGCATCTCGTAGAGCAGCACGCCCAGCCCCCACCAGTCCACGGCCCGTGTGTACGATGTGTCCGTCAGCACCTCGGGCGCCAGGAACTCCGGGGTCCCACAGAACGTGCTGGTCCGGTCCCCATAGCCCATCCCTGGGAGCAGCAGAACCATGCAAGGTTATAAGTGGGTTCTAGCTCTAGCCCAGCCTGGAGTGGGGGTGGGGGCATTCCAGACAGCCAGTCCATCCCAGGGACTGGGTGGGGAGCAAGTCCGTACTGAGTGAAATCCCCAAAGGCCAGTCCCTTGAAGCCCAGCCCCTGCTGGACAAATCCAGCCTTCCATCGCCCCTCACCCTCCTTGCAGAGCCCAAAGTCTGCGATCTTGACATAGCCCTTGGTGTCCAGGAGCAAATTGTCCAACTTCAGGTCCCTGTGGAGGATTAGGGGATGTAAAACGGGATGCAAGCGGGTTGGGTCTTGTCTGAAACTGGACGATCCCCCAGTGGGCAGAGTACAGGTGTGCACACATACACACCTGTAGACAATCTTGTGTTCATGGAGAAACTGCAGCCCCAGCACCACACAGGCCGAATAAAAGCTGCAGAGAGAGGCTGGTGTGAGGGGGCCAGGCCGCCCGCCAAGAGGGCATCACATAAACCTGGCTCTCCCATCCTCAAAGGCCCTCCAGCCCCTAAACTCCAGGAGGCTGGGGGAGGTGGGGCCTGAGAGTGGAAGGGTGCAAAGGGGGCTGCGAGGCTCCCAATTCTGAGGAGTCAGGGGTGCTGGGGGTGGGAGGGTGAGCAGGGAGGGGGCCAGGGGCAGGGCAGGACTGGCATCAGGGGTGCTGGGGCAGGGGGCTGGGCAGGGCAGGGGGCGGAGCAGTGGGACTCACACAGCACGGGGCTCAGAGAACACGTCGCTGTGGATGTGCAGCATCAGGTCCCCGCCAGCCGAGTATTCCATCACGAAGCACACGTGCTCTGGCGTCTGGAAACAGCCAAACAGGTTCACCAGGAAGGGGTGCCCCGCACTGGTCACAGCCGCCAGGATCCGCTTCTCACACATCAAGCTGGGAGGGCGAGGGCAGGGGTCAGAGGCCACAGCTGCCCCCACCCCAACCTCCAGAGTCCTCCATCAACAGATATTTGTGGAGGGCTTCCTGTGCGCCAGGCCTGGTTCTACGTTGGGCCTTGCTTTGCTGGGTGACCTTGAGCAAGTTGCTTAGTATCTCTGAACTCTGGCAGTCTTGTCTGCTTAAATGAGCACACAGAATCTATCCTTCCTGCTGATAACAGGCCCCTAATGTCCCTTTCGGGAACTACCAGGGTTGAGCATGAGACCCAGGCTAATCAGAGCTCCCCATCTCCCTGGCCAAGGATTGGTTCAGGGATGAGCAATCCAAGCTAATGGGGCTGTATCCCAGGATTTCTACTGGAACTATTAGGAAAGAAGGACTAAAGCTAGTAGGATGAGCCTGAAGCTGCTGAGGTAGGGGGCATTTCTGCCCCCACAAGGGGACTACAGGCAAAGCCCACTAAAGGGAAAGCAGAACTAAGACACATCTTCACCTGGATACAGCTATGCCTGAAGGTAGAGCACCCCTGGACTTTTCTAGTTCAGATCAATAAATTCCTTTATTTGCTTAAGCCTATCTGAGTTGGGTTCTAGATTAATAAAAGGATGTCAGGAGGATTGGGGATCATCTCAGTGCCTCTATCAAGAGTTTACAGGGGGCAGGCACTGTGCTGAGTGCTTTACATGCATCCATCCTCTCATTTAATCCACCCAACAATCCTGCAAGGAAGGCATTATTCTCTCCCTTTAAGATTGGGAGGCTGAGACTCAGAGGGTGAAATGACTTCCCTAGGGTCTCCAAGCACATCGGTGACAGAGACGGGATTTGAACCCAGGGCCCCTGACCCCAAAGTAGAGGCAGTGTAGCGACACCACTAAGAGCAAAGGCTTCAAAGTCTGACTCCTTAGATTTGAATCCTGGCTCTGCTGCTTACTGGCTGTGCGACCTCTAGAAAATTGCTGAACCCCTCTGTGCCATGAGTAGAAATGGGGACAATAACAGTATTAACCTTACAGTGTTACTACTGTAAAGCATACACACACACACAAAAACAAAAAACAAAAAACCGAACTTATTGCTGTAGAGTCCATTCCAACTCATGGCAACCCTATAGGACAGAGTAGAACTGCCCCATAGAGTTTCCAAGCAGCCCCTGGTGGATTCAAACTGCCAACTTTTTGTTAGCAGCCGTAGGTCTTAACCACTACACCACCAGGGTTTCCCTGTAAAGCACACAGTGTGTGCTTTATAAGAGTTGGTGTTATTATTTTAAATACTAGCTTAATAAATGTGAGTGACTGTTATGAGTCATTTTCACGGCAGCTCCAAGGAGGGGAACTGTTCTATTTCCCATTTCCCAGAAGAGAAGACCAAGGTCACCAGACGGCCTGAGCAGGGTTGCCCACCTCTCCACCTCGTCTCGGGCCACAATGTCCCCTTTCTTCAAAGCCTTGATGGCGAACAGCTCCCCACTGGGCCGGAATTCGGACAACAGCACCTGGAACCACAGCAGGCAGGGGTGGGGTTAGGGCCCAGCCCAGAGAGCCGGAGACCTGGACTCCCAGCCTCCCACTCCCCAGCCCTCACCTCACCTTCCCAAAGTGACCCCGGCCCAGCACTGCCAGAAACTTGAAATCCTTGAGGGTCAGGGGCGACTTCCTCAGAGGGCTGTGGAGAGAGGATACTGGTGGGGACAAGGGCGGTGGGTGGGGGTCGTGGGTAGGGGCTGGGGGAAGGTCATCACCTGCACAGGGCGGGGCCTGGGGTCTCCTGGGTCTCTGAAGGTGGTGCAGGAGTGAGGGGTTGTTCCTGGATCCGGGAACTCTGCAGCAGGGAGAAGAGGTCAGAGTAAGCAGAGTCAGAGGTGTCCCCAAACCACAGCGACCACCAAGACTCTGCACGATCTGCCTTGTCACCTCTCTGCCCTCCCCTCTCCCCCACTAGCCCCTCACTCACTCCCCTCCAACGACAGTGTTTCCTTTCTTGTTCCCTGAACACATCTGGCACATTCCCACCTCAGGGGCTTTGCACCGCTGGTCCCTCTGCTTGGAGGGCTCTTTCCCCAGACACTGCACAGCTCCACCCTCGAGTCCTTCAGGCCTCTACTCAATGTCACCCTTGCAGGACACCAGCTGACCACTGTATTAAATAAAGAACCACCCCTACCCTTTCCCTGCTTTATTTTTCTCCACAACACATTTCACATTCCAAGTACATTTTATCACTTACCTCCTTATTTCGTTTAGTGGTATTAAGCCTTATGGAACTACTTAATTGTTTACATCACATACATATATAACTTTCAAAAGAATCAAAATTTTTTTTAATGGAAAAACCATTTCCTATTGGTCCATCACCTTCATCCTACAAGAAGGTCCCACAGACACAGTTCTAAATATGCAATCTGTGCAAATGGGTGTACAATGGGAAACACATTTCCCTCCTGCCCCAGCCACTCACTGTTAATGATTTCCTGGGTATCTTTCTAGATATATTCTATAACCACAGAAGCGAAAATGCCAGGAGAGGCTCCATTTTTCTTACACCCACAATTGACAATGTTCCAATCTTATTCTTCCCAATGGACAATCTGTCTTGGATATCCTTCTACACCAGCACATGGAGACTACTTCATTTTTAACAGCTGTATACTATTCCATTCTGTAATATTTAACACTGGCTCCCAAGCTTGTTTCCACTCTTTCGCCCACACAAAGCTGCTGCAGTGAATAGCCTGAACACAGTTTTGTACACATGCATGAATATATCCTGAATAACTGTCCAGAAGTAGAATTTCCGGGCCAAGAAATGTTCATTTTTAACTCAGCCAGCTATCACCAAAAGCCCTCTCAAGGAGATACAGCGATTCACTCACCTCCAACGGTGCCTGTTTCCCCACATCCTCCCCAGCGTTCAGTGTTATTAAACTTTTGGATTTTTTGCCAATCTGATAGGTATCTCATTCAATTTAATCCCATGAAGATATATCATTATTTTAATTTTTTAAAAATGAGGTATATTATACATTGGGTGAGATGCACAGAGGGGCAAGCTCTTACACGTGTCCACCATGTGACCATCCCCTAGACCGGGGTCAGCAAATTCCATCCCACAGGCCAAATCACCCCGCCACCTGTTTTTGTGTGGCCTTCGAGCTAAGAATGGTTTTTACATTTTTAAATGGGTGGAAAACAAACAAACAACAAAAACACAAAGGAAGAACGGTATTTCACTACATAAAAATTACATGAAATTCAAACTTTGTGTCCATCAAAGTTTTAGAGTCTCTGGGGGGTGCAAATGGTTAATCTGCTTGGCTGCTAAGCAAAAGGATGGAGGTTCAAGTCCACCCAGAGACGCCTTCGAAGAAAGGCCTGTCAATCTACTTCCAAAAAAATCAGCCACTGAAAACCCTATGAAGTTGTACTCTGACACACACGGGGTTGCCACAAGTCAGAATCAACTTGACAGCAACTGATGATAAAACTTTAACTGGAAGCCAGCCCTGTCCATTTGATTATGCGTCTGTGGCTGCTTTTGCGCTACAAAAGCAGAGTTGAATTGTTGTGACGGAGACCGTCTGGGTCACAGAGCCAAAAATATTGACTATCTGGCCTTTTACGGAAAACGTCTCCTGACCTGTGACCTAGATCAAGATGCAGAACATTCCATCACCCTAGCAGGCTCCCTTGTGCCCCCTCCCTGTCAGTACCCCCACCCAGAGGTAACCACTATTTTGACTTCTATTATTGATGGTGAGTTTTAAACATGCTTGTGTGGCAGTGCACCGAGGCACAGAGAGGTGAAACTGCCATGGGTCACACAGCGAGGAGGTGGCAGAGCAGGGCTGGGAACCCAGGCAGCCTGGCTCCTGAGCTGGGCTATCAAGCCCAGGTTCTGTCAGAGACATGCTGCGTGACCTGGGGAAGTTCCTAGCAGTCTCTGAGTCTTAAGTTGGGAAGGCCTGGAGCAGGACCATTCCACCTCAGCTGCTGCCCTACGGGAGGAGTAGGGGATGCTCACCAGGCTTGATAGGCTGGAAGGAGGCTCCAACGGGCTCCTCTGGGGTGAGGTGTCTGAGTCGGCCCTGAGGTTCAGCTTCTCTACAGAGATGTCACTGCTGCAGAGGGAAGAGGGACATGTCTGGGACCCAGCACACCTGGAAGCAATGAGGGGCAGCTGGGAACCCAGGGCCCTCCCTCTTACCTTGTGGGCCGGGCCTCGGGTCCTGGTGAAGCCCCTGGGCTAAAGGTGCTTGTGGCTGTGCCATTCGGGATGAACCTCCGAAGCAGCCGCACCCACGTGGCGACATCGATGTTCATCTGCCTGGCACGCTGAAATGTCTTCCCTGGGGGGATGGTGCAGGGGTCACCCTCTGTGACACTACCCAGGACCCCAGGCCTTACCCATCCTGGCCCACCCCCTCACCCTGCTGCTTGGAGAAGATTTTCTTCTGCCTTCGGAGCCGGGGGATTCTCTCAATGACAGGGTTTCGGAAGGTGACCTGGGGAGAGGAGGAAGCGTGAGGACCCCTTGCCTGCAACTGAGCAGTTCAAGGAGGAAGCCTTAGGAGGACAGATGTGCACACTCAAATGTCTGGAGGGTTCAGATTACTGTGGCATCACATCCAATCCCATAGTACCATTGGACATTATTCAACCACAAAAACCCAAACCAGTTGCTGTCAAGTTGATTCCAACTCATAGCGACCCTATAGGACAGAGCAGAACTGCCTCACAGGGTTCCAAGAAGCGCTGGTGGATTCCAACTGCTGACCTTTTTGTTAGCAGCCGTAACTCTTAACCACTACACAACCAGGGTTTCTGGGATGTTTTTAAGGGGTCATAAAACCAATCCACTGCCCAGCGAGCAACTGCCTAAGGTGCCAGCTTGGAAAGGCAAGAAGCAGGCAACCAGGGAGGGGTCTGATCCATCAAGATTGACTTCCAAATCCTACAGACAGGTCCTACAGTATCTAGTACAGTGATTCTCCAAGTGTGGTCCCCAACCAGCAGCATCAGCATTACCATCACCTGGGAACATGTTAAAAATGCACATTCTCGGCCTCCACCTAGACCTACTGATCAGAAACATGGGAGGGGGCTGTGATTTGGGGCCCTTTTGGGGGTCCTGGTGATCTGTTTGAACAAGTCCTCCAGGTGATGCTCATGCCCACCCACATGTGGAAACCACTAGTCTAGTTTAATTCTCCCAACTCAAATGTATCTTCTAGAAGGTGCTAACATCACAGAACTGCAGTCAGTATTCAATATAGTCTCCACTAGCCATGTGTGGCTATTTAAAGAATTGTATTAAGTAAAGTTATAACTTCAGTGTTCCCCAGCTGCACTAGCCACACTTCAGTTAGCTGGGGGCTGCTGTATTGGACAGCACAGTTATAGAACCTTCTCATCGACAATAGAACCCATCTATTGCAGGCTCCTTGGTAATAGAACTGTGGAAAGTTCTCTTGGATGGAGCTTTGGTAGAGGCATGAGAATAAAAGAGAATGCTGTAAGTAAACCTCAGGAATGCTTCAGAATTTGTCCCCTAGGTCACCCACCACCATTCCCCACTTGGTTTTAGATAGTTTTCCCAGCAGAAGAACAACTTCACTGTCCCACACTCTGAAATCAGACTTTCTCTGTGCTCCTTCCTTTCAGTGGTCCTCAATTATTGGATCATGTAAGAATTTTTACACAGGGATAGGGATAAACGAAGATATACAAAATGGAGCACACGTATATGTTAGAAGCAAATTTAAAGAATTTTCTAGAATTACTTTGGCTAAACGAAGGAGTCAGTTCCTTTCCTTCTCTGTGCCTGTTTCCTCCTGTGTCAAATGTAACTAACGACAGTCCCTGTTTCACTGGGTTGTTGTAAGAATTAATGTGTTCATGTCTGTAAAGCACTTAGAACAGGGCCTGGCTCGTGCTATAAAGGGTTAGCTGATAATATTATTGTTAAATATTTTATTAATTATTATTATAAATCATATTATTTAGGCCAGGGGTCCTCAACCAGGGGACACTTGGCAATGGCTGGAGACCTTTTTTGGTTGTTACAACTGCGGAGGGAGGGATGCTACTGGCATTTAGTGGGTAGAGGACAGGGATGCTGCTAACCACCCTATAGTGCATAGGACGGCTCCCACCACAGAGAATGAGCAGGCCCAAATGTCTATAGCACCACAGTGGGGAAATTTTGATTTAGACCTGAGCCCCAATGCCACAGCGGAAGAATCCCTATCTACTTGACTGCAGTTCTGGTAGCAATCTCCATGACACAATACCCATTTTTTCTTTGTTGTTTGTTTCTTCTGGCTGGGTAAAATTTTGTCTCAGAACAAAATCACACCTGAAGTCATGGCATTGATGTGACAGCTTATATGTACTTGTCTATTGAAGTGCAGAGACTAAATGAAAAAACATACTCCCTTTCTAGAAAACTGAGGGCAGGAAGGGAGGAAGCATTTTCTCGGGGGGTGGGGCTGTACCTCAGCCACTAGGCAGCCCTGGATTCCATGTGTCTTGGGGGTCAAGGGTCAGGGCTATACCTCAGCCACTAGGCAGCCTTGAGGTTCCATGTCCAGCTGCACCTCATGCCTCTCGTTGTCCAAGAAATCCTCCAACTTCAGGAATTTGAGGGCGCACAGGCCCCGCTGGTCCCGCCAGAACACAGCCAGCTCCAGTTCCCGTGCCTCAAGGGAGAGGAAAAGGGTTGTCACTTGGGGTGCCTGAGGCTCAGAACCCTTCCTCCTGCAAGTCCTGTCATCCCCAACTCAGCTCACCCTCTCCAGCTCCAGGGTGAAGCTCTGGTCCCAGGCATTTGGGCCACACGGCTTCCAGGATGTCTGCCCCACCACTGTATTATCAAGCTTGAGAACAGCGCTGACCTCACCTGGAGGGGGGCATCAAGAAACGCTGGGGGGAGGGTCTCTTGTGCCTGGTTAGAGAGATCTGCCCCTACACCCGATAACACTCTGCTGTGGTATCTTGTCAAAGCGTTATAGTTTTGCCTTTGTCGTTAAGGCCTTTAATCCATTTCCAGTTGATTTTTGTGTGTGGTGTGAGGTATGGATCCAAACTAATTTTTATTCTATATGGAAGTCCCAGCAATATACTCCTAAGTATTTACCCTTGAAAAATGCATGCAAGTGTACAGCAGGAAACATACATATACATAATGTTTATATAATGGCCCGAACTACAAACATCCCACTGTCCTTTAACGTGAGAATTAACACAGAATTGTGATACAGTCTTAATAGGCTGGACTATGAAATTGCTGATATTTAACTATTTTTAACCTAAAAAAATCCAACACTTTGATATGACTCAATCTAATACAGTAGACAATTAAACAGCAGTAACAATGAACGAACAATAGCTTCATGCATCAATATGGGTGAGTTTTCCAAACAACATTGAATGAAAGAAGCCAGCACTATGGAAAACATTCTGTAAAACTCCATTTACATCAAGTTCAAACAAGAGGCAAAATTAAACTACAGTGTTTTGAGAAGCATACACGGGAGCTAAAGCTATAAAGAAAAGCAAGGGAATGAGAATCGTAAGTCAGGAGATTGGCTATTTCTAGGACAGAACTGAGTGGGCATGAAGGACTTCTGAGGATCTGGCCATGGTCTATTTCTTGTTATTCTTCCTTTTTATACACATTTTTTGTATGTATGCATTAGTTTTTAAAGTGCTACAAATGTGGGGTATCCCAGGACCACCACCCACCCCCCACCAAACCCTCAAGGCCCTGTGACGGTCCACTCACTGGTGTTTTCGGCTTCTGCTTTGAGACTGCTCCGGCCGCTAAGGCTTCCACTCCGGCTGTAAAGTCCCCGGGCTGGGCGGCTCAGGAAGGGGGTGCGACTGTCAGAGGCCCCAGGTCCCCCTGCCGAAGGTGATGGGCTCCAGGGGATGGTCTCTGGGAGGTCCCTGCAGCCCACCACACGCACCTGCAGTGTCCCTGTGGGAGAGGCAGGCTCAGTGGAGGCCATATCTGGGGCAGGCTGAGAGGCAGGCAAAATGGACACGTCAGAAGTGGCTGGCATGCAAGTGCGTGGGAGGGGTGGTCTGAGGCAGGGATGGCTGTGCCTGGATGCCAGAAATACAGAGCAAGAGACTTGGGGACTGAGGCTGTGGTGGGCTAGGCTGGGGGGAGGTGCTCGATGCTGGGATTTAGGGAGAGAGGAGGTTCAGGGCAGAGGCCAGGGGTCCCGGCAAGGTGAAGCAGTGTAGAACTGGGGCAGGGCATCGAACTGGTCATGGCTGACTAACTGGAATTGCAAAAGACCCAAAATTTTAAAATGTGGGTGAAACAGAATGATAACTGGAAAGGGAAAAATTACAGGTAAAAGCCCTGGAATAGGAGACTCAGAAGAGGCGTAGTGAGCCCTTTCAGGAACCTAAGGCAGGAGACTGGATTATCAGCAGGACTATGGAGAGCAACACACTTTCAAAGCAGCGCAGTCGGCTGCCATCTTTGAGCCGGGCAGCACTGCTTCCCACTCTGCTTGTCGAAAGATTTGGTTGCTATGCAATGTCCACGCTGACCTTGTTTTCTAAGAAGGAGACTAAGTTTCTAGCAGGGCTTCCACCTATAATTTTTCCTGTTCCAGTTATCGTTCTGGTTCACCCACATTTTTAAAATTTGGGTCAACTGTGATTTCACTTCGTCAGCCATGACTGAATCGGGAAAAAACAGTTCAAAGCCCTAAACTGGGAGAGTCCAGGGTAAGATTGGGCGGGCTGATCTGGGAGTGGGGGTCTAGGGTGGGGCTGGTCAGAGGGGTGGGGGCTGGGGGGATCTAAGGAAAGTGAGACTGGCTGGTCTAGAGGCTCAGGTGGGGTGTGCGGGAGGGCTGGGGAAGGAGGAGGAGGGCAGAAGTCCAGAATCAGAGGGCAAGGTGAGGCAGGAATTCCAGGGTGTGTGGGGCCTGGAGAAATGGGGTCTAGGGCTAGAGGGCTGGGGTGAATGGTGAAAAGAAAAGAGGGGGCAGTAGGATGGGAGTCCCATGTTGGGGAGAGTGGTGACCTAGAGCTGTGGATGGTGGGGATCCCAGATAGGAGTACAGGGGTCTGGAGCTGGGGGTCCCGGACTACCATGGCTGGGGTCTTGGGGCTGGGGGAATCGGATGGGTGATGGGTCCAGAGCTGGGGGGGTCGGGGCTAACCTGTGAGCGGCGCTGGCTTGCACAGGGTGCTGTAGTGCATGGCAGGGAAGGGCCCGGCCAGTAGGACGCTGAAGGCGGAGGAGCAGGCAGCCGCGAGCTCCTCGCGCAGCAGCCGTCCCTTGGGGTGGTCAGCGGGCAGCTCCCCAAGACGCCGCTCCAGCGCCTCCCGTAGCAGCCCCAGCTTCTGGTTGGACTCAGTTAGCTTCTCCTGGGCCTACGGCAGGGAGGCTGGGCTGGGGAGCAGTCGGGCTGGGGGCGCTATACGCTGCGTCCCCCAGTACAAACCCAGGCCCCGTCCCAGACTGGCTGAGTCTCATCCTGGGCTCCTTCTCCCTAGAGGCCTGGATCCCAGACCAGGGGTCCTCCAAAAGTAGGCCCGGGTCCTCCAAAAGTAGGCCCGGGCCCTCGCAGAGGCCCCTCCCCGCAGTGGCTCTGCTCCAGTCAGGGTCCCTCCCCTTGCAACCACCCGCCACTGGCTGAGGCCATGCCTCACCTGAGGTCCCATCCCTCGCTGAGGCCACACCTCTTGCAGAGGTCCCGCCCCTCGCTGAAGCCTTACCCCAACAGCATCCCACCCCTCGCTTAGGCCCCGCCCCACAGAGGCCCACCCAGCAGAGGTTCCCCCAAGCCCCACCCCCTCTTCGGAGGCTCCGCTCCTACCAAGGCCCTGTACCTGCTGAAGCCCCACCCCTCACCTCACAGACTGCTTTGCGGTCCTGGGCCTTGGCAGCAGTGAGGAGGCGCAGCACGTTCTTGGCGCCCTCTGCCACCGCATGTTCGACTCGGAAATGGTGCCGCAGCTCCTCGATGCGCAGCTCCACGGCCCCCAAGTCCGGACTTCCTGCGAAAATGGGACCGTGAGGCCAGCCTGGGGCCTAGGATCAACTAACCCTGGTCCAGACACACGGCCATTGGCAAGAACAGGCACGTGACACAAAGCACCAGGTACTCCCTCCCTCGTGTCCCTTCTACCCCTAGAGAACGGGAACACCATCATAGCTGCTGTCACACAGACCTAGGCTTATCACCGTCATGGACAGGGACAGTGTCACAGGGGTCAGTCCCTGTGCATGCGAAACACACCATCATGGGGCAGAGAACACATTCACGATGACACTAACACCTCACTGCCTAGGCACAGGGCCAAGAAAAGGGACCCAGTAACACTGCAGCACCAACCCTCCAGGCTGTAACCCCAGCCCGAGGGTCCTAGAAGCATCATCACCCTGCCACATGGATGAGGCTCCTGGATAAGCCAAGAAATGCCATTACACTGTCACATGGCCAGGGCAGTGTCACTGATACAGGCACAGAGACCTTATGTCACAGGGAAACAAACTTGCTGTCACACACAGCGTAAAGTCATAGGGACGCAGCCACAGACCACACAGGACACAGCCACATCACCCAATGGCACAAGGACACCCTGTCACACAGATAGAGGGAAATCATCACCTACACTTACAAAGTTGCAGTCACACCCATGGCTGTGAGTGACTGGGACAATCCTGTCCTATGTAATGGCCCAGGCTCACACAGTGGTACTCAGTCATGGGATCACGCACCTGTCACTCACAGGTATGTGGGACTCACCTGTACACTCACAATGCAGAGTCATACAAATTCTGATATTCATGGGCACAGCATCTTACAAACACAGTCACACTGTCAAACCCAGGCCTGCCGTCACACAGCACTAAAGCAATAACACGGACTTTTACACTGACAGAGACAGAGCCACAGTCACCCATGGTTACTATGTCACCCAGTAGCACAGAAACATGACCATGCCTTCACACAGGAACACAGCAGCCCACGTGGGGATTCACGTTGCTGTTGTTGTTAGGTGCCATCGAGTAGGTTCTGACTCATAGCGACCCTATGTACAAAAGAAAAAAAAACCTGCCTGGTCCTGTGCCATTCTCACAATGATTGCTATGTTTGAGCCCACTGTTGCAGCCACTGTGTCAACCGATCTCATTTCGCTGACCCTTTAATTTACCAAGCATGATGTCCTTCTCCAGGGACTGATCCCTCCTGATAAGATGTCCAAAGTACATGAGACAAAGTCTCGCCATCCTCCCCTCTAAGGAGCATTCTGGCTGTACTTCTTCCAAGACAGATTTGTTCATTCTTCTGGCAGTCCATGGTATATTTAATATTCTTCACCAAGGCATCAATTCTTCTTTGGTCTTCATTTTTCATTGTCCAGCATTTGCATGCATAAGAGGTGACTGAAAATACTATGGCTTGGGTCAGGTGCACCTTAGTCCTCAAAGTGACAGCTTTGCTTTTTAACACTAAAGAGGTCTTTTGCAGCACATATGCTGAATGCAATATGTCATTTGATTTTTTGCCTGCTGTTTCCATGGGGGTTGACTGTGGATCCAAGTAATATGAAATCCTTGACAACTTCAATATTTTCTGTTTATTATGATGTTGCTTATTGGTCCAGTTGTGAAGATTTTGTTTTATGTTGAGGTGTAATCCACACTGAAGGCTGTAGTCTTTGATCTTCATCAGTAAGCGCTTCAAGTCCTCTTCACTTTCAGCAAGCCAGGTTGTATCATCTGCATATCGCAGTTTGTTAACAAGTCTTTCTCCAATCTTGATGCGCCATTCTTCCTATAGTCCAGCTTCTTGGATTATTTGCTCAGCATACAGACTGAATAAGTACAGTGAAAGGATATGACTCTGATGCACACCTTTCCTGATTTTAAACCACGCGGTATCCCCTTGCTGTGTTCAAATGACTGCCTCTTGGTCTTTGTACAGGTTTTCCGTGAGCATAACTGGAAGTTCTGGAATTCCCACTCTTTGCAATGTTATCCATAAATTGTTATGATCCATACAGTCAAATGCCTTTGCATAGTCAATAAACACAGGTTGAGGTATATACTCTGCTTTCAGCCAAGAGCCATCTGACAACAGCAATGATATCCCTTGTTCCATGTCCTCTCCTGAATCTGGCTTGCATTTCTGGCAATCCTCTGTTGATGTACTGTTGTAACCATTTTTGAATTATCTTCACCAAATTTTACTTGCATGTGATATTAATGGTTATCGTTCTATAATTTCTGCATTCTGTCGGAACACGTTTCCTTGGAATGGGCACAAATGTGGATCTCTTCCAGTCTATTGGCCAGGTAGCTGTCTTCCAAATTTCTTGGAGTGAGTGCTTCCACTGTTGCATCTGTTTGTTGAAACATCTCAACTGGTATTCTGTCAACTCCTGGAGCCTTGTTTTTTGCCAATGCTTTCAGTGCAGCTTGGACTTCTTCCCTTTAATACCGTAAGTTCTTGATCATATGCTACTTCCTGAAATGGCTGGACGTTGACCAATTCTTTTTGGTACAGTGACTCTGTGTATTCCTTCCATCTTCTTTTGATGCTTCCTGTGTCATTCAACTTTTTGCCCACAGGATCCTTCAGTATTGCAACTCAAGGCTTGAACTTTTTCTTCACTTCTTTCAGCTTGAGAAATGCCCAATGTGTTCTTCCCTTTCAGTTTTCTAACACATTTCATTTTGACACTTTACTTTGCCTTCTCAAGCCACCCTTTGGAATCTTCTGTTCAGCACTTTCACTTCATCATTTCTTCCTTTCACTTTAGCTACTCTAAGTTCAAAAGCAAGTTTCAGAGTCTCTTCTGCCATCCATTTTGGCCTTTTCTTTCTTTCCTGTCTTTTTGATGAGCTTTTGCTTTCTTCATATATGATGTCCTCAATGTCATCCCACAGTTCATCTGGTCTTAGGTCATTAGTGTTCAGTGCATCAAATCTATTCTTGAGACAGTCTCTAAATTCAGGTGGGATATACTCAAAGTTGTACTTTGGCTCTCAATGACTTGGTTTAATTTTCTTCAGCTTCAATTTGAACTTGCATATGAGCAACTGATGGTCTGTTCCACGGTCAGCCCCTGGCCTTGTTCTGACTGATGATATCACACTTTTCCATTGTCTCTTTCCACAGATGTAGTCAATTTGATTCCTGTGTATTCTGGTGGTGTCCAAGCCTATAGTCACCATTTATGTTGTTGAAAAAGTTATTTCCAATGAATAGGTCAATGGTCTTACAGAATTCTCTCATGTGATCTCCCGCATAGTTTCTATCACTAAGGCCATTATTTTCCAACTACTGCTGATCCTTCTTCGTTTCCAACTTGTGCATTCCAATCACTAGTAATTATCAATGCATCTTGATGGCATGTTTGATCAATTTCAGACTGCAGAAGCTGGTAAAAATCTTCAATTTGTTCATCTTTGACATTAGTGGATGGTGTGTAAATTTGAATAATAGTCATATTAACTGGTCTCCCTTGTAGGTGTATGGATATTAGCCTATCACTCATAGCGTCATACTTCAGGACAGATCTTGAAATGTTCTTTTTGATGATGAATGCGACACCATTCCTCTTCAATTTGTTATTCTCGGCATAGTAGACCATATGACTGTCAGACTCAAAACGGCCAATACCAGTCCATTTCAGCTCACTAATGCCTAGGATATCGACCTTTATGCGTTCCATTTCATTTTTGACAACTTCCAATTTTCCTAAAATTCAAATTTCATACATTCCACATTCCAATTACTAATGGATGTTTGCAGCTATTTCTTCTCATTTTGAGTCATGCCACATCAGCAAATTAAGGTCCCAAAAGTTGACTCCGTCCACATCATTAAGGTCGACCTTACTTTGAGGAGGCAGCTCTTTCCCAGTTGTATTTTTAGTGCCTTCCAACCTGAGGGGCTCATCTTCTGGCACTGTATCAGACAATGCGCCGCTACTACTTATAAGGTTTTCACTGGCCAATTTTTTCAGAAGTAGATAGCCAGGCCCTTCTTCCCAGTCTGTCTTAGTCTAGAAGTTCCACTGAAACCTGTCCACCATGGGTGACCCTTCCGGTATTTGAAATACCTGTGGCATAGCTTCCAGCATCACAATACACAAGCCACCACAGTACAAGTGGTGGAAGATTCACAGTAGGGACAATCACATGGACAGTGACACTGACACCCCCTAGACACACGCACACTGTCAACCCAGTCATAAGCTCCTTCACCAACTTATGGTCCTACCACTTCTCACAGGGACACACAGATAAAGTTTTATGGCATACAGCCACAACCATTTATTGTTACAAGGGCATACCCACAACCCCTGGTCTGCACAAAGTCACAACAACACTGACACACAGAGACACAGTCATCCCTGCACACAATACACCAAGACCCTGTCACAAATTCAGGTGACAATCTCAACACATTCAGTCATGGGAGACACCCCAGGGCATTCATACATAGACACATACACATGTGTGCGCACACATACATACACACACACACACTGTGGACACCCATATTTCTACACACACGGGGCCAACATGACAAGACAACCATCTAATCTAGTCCAGGGGTTGGCAAACTTTTTCTGAAAAGAGTCAGTAAATATTTTCAGCACTGTGGGTCTTACGGTTTCTGTCGCAACCACTCAACTCCACACTGTAGCACAAAAGCCGTCATAAATGATAGTAAATAAATGGGCATGCAATAAAACTTTATTTACAAAAATAGGTGGCAGGCACTTTAAAACACAGACTTGTTACTTTTGGTAATGGGAAAAGTGGCACCGAGTGTGGAAGTAGTGAGCGCAGCACAACCATAGTAAAGACAAGTGTTTGAGCACAAATAGAAGGGCATAGACTGACCAATTGTGATAAACATAAATAATGTCAATGAACAATTTGTGTGGAAACTGTAAAAAAGAATTTATTGGGGGATACACAATTTTGCAACAACAGTAATAACAACTAAAAAATATGTATACAGTTACATAGATATGTACGCATATATATGTAGAGAAAAGTACATACCAATATATGGATGTGCATGTATAAGTGTAACTGTAGACATCTGTATATACATGTTTATGTGTGCTGCATATATTTGCAACTGTAAAATAAAGCACATAGGGGGCACAGTTATGGACACTTACTAGATATACCCAAATACCTCACGGAATTGGTTTACTGGGTTTGAGGGCTTAGGACCATAGTTACTTGGGAGACATCAGTCAATTGGCACAATATAGTCCATAAAGACAATGTTCTAAATCCTAGTTTGATGAGTAGCGTCTTCAGTCTTAAAAGCCTGTGAGCGGCCATCTAAGATACTCCACTGGTTTCATCCCTTCGGGAGCAAGGGAGAATGAAGAGAACAGGATACAAGGAAAAGATTAGTCCGAAGG